>NW_022589711.1:41263377-41682079 GCF_004348235.1 Phoca vitulina
CTCATTCCATAGTGATTACTTTTCTCATTTGAAGTTCTCTTTCCCTATGTCTCTCTGTGTTTCTCACTCTATCTTTCCTTGTCTTTTTATTTTTAAAATATCCTTTTATTATTCTCTCCTTATCTCATTCTTGAGGTCTGTCATTGTCTCTTATTCCTAATCATTCCCTTTTCTGCTCCTTCCCTTTCCTGCACCTTTAATATTGAAATACACTTTTTAATTATTTTTAACTTCATGAATAAGATGTGCTCTCTAGTATTAAAGTAAATGAGTCAAATGCCATATGCCTTTTCTTGAATGAAAACAAATAAGCAAATGAAACAAAATCAGTATAACTTCTCTAATTCTTGACTATTCTTTTTTATTGGGTGCACTAACCAACATTTGTTGGTACCACAAAATGTCAGTCAATCAAGCAGATCATTTAACGCAAGCAATTACAATACCAGAGGTCAGAGGAGGTGGCCAGTGGCTTTCTCCTGGAGAAAGGTAGGGCCAGAGTGCAGTGTCATCTGGGAAGAGCCATGATGGGCCAAGAGCATGAAGAAAGACTCAACAGGTTTCCTGACTAATCAGTTTTCCTATCTATGAAATGAGTTTACATGCAACAGAGGACCATAAAAATTCATCCCAGCTCTTCTGTTCTGTTGAAAATCAAGAGGTAGGGGAGGGTGGTGAGATTAAGGATGACTTCAAATCATTGATATGGCTACCAGAAGGACCCAGCAATTTCGTTACAAACATGTCGACTTTGTGATGGGGAATGGCCAGAAAGAAATACTTAGCTGACATCTGTAAATTTGCACCCACTGCTCAGAAAGGAAATGAGGAAAAAGATGGGATTTGGGAGGTCACAGAAGCCACATACATGGAGAGCTTAATGTCTTGTGGTCTTCATCCTGATGACTTATGTACCACTCCGTTTGGTGCTTCTGTGTCTTCCCAACCCCTGAACTGGGATCTAATATGTGCCTGTCCTCTCATTGGCAAGTGACAAAAACTCAATTCAAATTAGACTCATTTAAAAAGGGAAGTTACTGGAGACTGTCCCTGAAGAGTCTAGAGAAGTGCCAACCAACAGAAATATAACATGAGACATATAGATTTAAAAATTATTAGTAGAAACATTTAAAAAGTTAAAAGATCCTGGTGGAATTAATTTTAATGATATATTTTATTAATTCAACATATCCAAAATTATTCTATTTTCAACATGTAATCAGAATGTTAAAACTATCAATGAGTCATTTTTCTTTTTTTCTTTTTTTACACACATAAAATCTTCAAACTCTGGTGTGTATTTTACATTTCCAGGACATTTCAGTTTGGACTAGCCATATCTCGACTGCACAAGAGCCACCCGAGCTAGGGGCTACTATATTAGACAGCACAAGGCTAGAGCTAGACCTTCCTGTTTGACTGTATCCAGGAATTCAAATAGTGTGGTTTGGCCTCTCTCTCAGTTTTGCTTCTCTTTGCATATTGAGCTCATCCTCTCTAAAAAGAGAGATACCTTCATTTGGCTGGGCAAGATGGCCCACAAGTCAGTTCAATTTATATTGTACTTATAGGTCAAAGTCACAGAGAAAAAGATATTCTGATAGCTTTGATCAATCCTGCTGATATCATCTATTCATCCATGAATCAATCACTGAGGCCAGGGGAATGGAGTCAACTCCAATTTAAACTGTCCTCAACAGTTCTAGCAAACAAAGCTCTGATTGCCCAAGCCTGGTGACATGCTCCGTTCTGGACTTGGGGATACAATGAGGGGGCTGATGAGTCCCGAGTGAACCACAAAGAATCAAGGAAGATAGGTCCCCAAATGAAGGGATGTGACACAAATCACATAGATGCATTTAACATGTATATCCACTTGTAGGTTTATTTATTTATTTATTTTTTTATTTTTTTTTTTTTTATTATTTGACAGAGAGAGACACAGCGAGAGAGGGAACACAAGCAGGGGGGGTGGGAGAGGGAGAAGCAGGCTTCCCGCGGAGCAGGGAGCCCGATGCGGGGCTCGATCCCAGGACCCTGGGATCATGACCTGAGCCGAAGGCAGATGCTTAACAACTGAGCCACCCAGGTGCCCCCACTTGTAGGTTTAAACTGCCCCAGACCCTGCACTCAGTGGCAAGGCAAGGGGAATTAGGAAGGTGGATATTAAAAGCTGATTTGACTACCCATTCCTCTTCATCTGCTCATGCCATAATCACTGTGTCAGGGAGCTAAATTCCCACTCAATTCCCACTCCTGATCTGCAGCTTCTTTAACCAGCTTCTCCATGCCTGTGTCTGGATCCCTCCCATGCTAACCTGTATGGGATTCCTCTGAGAACCTACCTTGTGCTTCCATTCAGCCCTTGGACCTTGGATTTAATTTTAACTGCTTGCCTGTCCTTTCTTTCTTGCCGAGTGGTACCCGAGTCTGGAGCTTACATTTGTTCTGATACTTGGGACCAGTATTCTCAGGCTCAGCTTTTTCATGCAAGTCTCGCTGCCCTTGAGAGGCAACTTCAGTCCTCATGGCTCTCTCCTGACCACTGAACTCCAACAACAACAGCAATTAAGAGAATAATCAGGAGAGGCTGTGGGATATGGAGAATAATAGATTCAAATCCCAGTTCTGTGCCTTAGTGGCTCTGTGATGCTGAGCAAGTTAGTTAACCTTTCTATGCCTCAATTTCCTCATCTTCAAAATGCAGAAAGAATAGGACCTATTCACCAGGCTTGTGTTACAAATTAGATAGGTAAATACACAAGAAGTGCCTAGAAGAGTCTTAAGAGCGTATCATGGAGGGTTGCATCAGGGAAGAACAACCACCCCGACTGACATGGAAAAGCGTTTTACTATAGGGATTAGACCCTACACGACTGTGGGGGAAAATGGGTAAGTAAAGGTGAGCACGGGGAAAACTGAACGATCGGACAACGTTCTCTAATCTGGAGCCCCAAAGGGTTGCTGGTAAGAAGACTACTGCTGAAGATACGGTCTCTGCATCTGCTGGTGGCCTGAAATGCTAGGTCGGGAGAGCCGGCAGGTGGGGAAGAAACTCTGGACCAAAGCAGAGGAAAGCAAGGGAGACTGGAACCCACGACTCGCGCGCGCGCATTTAACTCACTCATTGCTGGTGACCCGGTAAAGTGGGTGCCCTCCTCGGAGCTGCACAGGTGCCTTACAGGAACTTGGAGATCTGGCGGGAGCGGGAGGAGCCCCAGGTGCTGCTCCACGCCGACGACGTCAAAGTAGAAGAGTGACGACAGCACGCGGCGCCCCACGCCGGGCGCAGAGCCGCGTCCCCCACCCACCAAGCCGCTGGGTCACATGCTCCTACAACACTCGCGGGAATCTCCCCTGTGGCCGACCGCAGCCCGGAACCCGCCAGGAGGGATCCCGGGGATACCCTCCCACTTTAGCTGAAGCGTCAACGTGTGAAAGCACGAAGCGTTAGCTAGGATTGTTCTTACTGCTGCCAATATTGTGCCTGGGTCTTGTGTCATTATCAGGTCTTGCCTGTATTACACTCGGCGAGTGTAAGGTCCCTGAGGATGGCTCAGCCTGACCTCTTACAGTTTGCAAGCGTTGCCACCTGTTATTTAACCCACATAACAACCACTTGCTCGGCGAGGACGTTTTATGACCCACCGAAAGGTTACAGAGCTGATAGGTTGCAGGGCACAACTCAACCAACTGTGGTGGCCTGATTGCAAGTCTAGGGCACCCCACTACGCCCCGTTGCCTGTTACGCCACACGGTGGCAGCACAGCGCACAGTGTGGGTGCTCAATGATATTTATTAACTCGCTTGTAATTTCCACGTGTACATCAGTTAAACAAGAATGTGGTATTCCGTGCCACAGTGAATCTGGTTTTCATGCGAGGTCTGCGGGATCGTGTCCTTCCTAGCCCGTCACGCCTTCTACGCCCGAGGAAACCCAAATGCCGAATTTTTAAGAGCTACACTTCCTGCAGTTTGCAGCAGGCGTCACCCTAGAGCTACTGAGCAATCAATTCTTGATAATCTGAGGGCATCAAGGACAAACGGTGTAATGCACATCACGTAATGCAAGACACTACCTACATTTGCACCTGGACAAAACAGTACAAAACAAAGAGGAAAAAAAGAAAAACCACTGCACCATTTCATGTTACATTGCATATAACAACTTTTTAGCAGAGGATTTCTCCCCACCCTGCTCCACTTCACAATCAATCAGAAGTGCCTATAGAACAGCTATGTGCTAAATGCTGGCGAGTGGCAGAATTTGAAGTCAATTTTTCAAAACCAGTTCTTGTTCTGTTATGTTTTCATATATCCAAGTCCTTACGATTATCACTCACAGTTGGGATCCTCTCTGCAATGCTATCCCTAAGAGCACACCATCCTCTCCCTGCCTCCTTTTCGCTTTTGCAGAATCAACAGTCATGATAAACTTAGCTGTCCTTAGGTCTGAATAAGCCCTTTTAGGCCCTTATAATAACATGGGAGATAATAAAAACATTATATTATTTTTAACCCTTGTACTTTTCAAAATATTTTTCACATCTGTTATCTCATTGAAATGTATAACCATCTTGCATACGGAGTAGGGCAGAGATTATTGTACTCATTTTAGAAAAGTGGAACTAGGCTGAAGAGTCTAAGTCAATTGGTCAAGGTTCCACAGCTGGTCAGCCGAGTACTGTGTCTCCTGAATCCAAGTCCAGAACACACTATGCTACTACTGTTGAAGAGGAACCAGAGTCTTACATGTACATATTAGTATAACTTATGCATGTTCTATCCTAGGTAGATTTTTTTATATTCTTATCTCAGTAGGTTTTTTTAATTTTATTTTATTATGTTGTGTTAATCACCATATATCACATCATTAGTTTTTGATGTAGTGTTCCATGGTTCATTGTTTGTGCATAACACCCAGTGCTCCAGGCAGTATGTGCCCTCCTTAATGCCCATCACCAGGCTAACGCATCCCCCCACCCCCCTCCCCTCTAGAACCCTCATTTTGTTTCTCAGAGTCCACAGTCTCTCATGGTTCTTCTCCCCCTCCAATTTCCCCCCTTCATTTTTCCCTTCCTACTATCTTCTCTTTTTTTTTTACATATATTATTTGTTTCAGAGGTGCAGATCTGTGATTCAACAGTCTTACACAATTCACAGCACTCACCATAACACCTACCCTCCCCAATGTCCATTCCCTCAGCCACCCCTTCCCTCCCACCCCCCACTACTCCAGCAACCCTCAGTTTGTTTCCTGAGATTAAGAAATCCTCATATCAGTGAGATCATATGATACTTGTCTTTCTCTGATTGACTTATTTCGCTTAGCATAATACCCTCTAGTTCCATCCACATTGTTACAAATGCAAGATTTCGGGTTTTTTGATGGCTGCATAATATTCCATTGTATATATATATACCGCATCTTCTTTATCCATTCATCTGTTGATGGACATCTAGGCTCTTTCCATAGTTTGGCTATTGTGAACATTGCTGCTATAAACATTGGGGTGCACATACCCCTCCGGATTGCTACATTTGTATCTTTGGGGTAAATACCCAGTAGTGCAATTGCTGGGTCGTACAGTAGCTCTATTTTCAACTTTTTGAGGAACCTCCATACTGTTTTCCAGAGTGGCTGCACCAGCTTACGTTCCCACTAACAGTGTAGGAGGGTTCCCCTTTCTCCGCATCCTTGCCAACATCTGTCGTTTCCTGACTTGTTAATTTTAGCCATTCTGACTGGTGTGAGGTGGTATCTCACTGAGGTTTTGATTTGGATTTCCCTGATGCCGAGTGATGCTGAGCACTTTTTCATATGCCTGTTGGCCATTTGGATGTCTTCTTTGGAAAAATGTCTGTTCATGTCTTCTGCCCATTTCTTGATTGGATTATTTGTTCTTTGGGTGTTGAGTTTGATTCTCCTAGGTAGATTTTGAATGAAAGAGGATAATCAGCTTCAGCGATATCAGTAACCATAAAACCATAACCTCCAGTTTATCTAGAATCTAAAATGATAAAGGATAGAACTTTCTGGTCAATTGGGAGGGCCACACATATCTATGATTTGTACTGTTGGGATGGCTTTCTTCATACTTATTTCTGCTACAATTTCTAGAATGTAAATTTCTTTCAGGGAGTAACTTCATTTTATTTACTGCAGCATCAAGAACACCTAGAAGAATCCCTGGCATATAGTAAATGCCTAATATTTGTTGGAAAAAAAATGATAATGAAATCTTGCAAAAGCAAAGGGGGAAGGAACACAAGTGAAAATGTGTACACTACACCGTTACATTATCCAGCTTTTTAAGGTTTGCCTCAGTCACTTAGTGTATGGAGGTAAATGTCTTCCATTTTATGTCTTAGTCTATTTGATAAACTACCGAACAAGAAACTGAGACTTATAGCAGTAGGCAATCCTGACTTTTCTCTGAGCCCTAGTTATGTCCCCAGCACTCATAAATGCCATATTCAAATACAAAGTTGTTCATGATCCGTCTCCAAATCAGAATCTTGTATCCCAGATCAAAGATCCCACCCAGAGATGGTATTGATTTATAAGTTTTATCCATCACAAATGGCTTCCTGAGTTTTTGAGAAGGATATAGTGTGGTTAAAAAAAAAAGTATACTTCTTTCTGAATATAGGTCTCATCTCATCCCTTCACTTTCTGCTTTCAAACCTCATGGTACTCCAGTTCCCAAAGAATAAGGACCAAAAACATAGCAAGGCA
The DNA here is from genome assembly GCF_004348235.1 of Phoca vitulina. Lineage (NCBI taxonomy): Eukaryota > Metazoa > Chordata > Mammalia > Carnivora > Phocidae > Phoca > Phoca vitulina. Next base: position 41,270,117 of record NW_022589711.1, read on the forward strand.
TGTAAAACCCTTGAACTCTAGCCCCAAGCTATTTGACTAAATTCTTGCTCTTTTTCAATAACCACCCATGCTATGTAGCTAACACTACCTGCTTTCCAGCATCCCCAGCCCAATTCCTTTTTTTCTTTGCATATTACTATTTTTTTTATTTTATTATGTTATGTTATTCACCATATATTACATCATTAGTTTTTGATGTAGTGTTCCATGATTTATTGTTTGTGTATAACACCCAGTGCTCCATGCAGAACGTGCCCTCCTTAATACCCATCACCAGGCTAACCCATCCCCCCACCCCCTCCCCTCTAGAACCCTCAGTTTGTTTCTCAGAGTCCATAGTCTCTCATGGTTCTTCTCCCTCTCCCATTCCCCCCCTTCATTTTTCCCTTCCTACTATCTCCAATTCCTTTGATTATTCTGTTTTCTCTACCAGGAATGTGCTTTCCTCCCTCACTGAATAGCTGGGAATGTTCGTTACTCAGGGCCTCATTCTAAAACACCACCTGAGAATACCATCTGTGGCTGCTGGTGTAGTTTGCTATAATCTTTCTAGATAATAACTTGGCAAAAGATATCAAGAGGCTAAAGATTCATATTCTTTGACCCAGTTATTTGCCAGGTCTATCTTTTCTAGGGAAACAAACTCAGGAAATTATCCATGGAGAAATCCACTACAGTATTATTTATAATAGTAAAAAATGTAAGTAACCTAAATGTCTGCTGTTGAAGAATCCTTAAAATGGGAGTTTTTGACTATTGTATATATATTCACACACCAAACATACATTTGCATGTACATATACGTATACATATACAGTGTGAAACAAAAATTTCATGAGACTATATTCTTACTATATTCTTACTACATACAGTGCATCCATTATAAAGTGTTGATTGCAACTTGCTAAACCTACATATTAATAGGTGATGAGCAGTTTAGGGGCGCCTGGGTGGCTCAGTTGGTTAAGCGACTGCCTTCGGCTCAGGTCATGATCCTGGAGTCCCTGGATCGAGTCCCGCTCCTGGAGTCCCTGGATCGAGTCCCGCATCGGGCTCCCTGCTCGGCAGGGAGCCTGCTTCTCCCTCTGACCCTCCCCCCTCTCATGTGCTCTCTCTCTCTCTCATTCTCTCTGTCTCAAATAAATAAATAAAATCTAAAAAAAAAAAAAAAAAAATAGGTGATGAGCAGTTTGAAAAACACGAGATTAAAAATATGGTAATCGTGTAATAGAATATTATGTAGCTACATAAATATTTCTTAAAATAACACCTAGTAAGAATATATTAAGACAACATTAAGTGATAAAAGCAAGATACCAATTCTCTAAAGAGCCTGATTTTTAGATTTTTTAAATATGTATGCATTCAGATGGTTCTCTGGGGCCATAGTGAAGAGATTGGGTACTTCAGTGTGTTTATAATTTGCCTAATATTTCTATGTCATAGTTCCTTACAGAGGGAAAAAGAGAAGAGCATGGAATTTAGACAGTCCTGGAGTCCTGTGTAACTTTGGGTTACCTATAAAGTATATTCATTTCATTCAATAAACACTTATTAGCCATAATCATTATGTACTCAGTACTCAAAATACAAAGTGCTTCAACTCTATCATGGGAAGGCAGATATTTAAACAAATGAATGCACTGATGTTGCAAATGAACATCACATGTATAGTGGGGGCCCAAAAGAGAGAGTGTCCTCATTTCTCCTGGGAGGTGATTCCTGATCCGAGATTTAAGAGGAGTTCACCCCAAGAAGTCAAGGAGGAAAAGAAGAGCATTCCAGGGAATGCTCCATAGAAGGATGGAGCAGTGGGGTACAGGGACAGGGAAGGGTGAAACTTCAGAGTGAATGGGGGGGTGTCAGGCATATTAGTATGACTGGAGCAGGAGGCCAGGTAGAGATAGGGTGGGAACTAAGGCTGGAGTGCTGTGCACAGCAGGATCACGGAGGGCCTGGTGTGCAGAGCTGAGGAGCCTGGATGCTCCGGGCCACTGATTGTTAAGAATGCACATTACCATCGCCCGTGCAGCTATAAAAACTACAGATGCCCAGCTCACCCCCAGTAATACTGATTACTTGGCCCTTAATGAGATCTACCATTTCTGAATTTGTACTCCCCCTCTTTCTGTAGGCAATGAGGGGCTATTTAAGGCATGCAATAAACACAAGTGTAATATCACATTTCCCATCAGCAACAGTGTGGAGACTGGACTGGAAGTGGACAGATCGAAGGCAGGGAACTCAGCTGAAGAGACCATCGTGATAGTCCAAGTGAATAAGGGGAGGACACACAGGGTGAAGGAAGAGTGGTTGAGAAGGAGAGGGGAAAGGGTAGTGAAATGCCAGGGCTCCAGCTCGTAGTCATGTGGAGGTAGTGTGCTGGTTGGGGTGCTTGGAGGGTTAGCTCTCCCATGATCTCCCGCAGCCCTCGGCAATAAACAGGTAAAATAAAAACATTCGCTGTGCTAACAGAATTACAGGAAAAACCCTCCACCTTCCCTTCCTCCTCCTTGCCCACTTTCCAGTAGCTTGCCGCCCCTACACAGCACCTCTTTCTGAAGCCGCCGCTAGCGTCTGGGGGCAGAGAAGGGGGACATGGAGGTGGACAGAAATTAAGAATGACTGCTTTTTTCCAACACATCAGGGAAAATAATACTTACCTCATGAATTTGAAGTGAGAATAAATAAGATAATGTATGGACTGTGTCTGGCACATGGTGGGCTCTGGATAAATCATTTCCTTTTCCCGGATGGGAGTGACTAAGACCTGAGCCCTCTCCCTGTCTGACCAAAAATTTCTACCCAGCTCTGTTTTCCTTTGTTAAACATATTTATGTTTTCTAGTGCAAGACTAAAATGACAAGTTTTCACTTTCTTTTTTAGACAAGGCAGGGGAAATTTTTTCATCATATGGAATAATTAAAGTCAGAGCAAGGTGAAAGATTTTCCCCCTTTCGGCTGTGTTTCAACAACTGAGAAGAAATTCTCTTTCCTGATAATCCTCCCCAAAAAATAACATTCTTTTCACCCTCATACTCAATGAAAAAAAAAAAAAAGTGCTAGCAGCAACACATCTGATGATTCCTTGTACCCATCTACAAGTTAATTCGTCTTCAGTGCTTCACAGGTAACCAAAAACACTACAGTTAAAAAAAAAAAAAAAAAGGCTGCAGAAGCCTCTATTAAAACTGTTCTTTTTATAAAAGTGCAGTCACAAATCAATGCATTGTTAATGCAGAGTTTCCCTCTATAGGCTTCTGGAGTTAATGTAGGCTCAAGACTTGCTCAGGACTTCTTGCCCAGGGGCAGGGATAGGCTGGGAGTTTACACAGTGGGGTCTTTCAGCTCCATTTGCTCCAGAAGAAGCTAGCCGAAGAAGTCACATGCCCGACCAGCCTCCTCCCCTCCTTTCCAAATGTTAAGCCCGGGTTGTTCTGAGAAATGGGGAGAGGGGTAGACAATCTAAATCTGCCAAATCTTCCTCTTCATTTAAAAAATGATCAGTAATGCACCTTCTCTTCTTCTTGTGGAAGCGCAAATATCAGAAAACACTGTATGTCAATGAAGAGCCAGGTGGCCTACATTTTGAACCCTCGTCCCAGCTCTGCTGCTTCGTAACCTTGGGCTACTTCATTGCTTGTGCCTCGTTTCCTCCTCCATAAAATAGGATAGTAATAGCACCTGCCTCACTGAGTTGCTGTGAGGATTAAAATGAATGAATGGAGTTAAAGTGCACAGAAGAGTGGCTGGTATGTCGTTTCTGGACACCCGATGCTGTTCAGCAGAGGACAGCCCCCAGGCTGATCAACTCACGGAGCTGCTAGAAATCGGTCTCTCCTAGAACAGAGACCGTAGGTACCAGACCACAGGCCACCTAAGGCCCACAGACATGCACAGTTAACTCGAACAGGGTTCAACTTTTAAAAAAAATTCATTGCCAACATCCGCAATGCAGGAAATACACAAATCAGCATTTCTGGCTTCTCTTGAACGTTCAAGAGACCTGGCCGTCCTGGGCCCGGAGGCCTCCTGGCAACTCTTGGTGGTCATTTGAGTAGCTGCTCAACTCTGCGCATGTCACTGTAAGGACTGCGGCTCAGAAAATCACAGCTTATTCTCACCTCATCATAAAGGAGTGACTCTGTGACGTTGGAGGTGTGAACACACTTCTTGATGATTAGGGAAAGGGAAGTGAAGAAGAGGGAGGATGATGAGCTGGTTGTATAGGAGACTCAGACCTTCTGTAGTCTCTCCATTATCTGTAGTCTCTCCTTATAAAATTTAAATAAGAGGCTTATAAAGTCAAACAACAGCAGCTACAATTTATCCAGAACTATGCCATTTTGCACATATTCACTCACTGAATCCTCAGAGCTATGATGTAGGAATTATGATCTTCATTTAAAGGGGAAGAAAATGAGGCTGAGAGAGGCCAAACGAGTTGCCTAAAGTCATCAGGGAGTGGTGGGGCTGGAGCAGCACCCAGGGTCCGGGGTGATGCAGCATATCCTGCCCGTCACTGCATGCCCTCAGGCACTTCTCGTCCCTCTCAGAGCTTCTTGCCTCAGAGAATTTCCTCCACTTCACTCTCCTCTCTCATGGCCTCCAGCTAAAGGTGGGGAGGGAACTGTACTTTATATGCAAACTGCTAAGGGCCTAGGAAACCGAGGAGAAAAAATCAAAAGGCTGTGGGACTCCCTAACATGTAGGGATTAAAAAGGAAGACTTACTGGGTATTTATCCCAAAGACACAGATGTAGTGAAAAGAAGGGCCATATGCACCCCAATGTTCATAGCAGCAATGTCTGCAATAGCCAAACTGTGGAAAGAGCCGAGATGCCCTTCAACAGATGAATGGATAAAGAAGATGTGGTCCATATATACAACGGAATATTACTCAGCCATCAGAAAGGATGAATACCCAACTTTTACATCAACATGGAAGGGACTGGTGGAGTTTATGCTAAGTGAAATAAGTCAAGCAGAGAAAGTTAATTATCATATGGTTTCACTTATTTGTGGAACATAAGGAATAGCATGGAGGACATTAGGAGAAGGAAGGGAAAAATGGGGGGGGGAAATTGGAGGGAGAGATGAACCATGAGAGACTATGGACTCTGAGAAACAAACAGGGTTTTAGAGGGGAGGGGGGTGGGGGGATGGGTTAGCCTGGTGATGGGTATTAAGGAGGGCACATACTGCATGGAGCCCTGGGTGTTATACGAAAACAATGGATCGTGGATCACTACATCAGAAACAATGATGTATTGTATGGTGACTAACATAACATAATAAAATTTAAAAAAAAAAAAAAGGAAGACTTAAAAGCCTTGACTGTGTGGAGAAAGTTATCCTGATTGTCTAGAAGGTCAGAGATGGAAATTTTCTCCAATCAATTAAAAAAAAAAAAAACTTGGACAAAGAATGACTGGAAGGAATTAATAATTCTGTCTATGCCATACCAAATTGGAGGCAGTGCCAAGACTTTTAATATTTATTAGCCATCGTAATGGAGGAGCAGTCTATGGCAATACTCGGCTCTGTAACTTACCAGCTTCGACCTTGAGCTGATCACTGAACCTATGTAAGCTTAGTTTCCTCATCTATAAAATCAGCATAATACCAACTTAGAAGTGTGTAGTGAGGATTGATGGGATATACACAAAGGGCTGGGCATGCTGACGCACAGTAGGTACTCTGTAAATGTTTTAATTCTCCTCAAGTGATTTAAATTGATGGTAATCAGAACACAGATATGCTATTTTGGAGTAAGTGTGGGAAAGCAGGAAACAAGGGACTATTTGGGCAGACAGACAATTATTATACTTATTATAAAGGTATTTTTCTTTCTCTTAAACAAAAAGAGTCTCAGTGTGCTATTTGATATGGGCAGCACTCAAATAGTACCTCTGGCAAGAAGGACTGGAATACTGAGTAGGTATAAATGACTTAGTTAACTAAAAATTTAAGTTTCTGAACTACTGATAATGGCTAATATTGAGTGCTTACTATGGCCAGACACTGTGTTACTCACTCTATGCACCTTAGTTCATTTAGTCCTCAAAGATAGCTACCATTATCTCCATTTTGTAGATGAATTTGAGCCTTTGAGAATTTTGTGACTTGTCCAATATAATGGACAATTGCTGCTCATCCATATACATATATATACATGGTCGTATAATTTAGTCCAAGCCCCACATGCAAAACTGGTGTAAATCTGATGAACTTGGGGGGAAGGGGGCAATTGATGGATGGTACAGAAATGTGGCTTCAGAGTAAAATATTTTAGGCTAAATTATCTAATGTAGTTATCCAACCTGCCAAAATTAATCAGCTATCATCTGAGTGCACAGTGTTAAATACACAGCTTGCATTACTTACATGTATTGCTTTGTCCAATAATTTTGTCCCTAATGTTAATGTCTTATGATTCAGTCAGGATTTTGTGCCCTGTCTTTACCTAAAATAGGGAAATAATACCTTATTCACAAGGGACCTGTGAGAAGCTATAAATAACCACATATGCACAGAATTTACAAGTCACCTTTTCTCTAGATTGCATTTATCTTCTCAGCATTTTTCTGTAAACTTATTTTACTAAACATAAGCTAGATGACTTGTCCAAAAGAGAGTTGTTAGAAAGCAAAACAACCAAGACCCCAGATCTCTGATTCAGACATTCAGATATTCAGACAGGAGTACCTACTGAGAAAAGCAATTGGCTGATACATACTAGTTTGGCCAATTGCTTAACTACTCTTAGCCTTAGTTTCTACACTTGTAAAATATGAGTAATATCTTCCACACAAGATTGTGATAAGGTAAAATGAATGAATGCTAAGTGCATTGTTTAAAGTGCCTGCCATGTAGTAAGCACAAAACAACAGCAATTACTATTTTTATGTAAAACACTTCATAGCTACTTACCATGGGATTCTTCCAAATCCCTGCATTTGTTACACTATCTCTACCTTTTCCAGAGGACCCATCCCAAGGAATTGGTACAATCATTTGCCCCTTGGGTGAGTAACTCTGATGCATCATTGCTTTGGGAATTTTCTGCTATCTGACTGCTACTTTTAATACCTGAGATTGAGACCAATTGTCCATTTTCAGTTTCATCAATTTAGCACATCCTTCAAGCACTTGCTCTGCGTGAAGCAATGTGCTGTGTTGTGACCACAACTAAGGTATAGAAGACATTGTCCCACCTAAACTTGTACAAACACCCACTTGTATACTTATGATATTAATTGCAGTAATTGGTTTACAAGTCTGTACTCCTGTCGTATTAGCTCCTTGAGAATAGCCGTTGTGGCTTTCTTCTGTTTTTATCTCCAAACCTAGAACAATGTTTAGCACATAGTATGGGATAAAAAATGATTGCGGAATAACTCGATCCAGTGGGGGAGATCAATCGGGTACACAAATACAGGAATGTAATACAGACTGTGACAATTCCCTTACATATAGTAAATGCTATCACTTGTGGGAAGTTGCAGCCACTTCTCACTAGATGGAAAAAGAGGATTTAGGACAGAGTATTTGGATTAGACTTGTGGTACAGAAAGATTTGGGTAGAGATAGGTGGAAGGTATAGAAAAAAAGAGAGAGAGGAGAATCCTCAGAATAGTAGAGTACTGTAAGATGTAAGATACAACTGATTATTTCTTAAAATAATGTTCCAGGATTTCTAGTTCCAACCAAGATGGGGTGGCCCCATTATAATCCCCATTATAAGATAGTCTTCCCTCTTACAATTATTTTTTTTAAACCTGGACATAACACAACAAGCGTAGGAGCACTGTGAATAGTGGAAAGAAGATGGATCTCTAAGAGACCTTGGTACTCCCCCAGCGGCGGGGAGCTGAGCCTGCACTCAAGCCACTATCAACAAGGTGGAAAGAAGTGGTGCGAGGCAGGATAGCTGACACTCCACTCCCCCCTTCCCCTGGTCTCAGCAAGCCCAGTGGGCAGGTAAGCCTCCACCCCACCTCCCAGCAGGGAGGCAGGATAATGTGGCACTCCATCTTCCTTCCTCCTTCCCCTCCACTGGGGTCAGCTGGGCAGCATAGAGGTGAGTTTCTACTCCCATCCTGTAGCAAGTGGTGTGAGTCAGCACCCTTCTTCTTCTTCCCTTCCCTTCCCTTTTACAGCAAGGCCCAGCCAAGAGCTGGGTTTATACCTTCTACTTGAGGGAAAGAACATGGTACAGGTTGGTGCCCAACTTTTACCAGCAAGGTGTAAGCAGAGCCAAGGGGGAGCTATCCTTCTACCCCATCCATCTGCAAAGAGACAGTGTAAACACTTCACTTTTGCTGAGATGCTATCGGTGGTGTCCACCAGAAAAGCAAACATATATACACATCTGGCTCGTGTGCTACACCTCAACAAGGGGAATACCTGCTAAAATAAATGAATATTAAAAAGAGGTTCCAGGGGCGCCTGGGTGGCTCAGTCATTAAGCCTCTGCCTTCGGCTCAGGTCATGATCCTGGGGTCCTGGGATCGAGCCCACGTCAGGCTCCCTGCTCAGTGGGAAGCCTGCTTCTCCCTCTCCCTCTGCCCCTGCTTGTGTTCCTGCTCTCTCTGTCAAATAAATAAATAAAAACTTTAGAAATAAATAAATCAAAAAATAAAAAGAGGTTCCAGAGTGTCATAATATAATTCCAAAATGTCTAGGAAAAAATTTAAAAATCGCTCATCATCCCAAGAACCAGGAAAATCACATGAATGAGAAAAGACCATCAAAAGATGTCAGTATTAAAATGAATTGAATGTTGAAATTATCTCACAAGATTAAATAATCTATAATAAAAACACTTCAATAAGCAATAATGAATTCTCTTGAAACTGAAAAACTAGAAAATCTCAGCGAAGAAACAGGAATAAAGCAATAGCACAGCTACAACATGGATGAATCTAAGAAAACATTGTGCTAAGCAAAGTAAGGCAGTCGCCAAACACACACACACACACACACCCATATTGTAGGAAGCCATGTACATGAAATGTCCAGAGTAGACAAATCTATAGACAGAAAGTAGATTAGTGGTTGCCTGGAGTTGAAGGTGGTGTAGAATAAGGAATGACTGTTAGTGGGTACAGGTTTCTTTGAGGCTGATGAAAATGTTCTAAAATTATAGTGATGTTTGTGCAACTCTATAAACATACTGAAAACTACTGAATTATACACTTCATATGAGTGAATTTTATGGTATATAAATTGTATTTTAATACAATTTAATGTGAAATTGTAATTAATGATTAAATTTTGTTTTAAGAAGAATCAAATATAAGTTGCCAAACTAAAAAATACAGTAACTGCAATAAAAATCTTGCTGATCTCACTAAGCAGAGTGGAAACAACAGAGGACAGAAATCAGTAAACTTGAGGACAGATCAATCGGATTTACCCTGAACAACAGAGAGAAAATAGACTGAAGAAATGAAGAGAGCCTCTGGAACCTGTAGGACAATAACAAAAGATCCATCATCAGAGTCCCAGAAAGATATGAGGAGAGGGGAGCTGAAAGAGTGTTTTAAGAAGTAATGGTGGAACACTTCCCAAATTTTTCAAGTGCTAAAAGAAAAGAACTGTCAACCATGAATACTACATCCAGTGAGGAATGAAGGGGAAATAAAGACATTCTCAGACAAAAGAAAACTAACAGACTTCGCTCCTAGCAGACCTACCCATATAAATTGGCTAAAGGGAGTTCTTCAAACAGAAAAAAAAAAAAAATCAAAGAAGGAATCCTGCACCATCAGAATTGAAGAAAAAGCAAAGATACAGAAATATGGGTGCATATAATGAACTCCTTATCATAAGCTTTATAAATCCTTTTTGATGATTGAAAAAAATTATACACCATATTGTGATCAAGAAAAAGATATTTAAAAGTGGTAAAAGAAAAGGGATATATATGGAAGTAAGTTTTCACCCTTCACTTAAAGTGGTAAAATGTTAATACAAGTAGATTGTGATATGTTCTGTACGTTTATTGTAATACTTAGGATAAACACTAAAAAAAAACTATACAAAGTGATATACTCACAAACACTATAAATAAATCAAGAAGGAACCCTAAAAATTATTCAAGTAACCCACAAGAAGGTAAGAGAAACAGATCATTTAAAAAGGGGGAAAAACAGAAAACAAAAAATAAAATAGATTTTAGCCCTAAACATATCAATAATCGCCTTAAATGTAAATGGTCTAAATATGCCAATTAAAAGACAGATGTTTGCAGAGTGGATACAAAAATATGATCCAACAAGAAGCCATCGACAAGAAACTCACTTCAAATATGATGACATTGTTGTAAAGAATGGAAAAAGATATCCCATGCAAACAGTAACTTAGAAATGCAGGGTGGTAATTTAATACCAGATAAAGTAGACTTCAGAGAAAAGAAAATTCCTAGAGACAAAGAGGGACATTACATAATGATAAAAGGATCAATCCACCAGGAAGGCATGATGATTCTAAATATATTTGCACCAAAAAGAGAGGCTCAAAATACATAAAGCAAAAATTGATAAACTGAAAGAAGAAATCAACAAATCTACAGTTATACTTGGGGATTTCAACACTTCAGTTTCAGAAACTGATTGCCAGATAGAAAATCAGTAAGGATATAAAACTGACCAACACACACACACACACACACACACACACACACACACACAAAACTGACCAACACAATCATCCAACTGACCAACACAATCATCCAACACACCATCTAATTGTATACAGAACATTCTACCCAACAACAGCAGAATAAACATTGTTTTTTAAGAGCCCATGGAACATATACCAACAGAGATTATCATAGGTCATAAAACAAACTTCAACAAATATAAAAGAATTAAAATAATACAGATTTTTTCTAACTTCAATAATACATATTTTTTTCTAACTTCAACCTAAAAACATTAACAGAAAAACGACCAGAAGAGTTCCAATGACTTGGAAATTAACACATTTCTGAATAATCCATGGGTATAGAGGAATTCTCACAGGAAATATAAAAACACATAGAATTCAATGAAAATGAAAATGCAATAGGTCAAAATATGTGGATGCAGCTATAGAGGCCCTGAGGGAGAAGTTACAGTCCTAAATCCTTACATTAAAAAAGAGCAACAGTTTGAAATCATTGCTCCCACTTCAAAAAACTAGAAAATGAGAGAAAAATAAACCCGTAGCAAGCTGAAGGTATGAAATTAATAAAACTGAAAACAGAAAAATAGAAAAAACAAAAAACAAACAAGAAAAACAAATAGCTGTTTCTTTTTTAAAAAATCAATAAAACTGACAAAGTTCAGGCGAGATAGATAAAAATAAGTAAGACACAGATCATCAACACCAAGAATGAAACAGAGATATCAGTGTACATCCAGCTTCCACTAGAAAGATAATAAGGGAAAAATACAAACAACTTTATGTCCAAAAATACTAATGAGCCAGAACAGATGGATCGATTCCCCAAACCCAGAAACTATTAAAACTCAATCAAGATGAAATAGAAAACCTGAATAATCCTATAACCATTAAAGAAATTGAATCGGTAATTTAAAAGCTGAAAAAGAAATCTCTAGCCACAGATGATTTTACTAGAGAATCCTAGGCCGTTATACACAAAAATCCTCAACAAAACATTAGCAAATCAAATCCGGCAGCATTTCAAAAAATTATACACCATGACCAAATCCAATTTATTCCAGGTATGCAAGACTGCTTCAGCATTTGAAAATCAGTCAGTGTAACCCACCATTATCAACAGACTAAAGCAAAAAAACCCAAAACAAACAAAAAGTATGACTGTATCAACTGATGCAGAAGAACATTTGACAAAATCCAACACCCATAAATGAAGTGTTGGTGGAAGAACAGATACCAAGATCAGTGGAACAGCTAAGGAACTCAGAAAGAGACCCACACAAATATGCCTAAATGATTTTTTCAAAGATGCAAAAACAATTCACTGGAAGGATAGCCTTTTCAACAAATGGTGATGGAGCAAATGAACTCTCAGGCATTATCTCAGAGAAATAAAAACTTAACGTTCACATAAAAGCCTGCAAAAAATGCTGTTTTATTTGTAATAGCCAAAAATGGAAACAACTCAAATACCTTTCATAGCCTTCAATAGGTAAATGCTTAAACAAACTGGTATATCTGCACCATGGACGACTACTCAGCAATAAAAAGGAATGAACTATTGATACATGCAACAACTTGGATGGATCTCAAAAAAGATATTCTGAGCAATAAAAAGCTAATCCTCAAATGTTACATACTACCTGACTCCATTTAAATACCATTCTTGGACAAAATTATAGAGATGGATAACAAATTAAAGATTAGGGACTTGGGGAAGTGGGAAATAGTGGTAGTCACATCAGTCTACACATGTGATCAAATTGCATGTAACTAAATATATGCACAGCACATACATGAGTGCATGTACAACTGTTGAAATACGAGTAAGGTTAATGGACTGTATCCGTGTCAATTTGTGATACTGTGTAACACTCATGCAAGATGTTTGGAAAAATTTCCATATGGAAAAATTAGATGAAGAGCATATGGGAGTATCTATTATTTCTTAAAACAGGATGTAAATATATAAATGATCTCAAAATAAAAAGTTAAAACAGGGGCGCCTGGGTGGTTCAGTCAGTTAAGCATCTGACTCTTGATTTCAGCTCAGGTCATGATCTCAGGGCTGTGGGACTGAGCCCTGGGTCGGGATTCTCTCTCTCCCTCTTCCTCTGCCCCTCCCCACTCACGTGCGCTCTTTCTAAAAAAAAAAAAAAAAAAAGTTAAAACAAAGGAAGAGAGCTTCAATCATGATCATAACTTTCTGCACTGGAACTTGGCAACTTCAGTTTAGAAATCATCAGTCATTCACCTACTCAATACCTATAGTAGGCACTGTGCTAGGTGAGGGATTCAGAGTGAAAAAAAGCAGTCATGGACCTGGTCTCATGAACTTCAGACTGGGAAAGAGGAAAATCGCTCATGTATGAAAAGGTCATTACATCTCAGTCATACACATGAGAACTGGACTCAAATTTCTAACAAGAAGAGTAAGGTAAAGTAATTTCTAGAGTACTATTTGCTCATTAAAATTATTATGTATACTTTTTAACAGAATGGAAAATTCTTGTAACATTAAAAAGAACATAAAATATAAACTCATAAATCCATTAATATATGATAATTAATGACAACGTGTTTTTATATGAATAAAGTTTTATTGAATTTTAGATAATTAGAAAGAATAAAGAAATGCAAGATAAATGCTTTCTAAACAACATCTGATAGTATCTTTTCTGTCATGGTATTTTCACTCTTCTTTATAAAAAGTATAGACATTCATTTATTTAAATTTTTACAAAGTCAAGAACCATCACATGGAAAAAATAAGTAATGCTAACGTAAATTCAGCATCTCATCAATACCGAAATGGCTGCAATGGTTAGGTTCTGAGCTTAGCCCTCCTGGAAAACAGCGTACGCAGCAGCTGCTGGTTTCCATTTATTAAAACGGGTCTGAGAATCAGGAAGCCGCTCCCTGTGACGACTATTTTTGCAAGAAAAGAGGGCAGAAGGCATGGTGCGAAGAGGGAGTGAGAGACACCCCGGGAAAGAAATGATGCTCTTATCGAACCACGAGGTTGGCCTTGTAAGTAATTCAGAGAACGGTTCTGGGACGAAATCATTTCTGTGCTGCTTAAAGTGTGATTAAGGCGAGACAGTCCCCAATACAAGTATGCCCAGATCCACACAGCACAAGACACGAGTGGGGAGTTTGTAAATTATCTGCTAAACTCCAAGGCCAGCCAAGCCAGGTAATTAATCACAGAAGGAGTCTCTTTACAGTGGTGTAAAATGCATCTGGGCAGAACTGCAACCCTGAGCTGTGACAAACATAGGGCAGACCCTCCCAGGAGCATACCTGAAGGCATCCCTTTTGTCTTAATCTTATCTCTTTTGCAAAAAGAATTATTTTGGAAACAACAACAGAACCACTCCTGCCCTCCCTGTAACAACCTACTAACCTCCACTTGTCAAACAAGAAGAAAGTTATCTCCCTCAGGACAAAAGGCATCAGGTGCTGCCTTCATTAAGGGTAGCCTAGTGTGATAGCCAGGGAGCCCCGGCCAGCCCTGCTCGGAGGCTGCCAGGAAGGCTCCAGTCCCTCACACCTGCCTTCCTGGTCCTACGTGGCCCATTCAACCCAGCTCCTTCTCTCGCGCGATGGGCCTCCCGCAGGGCCCCACAAACACAATCACTGAACGTGCTGTTAATAATAGTCTTTTCTTTCCTAGCCCTATGCCTCTCATGTATTTTTTTTTAAAAAAAAACAATAGTTTTCTTTTAAAAAAATATTTTTCCAGGAAATAATGAACAGTAATTGTCATGGACCCAGAACAGACCCTAGAAAAACGCAGACAGGCAAGAATCTGTCAATATAGCAATATTCCAAATATGAAATTCATGGTTTAGGAAGACATAAATAAATAAATAGGAAGGGGCTTCTCGGAGAAGTTTCTTTTGTTTTCCTCCATTTCTTACTGAATTTTGTTTGTGTAAAAAAGTTTTGATTCTAGGATACAAGAGCCAGCCCTGTTGGGACCAATATGAACCATTCATGCCATTAAGCCCTCTAGATAAAAGAGGGAACCGTGATGATCCCAGGGTTGCTCATTATTTTTTATAAAGACAACTATATTTTTAAATAATTTCATTATTTAAACTTGACCTGGCACTTCAGTCTCTTGAAAAATTATTAAGTTAGGCATGAATTAAAGAATAAGCCCATCTGGACTGTAGTTTGGGTTTTAAGTGCTACTCTGCTCTTATATCTTTTTTCTTGGCTTGGCACATCTTTGAGATCCAGTTTTTTGAACAGAATGCTGGGACATCTGTGATGGGGAAACGAGTCTTCAAGATGAAGAATTCCAGTTCATGTCACAAATTTCACTGGCCAGGTAACAGCATTGCCTTTTCCTTTGTGCTTTTTACTAGTACCCTTATAAGGAAAGTGTTTCTTTCCCAGCACTTGCTCACGAACCCCCCCCCCCCCCCCCCCCCGCATGGGGCACTGCACTGACCCTGTTCTGAACACTCTATCCACCCAGGTACTATACCAGGGACCCAGCCCGACTCTGGGCTGGTACCATGACAGGGACAGCACCAATTCGCTCGAGTGTTGCTTGGCTGACGGTGTACGAGTGTGTGTGCTGAGGCCGAGGCTTCCTGCTGACTGAGCCATTACTCCTGGACACCACCTGCGGGGATGACCCTCTGTTGGCTGTCACTACTAGAGTCTTATGTGGAGCTGGGACCACGTGGGTCCCATTAGCATAGATGGATGGGATGTTGGCATTGCCTGAGTGGAGAGAGAAAGACTGGCGCAAGTCACTGAAGTGGTTGAAGGACTCCGTGTTCCTGGGAACTTTTGGATTGTTGCTCCAGTATCGACTGTTGTAGGTATTGGAAGAGGTCAATGTGTTGTTCTCTGAAGAGGATATCTCGGTGTGAAATGCTTTGGCAGAAGAAGAACATTTAGGTGGAAGATCATCCTCTCTGAAAAGGAATAAAAATAAAGTTGTCATCAGGATTTACTTGAATGTCACCCTACCCTCCTGCCCAGGACTCTTTCGTCTTCTGCTAAGGCCAGTATGTCTGTGAGATACAAACCCTCAGGACAGACCAGACTATCATGAAAGCAAACACATCAGCCCTGGTGGCTTCGGCTCTGACACTCATTCCCTTTGAGACAATGCTCAAGAAAAACGTTCCCTCAGCTTCTCAATAGCCAGGGGTAGAAAAAGTAATGTCAAATCTCTCAGACTATACCTTCCAATATAACTGGAAAAAAAATGTGTGTGAATATATATGTGTGTGTATGTATATATGTATGGGTATCTATCTATATATATATATATATATTTTTTTTTTTTTGCTCTAAATAGGAAAACAGACCTTGAAGAAAGACACTAAGCTTGTTGTGTAAAGAATTACAAGAGGCTACGATAAGTCACTAAATTTAACTTAAGATGTTAACTAATTCATTCAACATTTATTGAGTACCAGGCATTCTACCGGATGTTTCATGTAAAAAAAAAAAAAAAAAAAGACACGCTCCTATACCCCAGAAGCCTATGGCCAAACGTGAGTGCCAATCAATGCAAGAACATCTCCAAGTCTGAAAGGTTGGACAGGGACGAGAGTCAACTTCTGTGAGAAGGTCTTGAATCAGATCAAGTAATTTAGCAAAGAGGTGGATGTTTGGTGCTGGAAGAGGGTGGAGGCTTGAGCAAAGACCCTGAGGCATGAGCAGCTACTGAACAGACTGGAACACCAGTGACCATGGAAGCGGTGAGAGAGGAGCAGGGAAGCAGGGGAAGGTCAGATCCTGAAGGGCTGTGTGGATCATGCTAAGGACACTGGAGTCATTAAAGCGTTTTCGACAAGGATATGATGTGGTGCCATGTGAGACAGAGCCTGAACTCCCCTATCCCCACAATATGCCAAGAGTCACTTTTCTTTAAAGATGATTTTCACATTGTTTTCTGAAGATGTTCGGACTGAACTGTCTCTCACAGCAAGCCATACTGCTTTGGCCGAGCTGTGTACACAGGTACGGGAATGCTCGTGGGGTGTTCCTTCTAGCTTCTGTTATAAATGCCAATGTCAAACACATTTCCTAAACTAACTTTTCTTCTGTGGCAGCCACCTTAACCCCACCCATCTTGGAACTATGGAAGGTGAAGGAATTCTTCACATGTGTCCTCCTAGTTGGGCACATATTGGACCCTCTTCCCCTTTCATGATCCAGTAAATAAAGCTGAGCAGTATCGTGAGGAAAAGCGATATAATATACGAGAAAATATGACGTGGCCACTTGAACTATCTTGGCCATCACAGCCATTGGATTAGCAAAGAAACCTTAGCTGCCAAAATTAATAGAAATACAGACACTGGCCATGTAGGACAAATCGTCTGACACACAAACCTTATTTCATTAGGAATTTCTTCTTCTTCCTCCTCTTTATGTTTGCTTCTCCAGTAAAAGAATGCCCCTAAAATTAGTGCAATGCAAAAAATGATAATAACTGCACCAGTGCCAATGGCTCCAGCTATTAGTCCAATGCTCCTGGGCTGGGCTGCAAAATATATTTAAGGTAGATTTAAAGAACAAAAAAAAAGAGAGAGAGAGAAAGAGAAATAGCAGCATACACTCATGCAACTTCATAAATATGTAAGTTTACCACTGAATCGTCTTAAAATGCACGAAATTGCCTAAAGTGTTGCGTCCTTATAAAAGTAAACCCGGGTTAAGTGTCTGCGTCCTCGGTGGCTGGGACTAACACACAGTAGGCTCACAGAAACTTGCTGAATGAGCAAACAGTGTAGGACTCACCACTCAGTAGAGCCACACTTAGAGCAGAATAGGCCAGAGATGCTCACCTGTCTGATCTGCCCAGAGGAACCCTGGCAATCAGTGGGATAATGCTCACCTCAGCCCACCCAGGTCACTACTTTTTTAAGTGGAATTCAAATAACCCAGAATTCTCAAATAAAGAGAAAATTTCTGCACTGCTTATTTATGACCCGGCCACCTAACAATTAAGCAGTTATAAAGGGATAAGGAGAAAATAAAAGAAGGTCTTGCCGCGGCCATGAGATCATTACAAGTTTTTATAATGTCAATAGTACTATGCAATCACTTGAAGACAAGCGACTGACTTGATTCTAATGACCCTGAGGAGAAAGACATTCTGCCATAAAGATGTCATATTGCTGAGGCTGAAAAGTATACTAATACATTTATAGAACATTTCAATAATTAATAAAACCAAGAGAATTTCTATTTTATCTTCAAACAACCTAAAAACAATTAAGAGAAACTCTTCATTCCCTGGTTTAACAAAGATCTTGGTGTTCCAGAATTTTATATACTCACGTGAAATAACCTGGAGATCCAACAGACAGGTGCTGGTTCCGATGGCATTTGAAGCCACGCACTGGTACAGGCCTGAAGACAGAGCACTGATGTTCCGGATGGTGACTGTCCCCTGGACCTGGTCTGTCACAAAAATCATAATCAAGTGAGCAGGTAGGGGGAAAAAATTTGGAAAACCAAAGAAATCAACAGGAAACTACAAAAATAAACACTGAAGAGTCATCCATAGCCTTTGCCGAAGAGATTCTCTTGGTTCATGAAAAGACTAAAATCACATCGCATGAAAGACCCGAAGACATGGAGGACTTTCCTAAGTAAGTGCAATCTTACAACTTAATCTGACGATTAGTCTGAGGTCCTAATTGTGGGTAGCCCTTCCTGAGGAAACAGTGGCTAAGGCCTGTCCTAGAGAATCTATGATCAGTAACACCAAATTTCAATTCCTAGGAAATGCGACAACCTAAAGATGAAGCTAAACTCATTACAGTCATGTTCACTTTATACTTGATGGAGAAAACATCCACTCTGTGCTCAAGGGTGTCGATTGTTACTTCCAACAACTATTTTAACTATAAGCCCAGAACTTCCATGAAGCAGACACCAAGATAAGCCAAAGGTTTAGTGGAAGAAATTCTAGTTCAGGAAATGGGAGAGGAAGCTGGGGAGGGTGGGAGAGCCTCTGACTGCAATGCA
This sequence comes from Phoca vitulina, assembly GCF_004348235.1. Lineage (NCBI taxonomy): Eukaryota > Metazoa > Chordata > Mammalia > Carnivora > Phocidae > Phoca > Phoca vitulina. The sequence goes on from NW_022589711.1 coordinate 41,288,801, forward strand.
GGTCTGGACCCTGTGAAGGGGAGAGACAAGGAAGGAGGGCCAGACAGGGAACATCTCAGATTGCAGCATCATGTTAGGGAAGTCTCCATCAGGCTGCGGGGGAGGCCCTGCGCTAAAATCACCTGTTAGAGGAGTCCCACACCTTGCAGGAATAGGACTGCATTCGCAGGCTCACTGTGCCCAGTCACTGGTTGGGAGCAGCCCTGGTGAAACCTGGTCTGGGTGCAAAGCAGTGGTAGATTCTGGAGGAAGCAGTTGGGGCTGTCAACTGTGTTCCCCACAGCAGGGGATGAGCAATGCATTTTCAAGACCACCACATTGATATTACTCAGAAATGTTTCAGTAGTTCATATTTTATTAATTCATCAACATTAGCATAGATTATTTATTTCTTGTAAATAAAATGCAAATTATAGTAATAATAAAAAACTAAGATTAATAGTTGCTATTACTATGTGCCAAGCATTGGTTAAGCTTTTATAGTATTAATCTTTACAACAACGCTATGAGGTATTATTACTCATCCCACTGAACAGGTAAGGAGACTGATAAGGTTACACAGCTAGTCACACAAAATGGGAATTAGACGGTGGGCTGTCTTACATCTAAGCTCTAGGCTTCCCTGCCTCCCTCAGGCAGAACATAACACATCCAGTCATCTCAACCACTCAAAATAGCTGCAAATCTAGAAGTGGAAAGCGTCCTGATGGCACGTTTCTGGCACCAAGTCCATGTGCTCCTAGGGCAACACCTGGAGCTCCCCCTACCCAGGGCTATTCTTCCATGAAACTAACATTATCTTGTTTCTGCTGGCAAGCTTCATTTCTATCTAGAGCAAAGGCTGAAGCAGAGAAGATGGGTCAGCAAAAGCAGACCTAACCACAGCACTGAATGCATTTATTGGTTAAGTCATTTAAGATATAATTATGTATTGAGCACCTTTCTGGAATTAACTTAAATAAACAAGCCAAGAACATTTTTTTCTTGCTTTTGTTTCTGGTTTTTAATAGGAACATTTTTTTTTCTTTTTATTTATTTTTTTTAAGATTTTATTTATTTATTTGACAGAGAGAGTGAGAGAGCACAAGCAGGGGGAGCAGTAGTAGGAGAGGGAGAAGCAGGCTCCCCGCCAAGCAGGAAGCCCGATGCAGGGCTCTATCCCAGGACCCTGGATCATGACTTGAGCCAAAGGCAGACGCTTAACGACTAAGCCACCCAGGCGCCCCTCTTTTTAAAGATTTTATGTATTTATTCATGAGAGACAGAGAGAGAGAGGGAGAGAAGCAGAGGCAGAGGGAGAAGCAGGCTTCCCACGGAGCAGGGAGCCCGACTTGGGACTCAATCCCAGGACCCCGGGATCACGACCTGAGCTAAAGGCAGAGGCTTAACCAACTGAGCCACCCAGGTGCCCCTAATGGGAACGTTTAAAGGGTCAAATCCACATTAGATGGGTATCTTATTTATTCAGAACATGACGCTCAAAGAATTTGGACATTTGAATTGTACTGGACACACCAAATCAATATATTTGGTGGTTACTTTGCACTTGTGTATTATTTCCTTTTCCTTAACAAACAACTCTGAGGGCTACCAATGTGTGAGAGCCTTTCAGTGAATTCACTCAATAGTTGGGCCAGTCTGGGAGGAAACTGTTTTCTCCTCCTGTGTTTCTGACTTGCTTTCCCAGGCCTTCATCAAATGCCCCCTTCAGCACCATGTGTTCTCTAGTGCTGGCACTTAACCCCATTTGGTGTCATTTCTTGCCTACTTGTCTCATTAAAAGAAGAGGCAGTGGGGGCACCTGGGTGGCTCAGTCAGTTGAGCCTTCGACACTTGATTTCGGCTCAGGTCATGATCTCAGGGTGGTGGGATTGAGCCCCTCATCGGGCTCTGTGCTCAGTGGGGAGTCTGCTTGAGATTCTCTCTCTCCCTCTGCCTCTCCCCTGCTCTTTCTCTAAAAAAAGGGGGGAGGGCTGGGTTCATCACTGCATCATCATCCTTAGAAGATACCTGGCACACAGGAAGGTGCTCAATAAATACAGGAGTTACCTTCTCTTTAGGGTCTACTGTGTACCGTATGTACTGTACTAAGAGTTTTACATCTGTATCAGCTACTTGTCAAAATCCTAGGTTTTATATAGAGAACAAACTGAGGGTTACCAGAGGGGAAGTGGGTGGGGGATGGGTGAAATAGGTGAAGGGGATTAAAGAGCACACTTAACCTGATGAGCCCTAGGTGATGAAGGGAATTGTTGAATCACTGTATTGTACGCCTGAAACTAATATAACACTGTATGTTAACTATACTGGAATTCAAATAAAAAGCTAAAAAAAAAAAAATCCTGTTTTATATTCCCTACTTTTCAAAGATGAAAAAGCTCAGTGAAGCCACACAATTTGTTCAAGATTACACAGTACAGAAATCTATAAAATCACGTCTCTCTGTGTCCAAAGCTTATAGGCCCTATACATACGCTTGGTTTTCTCGTAAGGCATTTTAAACCATAGTATTCCATAGGGTGCATCGGCAGGATGTTTCCTAACCATGCAGTGTTACACTGCAGCGAGTGTTAAACTAAGCCATCTGCCCAACTCCATCTTCAATACATTACCAGATGTAACCAGGCAAGAAAACCATAATCTCTGGGCAACTAGCCCTACAATTCCAAACACTGTGGTGCTGTCTTCCTAAGCCCTGAAATTCTAGGAATTTGATCAGCTCACACCAAACCAGTAATGTTGTTGACCTTTTCACAGAGATAATTCGGGAAACTTTTAACAGCTGAACAAAGCAGCATTCTGACATGTAGAAAGAGGTAAACTTTAAAGATTCTTGCTTTTAAAAGGTTATTTTTAAAAGGTGAAGTCACTGTTCTTCCTTTTATCTCTATCAACACAGACAGCACATGCAGATTGATGGAACAAATTCTTCCTAACTGAGGCTGACACAGCATGCTAGAGCTAACTCAGAATGTAACCAGGGAAGGAGGCACATTGATAAGAGAGGAGCAGCCAGAAGCAGGACAGGGCTGTTTGTGTAGTCAAGGCAGAGCGGACGGGAGCCCCTCCTGAGCGAGCACCAGGCTGCTTCCAGCCACAAGCACAGGGCTCTTCCTCAAATGAAAAGGACTAATTCTTCAACTCAATCTGTCACTTCACTGCGTCTGCTCTGGTGCAGAAGTAATTTGTTGAACTGAAGTTAGAAAACAAATGTTCTTATAATCTTCTTTCTTTTAAGGATAGAAACTGTGGAACCACAGTTTGGAAAGCACACGTGACATCAGAGCCCACGGTCAGTTCCCAAGAACTATGCAGCTGGCCTAGGATGCCCTTCAGAATTACAGTGGAATAAATACAAGTGTCCATTTCCACGTCCATCCTTTTTCCTTAGGCCAGAACCATATTTCTGACTGCCTCGGGGATGGCGCGCTGACGGAGAGCATGTGTTCTAGGCTCAGACAGCCTGGGCTGGGATCCGCCCTACCACCTACCAGCTGGTTTCCTCACGTGTGACGCAGAGCTACCGCCCTAGCCTCCATACTGTGGGTCACTGTGAGGGGAAATGAGGTAATACGACAACAGGCAGAGTATGGCGCCTGATACAGCTTCGGTACAGGAATGCCGGCGACACTTGGGAAACTTACATGTATTTCTGAATCACATGGAAAATCAGTCAAGAAATTGGGAAAATGTTGGATGTCTCCAAATCCCCAACAGATATTAACACTCAGGATCTGAGGTTGAGAGACAGGAATTCCTAAATCATGAATTATTCTATACTTTTATATGACTTATGTACTTTGGAGTAATGAGTGGCCATAATAATAAACAGTCAATCATTTCTTATATAAAAGTTCCAGAAGTGGGACGCCTGGGTGGCTCAGTTGGTTAAGCGTCTGCCTTCGGCTCAGGTCATGATCCCAGGGTCCAGGGATAGAGCCCCGCATCCGACTCCCTGCTCAGCAGGGGAGCCTGCTTCTTCCTCTCCCACTCCCCCTGCTTGTGTTCCTTCTATGCTGTCTCTCTCTCTGTCAAAAAATAAATAAAATCTTAAAAAAAAAAAGTTCCAGAAATATCCTGTAAGAAAAAAATAATAATGAATACATGATTTATTGTTATTTGAATTATTAGTACAAAAGTATATACTTCAATACCATGTAAAAATGATCTCAACCTGATACATTTAATAATTAAAAAATAGTAAAAAAGGGAACAATATCACAAAATAAATGCCAAATTAAAATCTATTTAAAATTTCAAAGATATCACAAATACTTAATATTTAAACTGTCATTCTAAAAGAAAATTTTAAAACACTATGTAGCATTGAGTGTACTATCCGATAATCTTGATCTTTTTTCATGCCAAATATTCCAGACATAGAAAATTTTATTTCATTTTTGTGTTGATATTTGTTGAATTAAGATGTAGATGAAGAAAGGACAGGGAAAGAATCTGTCCCCATTAAGAGACTATCCAAAGTATCTTTGAGGCACACATTAGGATACATGCTGCTTCCTATTAGCTCTTTTTTTTTATTTAATGATGAAAATATTTTGTCTGTTTGCTCTGCTTTCGCTTCGCCATTGAAACAGATACCACTATTGCCAATTCAGATTTTAAATTCATTTCTGATTTCATGTCAGTGTATTTCCAAACCAACATTCCCAACTTCTTCTCTTTGCATTTCTGCTATTGAAGTATTTACAAAGAACTGAAGTCCACAGCAAATATTCAAACACTGGAAAACAATGATGAACATTACTGGGCAATATGTGAATAATATAATATTTGGAACCCCCAGTATTAACATTACATAGAATCACACATCAAAATTACCAAGCTAAGGACTTCTTTTGCTTTTAAAACTTGTTATTTCCCAAATACCACTCACATGGCATGTGTATAAAATATACTATGTATATAAACTTATTAATATTTACTTGCAAGACTGACTCACCATTAACAACAGACTGGGGCACAACTACACACTTACAACATGGCAACAGCTACAAGCAAGACCGATTAGATCAGATCGTGACTGCTTCTCTCCTACTCACTTCTGTCCAGGTTCCCAGAAATGTTGACTCTGGGTGTTCTTGCTTTTAGTTTGACGTCAGCGGATTCTTTTGAATCAATGTATCTCTATGTTGACTGTTAAGCTTTAATTCTCAAAGAATAGTACTTAGTGCTCAAGAAATGTTACCTTTTATCATTATCTTGGCCCCCAGAGGACCACTAACTCACTCACTACCTTCCTTAAGCAAATCTCTAAGTATTCCTTCTCTGAGTTAATACAGTTGTTATTCATTCAATGGGCCTAAGACAGAAATCTGAGTTAACTCTGACTCTTCTCTGAGTCCCATGTCTTGTTGATTTTTTGTCTTCAGTCTCTCCTGAATCCTACCCCCCACACCACCCCGTCCCTTCTCCATCCCCATCACAAGGGCCTTAGTTCCAGTCCTCTTCCTTTCATGATGGAGCTATTATCAAAGTCTCACATCTATGACCAGGCTATCAATCTCACACCCTGACTGCAGCAGCTGTTTCTAAAATGCAGATCTGGATATCTTTTCTTGCTGGGATGCCTGGGAACACCCACAGTCTCAAAGACAACGTCCAAACCCCCTGAATGCTTTACAATGCCTTTCACAATCTGGATCTGAACTTTCCAACCTCCTCCCTCACCAAACCCTCATGACTCTTTATGTCAGCTTCATATATTTTTCTCACTTAAAAGCATCAAACTTTTACATTTGTAAGATTTTGTATGCATGACTCCCTCTACTAATAATATCCCCTTTTACCTGGTAAAACTTCTACTCATCCTTTAAGATGCATTTCTGTTCAGGAAACTCTTTCCCTATAAAGTTATTCCTAGACTCTTTGGGGGAGAAAAAAAGTTAACAGTAAACACTTTTATAGCATCTGATATTCAGTAGTACTAAAATTATCTGTCTATCTCTGTCTCCCCCATTAAACTGTGAACTCTAGAATAAAGATATGTCTCTATGTTTCTATTTCTCTACTTTCCCAAACACCCTACCCTTAAGTAGTTACACAGAATAAGGGTTGTGTCTGTGTGTACATATGCATACCCAGGCACACATACACTCAAAGAATGGACAACTGTATAAACAAACCAATATAGCTGTGACAATTACTGGTATTTAATTTTTAAAGAGGGAGGACTGAACATTGCACGGGGCCTGCTTCTTTATGTCAGAGGGCAAAAACAAAGACGAAAAATTTGCCTTCAGTCAGAATAACATCTTGATAAGGAGGAAATAAGTACCTATTTATTCAGCAGCTGAAGTGCGTGAGAACTATTTTACTCCCCATGAAAGGATTATGGAAACACTCACTGGGAAGGGAATCAGCAGTGGCAATTCAAGGAGAATCAAGATTCCTGAGGCTTCAAATGTGGCAAAAGAATGGGAGTGCTTTCTATGTAGACCCTGGACAAACTTGGTAACATGACAGTGTTGGACTATAGTAATGTCTGAGACACTCTCCTGCTCCATCTAAGTTCTCCATACTAAGTTCTGCAGAGTTCTCAAGCAAGCAAAAAGCAGGAGAGTTAATCACCTCTCCTCACTGTATTAAATTATGAAAGGATGAGGACAACGGATGATTCCTTAGGAACAATGAAGGAAAAAGGCATGATTAAAAAAAAAAAAAAAACCACACTGAAATAATCAGTAGACAGTATGGAGAAAGGGCAAAAGAAAAAGCTTGGTAGATAAAAAACATAAAATATTAGAAATTAATCAAATTATATCCATTATCACAATTCACATAAATGGATCCAATCAATTAAAGAACGAGGCTCTCAGACTGTAGATTGAAAACCAAATTAAATCCAAACACATGCTGCTTACAAGCAATACACCTAAAACTTAAAATATGGAAACCTGAAAGTAAATGAACCATAAAATAGAAACATACCAGCAAAAATTAACCAAAGAAACCTACTGTAGGAATTTTAATAACAATTAAAATAAGGCAAAAATGCATATTAAGCATAGAAAATCAGGGCGATATAACACTCTGTAAGCAGATAATGACAAATACTGAGGGTACGTAAAAAAAAATTGGCAATAACTGCAAGGACAAAGTGACAAATCCACAATCCTACTGTGTGACTTTTAAACACATCTCTCTCATAAAATAATAACTAAAACAGATAAAATGTTGGTGAAGATAAAGAATATTTGAATAATACAATTAACAAGTTTCTCATTATATACACAGCCATACCTTGTTTTATTGTACTTCACAGATAATTGAATTTTTTTCAAATTGATGGACTGTGGCAACCTTGGGTTGAACAAGGGTATTGGTACCATTCTCCAAGAGCATCCGCTCACTTTGTGTCTCTGTGTCACCTTGTGGTAATTCTCACAATATTTCAAACTTTTCCATTATTATTATATTGGTTATGGTGACCTTTGATGTTACTCTTGTAATTGTTTGCGGGTGCCATGAAATGCACCCATATAAGACAGTAAACTTAATGGACAAAGGTTTTGTGTGTGTTGACTGCTCCAGTGACTGGCCATTCTCCCATCTCTCTCCCTCACCCCAGGTCTCCTTCTTCCCTGAGACAGGCTAATTAATAACCCTACTATGGCTTCTAAGTGTTCAAGTGAAAGGAAGAGCCACACATCTCTACTTTAAATCAAAAGCTAGAAATGATTAAGCTTAGTGAAAAAGGCATGTTGAAAGCCGAGACAGGTCAAAAGTTAGGCCTCTTGCACCAAACAGTCAGCCAAGTTGTTTGTAAATACAAAGGGAAAACTCTTGGGGGAAATTATAAGTGCTACTCCAGTGAACAAATGAGTGACAAGAAAGCAAAACAGCTTTACTGCTGATACTGAGAAAGTTTTAGTGGTCTGGATAGAAGATCAAACCAGCAATAACATTCCCTTAAGCCAAAGCCTAATCCAGAGCAGGGCTCTAACTCTCTTCAATTCTAGGAAGGCTGAGAGAGGTGAGGAAGTTGCAGAAGAAAAGTTGGAAGTTAGCAGAGGTGGGTTCATGAGGTTTAAGGAAAGAAGCCATCTCTGTAACATGAAAGTGTAAGGGGAAGCAGCAGGTGCTGATGGAGAAGCTGCAGCAAGTTCTCCAGAAGATCTAGCTCAGATCATTCATGACGGTGGCCACACTAAACAACAGATTTTCAATGTAGTCAAAATAGTCTTCTACTGGAAGAAGATGCCAGTTAGGACTTTCATAAATAGAAGTCAATGCCTGGCTTCAAAGCTTCAAAGGACAAGCTGACTCTTTGGTTAGGGGCTAATGAAGTTGAAACCAATGCTCATTCACATTCTGAAAATCCTAGCACCCTTAGGAATTATCCTAAATTTACTCTGCCTGTGCTCTATAAAGGGAACAACAAAGCCTAGATGATACCACATCTGTTTACAACATGGTTTACTGAGTATTTTAAGCCCACTGTTGAGACCTACTGCTCAGAAAAAAAAAAGATTCCTTTCAAAATATCACTGCTTGGGGAGCCTGGGTGGCTCAGTCGTTAAGCGTCTGCCTTCAGCTCAGGTCATGATCCCAGCGTCCTGGGATCGAGCCCCACATCGGGCTCCCTGCTCCACGGGAAGCCTGCTTCTCCCTCTCCCACTCTCCCTACTTGTGTTCCCTCTCTCACTGTGTCTCTCTCTGTCAAAAAAAAAAAAAAATATATATATATATATATATATCACTGCTCACTGACAATGTATCTGGTCATCCAAGAGCTCTGATGGAGATAGACAACACGGTTAATGTTGTTTCTGTGCCTGCTAATACAACATCCATTCTGCCAACCATGGATTAAGGAGCACTTTTGACTTTCAAGTCTTACTATTTAAGAAATACATTTCATAAGGCTGTAGCTGCCATAGGTAGTCATTCTTCTGATGGATCTGAGTCCGGAAAGGACTCACCATTCTAGAAGCCATTAAAAACATTCGTGATTCCTAGGAAGAAGTCAAATAGCTTAACAGAAGTTTAGAAGAAGTTGAGTCCAACCCTCACGGACGACTTTGAGGGGTTCAAGACCCCAGTGGAGGAAGTAAGTACAGAGGTGGTAGAATTAGAAGTGGAGCTGAAGATGTGACTGAACTGGGGCAATCTCATGATAGAATTCTTAAAGGATGAGCAGCTGCTTCCTATGGATCAGCAAAGAAAGTGGTTTCTTGAGATAGAATCTACTCCTGGCAAAGATGCTATGAAGACTGTTGAAACGATGACAAAGGATTCAGAATATGACATAAACTTACATGACATAACAGTGGCAGGGTTTGAGAGAACTGATTCCAATTTTGAAGGAAGTTCTACTGTGGGTAAAATGCTATCAAAAGAGCATCACATGCTACAAAGACAGCATTCATGAAAGGAAGAGTCAATCAATGTGGCTAACTTCATTGTTGTCTTATCGTGAGAAATTGCCACAGCCACACTAACCCTCAACCACATCCTCATCAGTCAGCAGCCATCAAGTCGGAGCCAAGACCTTCCAAAAGCAAAATGATAGTAACTCACTGAAAGCTCAGATGATGGTTGGCATATTTTAGAAATAAAGTACTTTTAAATTAAGGTACATACATTGTTTTTTTAGAGATAATGCTATTGCACACTTGACAGACTACAGTATAATGCAAACATAACTTTTACATGCACTGGGAAACCAAAGAATTCACTTGACCCATTTTACTATGGTATTTGCTTTATTATGGTGGTCTGCAACTACACCCACAATATCTGTGAGGTGTGCCTGTATCTCCATCCTAGCACCTGTAACTGGACATCACAGCTCTTACTATCCTCTGCTTCACTTGCTCCACTCAAAACACACTGGCCTCTTTGCTGTTCATCCAAAACATGAGGCGCACTCTGACCTCAGGACTTTCAGATGGCTGTTCCCTCTGCCTGGAATACTCTCCAGCCCCCATATTCACAAAGCTCATTCTTTCATCATTTTTACATCATTTTTAGAGTATCATCCTCTTGGTGAGATTTACCCTAAGCACTTTATTCAACATTGCAGCAGAACTCATGCCCCAACGAATCCATTTTACCTTCCTCCATGTTTCCCCCCAGAAGGCATCATATGGTAATAAATTGCGATTTATTGATTCGTTACATTCAGTCTCCACCCACTAGAAAGTAAGTTCTTGATATCAAGGAAAGAAGCATTTCTGTTCTGTTTTCCACTGCATCTCCAGCAGCTAGAACAGTGTCTGGAACCTAGGAGGTGTCCAGCATATATTTGTTGAATGAATAAATGAACAACAGAATTAATATCAGTATACAAAAGTATAAAATCGAAAGCTTGATTTAACAAGATTGATCCAAAAAATAAAGATGAAAAAGCATAAATAAACAGAATTAATAATGAAAAAGGGAATATAAGTTTTAAAATATACAAGAAAATAATACTAATGATAATAAAAACATTAGTATTTATTAAATGCTTATTCATGCCAAATGCTGTTCTAAAGGTTTTACACGTGTTTTCATTTAATCTTTATTCCACCCCTGTGAGGGAATTAGTATTATTGTGTTCATTTTACATGTAAGAAAACTAAGGCACAAGGTCACATAACCAGTCATCCCCGGAGCCAGGATTCCAAATCACGTCCTCTGACTCCAGAACCTGTACTCTTAAATACACTCTCCTGACTTCATAGAATATATGAACAACTTGATGCCAATATGTATAAACTCAGACAAAAAAAGATGTTTTCTAGAAAAATGGAGAAGAGGGGTGCCTGGGTGGCTCAACCGGTTAAGCGTCTGCCTTTGGCTGAGGTCATGATCTCAGGGTCCCGGGATCGAGCCCTAGATGGGGCTCCCTGCTCAGTGGGGGGTCTGTTTCTCCCTCTCTCCTTCCCCTCCCCAATCATGCATGCACTCTTTTTCTCTCTCTCAAATAAATAAAATCTTAAAGAAAAAAAAATAGAGAAGATACAGAAAATCTAAGTAAACTTATATCCCTAGAAAAATATCTACCAACAGTAGTCAGTAGTCAAAAAGCTACCAACAAAATATAACAGCAAGGCAAAGATTTTATAGGCAAATTTACAAAATCATCAAATAATCTCCATCTTATTCATACTATATCAGAGTATAGAAAAAGAGGGAAAACTGCCTAACTCATTTTATGAGACCCTTATATAATCTGATACTAAAATTGAACCAGGGCAATGGAAGACAGAAAAAAAAAACAACCATAAGCCATTCTCACTTATGATCACAAACGCAAAAATTCTATTAAAATGTTAGCATACCGAATGGAGCAGTTTATTAAAAAATAATCACAATCATATAGACTTTATTCCAGAAATGCAAGGATATTTAACATTAGAAAATATATTAATGTCATTCACTCATTGGCATTTTGGGCCAGATAACTCTTTATTTTTTCTCAGATTTTATTTATTTGAGAGAAAGAGAACGAGTTGTGGGGGAGGGAAGAGCAGAGGGAGAGGGAAAGCAGACTGCGCTGAGCATGGACCAGAAATAGGGCTCAATCTCACAACCCATGAGATCATGATCTGAACTGAAATCAAGAGTTGGATGCTCAACTAACTGAGCCACCCAGGTGCCCCATGGGCCAGATAATTCTTTATTGTGGTGGCATCCCTAGCCCCTACCCACTAGCCGCTGGTAGCAACCCCTCTTGTATCAGTTGTGATAACCAAAAATGTCTCCACCCGGTTGCGAGCCACTGAGGCAGGCGTTGGTGAACTGTGACACGGGCCCAGACACTTTTTTTTATTTATTTATTTGACAGAGAGAGACACAGCGAGAGAGGGAACACAAGCAGGGGGAGTGGGAGAGGGAGAAGCAGGCTTCCCGCGGAGCAGGGAGCCCGATGCGGGACTCGATCCCAGGACCCTGGGGTCATGACCTGAGCCGAAGGCAGACGCTTAACGGACTGAGCCACCCAGGCGCCCCACAGGCCCAGACACTTAATGAAACCTGGGCCAGTTGTGCAGACCTTAGAAGCACGGGCCAAACAGTACTTCATATTTCCTAAGAACAAAGACATTCTTTACATAATCACAGTACAAGTTCCAAAGTGAAGAAATTTAACATCAATACAGTAGTATTATCCAATCTACAGTGTACACTCAGATTCCATCAGCTGTACCAGTAATGTCCTTTATGGCTCTCTCTTCCCCTGTCCAGATTCTAATCCAGGATTCTGCATTGTATTTTCTTAACTCCTTAGTCTCTTTCAATCTGGAACAGTTTTGTCTTCAGCTCTGTTTGATGCTTCCTCATGACTGGATTCAGATTATGTGTTTGTGACATAGAATACCACAGAAATGATGCTGTGTCCTTCTCAAGGCATACATATATTAGTAGGCACAGGATATCAGTTTCTAACAGTATTGGTAATGTTCACTTTGATCACTCAGTTAAAGTGGTATCAACCAGGTCTCTCCATTATAAAGTTATCTTGTAATTAATAAGGAATCTATAGGGGCACACTTTGGAACTATGTAAATATCTAGTTCCTCATCAAACTTTTGCCCACTATTTTGACACCAATGGTGATTTTCAATCTCCACTGTTCCTTCTACAAACATTAGTTGTCATTCTAACTCTAAGAAAACACATTTCCTTCTCTCCCATTTATTTATGCATATCAGCAAGGATTCGGGGATTTTCATTTTATTCAATAGATTATATATTTATTTTAATTTTCAGATTGTCCCAGATTTGGCCAGAAGGAGCTCCTTCAAGCTAGCCCCTACACATAAGGACAATTCTAATCCCCAAATATTATGCCCCTGTCACTAATTTGACTTCTAGAGTGCCCTTCCCTGATGTCAAATATTCTTTTCTCAGAGAATACATGTTGAGTTTATATTAAACACCTGCAAACATATTAGTAAAGTGTTTTTAAAATCTGTTATTTTGGTATTATATACTATTTTGAGATCTCTTTATTAGTATCAGTCCCAAGAGGTAAATTTAAATAAAAAATCTGATTCACTTAATGTGCATTATTATGATAAAGAAAGTTATTCAAAGTAATTCTGATAACTAATCCAGAGTTTGAATTACAAAAGCCAAACATTTTCTTCTTTAGCATTCAAGTTCACTTTCCTACCTAAAGTACTGAAAAATATTTAAGTTGCAAAGAAGATACCAAAAAACTTGACTGATACATTTATTCAGAGACAAAGAGATGTGATAGGCTCTTTCTACAGTGTATTTCTCAACTTACATACAAACAACCACTCTTAGCATTCATTTGTAATTCCAAACTCAGCCCAATATTTCACAGAAATGTTTTTAATATAAATCATAGAATCTTAGTGCTGATACAAAGAACCTTGTAAATGATTATTTAATCCCCTTATTTTAAAAAAAGGCTACACAGGCCCAGAGAGGTAAACTGTCACTGAAATAGATACTGGAAAAATCTGGAATTTAAATATGGTTTTCAGGATTTTAACACAAGAGCTAGATTAAACATGCCACTTACATGTAAATAGTGAGATTAACAAGTTAGTTCACAAAAAAACCTATTTACCCCACAGTGTGGCTGAAACATTTAGCAATTTAGCAATCCATGGGGAACAATGGTATTGCAGTAATCATTACCAGAGTAAGCCAAAAGTTATTATGCCCCTGTCACTGAGAAGTTTTTTTAAATAATTAATTTTGGGCTGAGTAAATTAAAAAATGATGGAAAGGTCCATTAATATTTCTGTTGGGATTCTTACAGAAAATTTACAGGCTCTTACAGGGCTGGTGGCCCTGGTTCTTTCACATGCTACCTTTACCACACAAGTTAGGACTTTGCGTTTCGATGACAGCCATCGACCATCAATACGATTCAAGCTTATCAGCCATAATTCAGGTTGTTTGGGACCCCCCTTATTAACTGCCAACTCTTTAACTTAAGATTTATACACCTGCCCTGAGAATGCTACAAGAAACCTACCCTGTATCACAGATGATGCAACACTCAAGGCCACTATATTTTATTTTCTTGGAATAGAAGATTTTATATATAATTCTATAATTTTCCCTCATTCTATCAGTTTTCCTCAAATTTTCTAGAGTATTTCCTTTATTAACCAATTTAAATCGCTGGATTTACATGTAGAAAATCACTGATGACACTCATGTCTCCTCCTTCTTTACCTGTTTGGTGTGATCAACTCCTGGTTCTCCCATGATCTGAGGTCTTTTCCTGTTCTCTTTCCCATCTTCTTCCTCTAACTAGACTTGAGGCTGAAAACAGGATGACTGACCCCCCATGATCATGCTGATGTTTCTCATACTAAAAGAGGCAACTGTGCCTCAAGAAGAAAGTGGCTTCTCAGTTATAAACTTCAAGGATTATTTTACTTAACAATACAAAGAAGGTACCATTTAGCTATTTTAAATCTTCACTGTAATAGAATGGAATGTCCATACATAGTTACCACTGGATGAGATACATAAAGGCAGCACATGAGAGAGAAAATGTTTTATTCTCTTTAAAGTTGAAAACACAAAATGATTTAGATAGCTTTTTCAGCAGTTACAAACACAGTGTGTTATTTTCAAAATCTATTAAATTTAATTACTTCATGAGTCTTAGAATTTTAATTTGGCATGGTAACTGATCAAATGAGTAAAGCAACACCATACATACCCTGAGTGGCTGTTGGAGGTAGCTTGAGGGTATTGTCTAACTTCTCCCAAAGGTAAGTTGGCCGAGGGATGCCTTCCTCTGAGCTGCAGAGCAGGATGACATCGCTGCCGATATCCTGGGATCCTTGGATTTGGCAGTGTGGGGCAGAAGGGGGAACTATAATAGGAAGAGTAAGGAATAAAGATGCATTTACTGTAAGCCAACTGATGACGGAGAGAACATCAACATTCAGGGCGCTGGAACCTCAGAGAACAATGTTTGTAGGACACATACCAGAAGACTACCTCATGAGGGAAGCCCGTGGCTTGTCAGGTACTATTCACGGGGCTTGGGCACAGGTGCAGGACCCCCAACTTCGGCTCACAGGGGGCAAACATGTAAAAGGGGCTAGACCCTTTCATTCTATTTTCAAGGAATCTTATGGTCTTGGTTTCACTCTCCTTCCTCTAAAGAAGAATGTTTAAGGTCTTTATGCCCACAGATGGCCTTCAGAGACATTAGTGAGCACACACATGTATGCAGCAGCATGATTCACAGAGGCCAAAGGATGGAAACAGCCCAAGTGTCCATGGATGGATGAACAGATAAATAAAATGTGGTACATACATACTATGAAATATTATTCAGCCTTGAATAGGAAGGGAATTCTGACACATACTACAGCGTGGATGAACCTTGAGAATATTATGCTAAGTGAAATAAGGCGGTCATAAAAAGAGAATTATTCTACTTCTGTGAGGCACCTAGAGTAGTCAAATCCACAGAAACAGAAAATAAAAAAGTGGTTACCTACGGCTGGTAGGAGAAGGAAACATTGTTTAATGAGCACAGAGTTTTAGTTTTGCAAGATGAAAAGAGTGCTGGAGAATGGCTGCACGGCAATGTGAATGCACCTAACACCACAGAACCATATGCTTAAAAACTGGCCAAGATGGCAAGTTTCATGTTGTGTGTATTTTACCACAATTAAAAAATATTTTTAATTCCTGAAAGAAGCCACTTTTAGAAAAGATATTTCAAGGAAGAGCAACCACTGACCAAGGCAGCTACTCTCTGAACAAGGTCCTTTGTTACTTTACAAACAAAAACCAGACAGGCCTAATTTACACTATTCTGCTTTGTAGTGGGGGAAGTTAGAGTGAGGTTCATGTATGTCTACTGCTTGGTCGTAACTCAGTGGACATGTTAAGGCAGATAAGGACACAAAGGACACGAAATAAAAAATTACCCAAAAAGGGCAGTAAAGGAAGAAGGTGGTGCTCTGCAGTAAGAATGCAAGCAAATAAAAATATAAACTAAGCCCACAGCTTGGAGTCTCATGCTGGGGTACATAAAAAGTAAAGTTTAAATCCAAGTGATGATGTACTTGCTAATGACTTTTCAACAAATGTGTTCAACCTTTCAAAAATGAATGTATGAATGCATAAAAGATAAGTGCAGTAGACAGAGGAACCAGGAAAGAAAGCGGGTGGGGGCAGAGAGAACAATGAAAGGGTGTAAGGTAGGAAAAGTAAAAAATCTCAGAGAATCATAATTGCTGTGATGGGGTAAACCAATCTCCTCAATTACTGCCTTCATCATTGCCATCATGATGCTGTCAAGGAAACCCAAAATAATTCTTTGAAGGTAGCAGTAACTATAAGATAAATTAAGGCACTTTTTTTCTTCCTTTAAAAATTGAAAAAATAAACTTAGATACTGTGGGAAGATAGTACCTAACTTAGAGGTATAAACGTCAGAAAAACATTGAAATTCCATCAGTACTCTGTATTCAGTACTCAAGTATTTTTAAATCTCCATATTTAATAAAAATCTCTGTGTAATTAAACATTCTATATAATATAAATATACAATATATAAAATATAATGTAACATACATGATATAAAAATAATATAATTAAAAATTCTACGATTTTAACCATATTACAGTATTTCTAGGATAGAAATCCCCAACCTGGTCCTTAGTTTTCTTATTTTGTTTGAAGATTAGGAAAACAAGGCACCAAGGCTATATAGCATATTGTCACCCAAAGAGGGAAAATGGCAAAAAGCCCCAGTACTGATATTCTCAAATAACTCAACAATGGGAGGGAAACGGAAGGGCAAAATTTGCCAAGGAATAAGGGAGTAGATTCTGAGACATGAATAGGTTGGAGGACAATCAACAGCATCAGCCTTCTCTACCACAAGTATGCATTTAGGAGGCAGTGTTTTATTTCAGAGGCAGAAGTGAGAAATAAAACATGTTTAGAATGGACTTAATTTAGTATGAGATAGTCTAACTATACCGTATAATGGGAGAAGTACCTGGTTGAGACAAGAGATCTACATTTTAATCTTAGCTTTATTGTTCATTGTCTATGCCACCTTGAAAAAGACCCTAAATCTGTATGGTCTCAGTACTAAGACCAAATTGATCAAATAACTTATCATTCTTAAACTTTTCAGAGTAAAAGGAGGTCTTACTGAAATTATACCAGGACATTAGGTGTAAGCCGAGAACTGTGGGGAGCCTACTCAGTGTTACGTAGACAATGAAATAATCATTTTCTTCTCACATGTGCTGAAACTTCTACTTCATACTCGGAATAAATGATTCTTGATTTAACTTGCTCTCAATGATAAGTCCTATCTCATAAACGCTGGAGAAAAGCGAGAGGCCGCTTGTGATAGTATTTTACACCCTTTCTCCACTTTCAGAACAAATCATTTAAGAAGCTTTAGAGAGCCACCAGAAGTGGAGAAACGGATGTGAAGATTATGTGTAAAAAGCAGAGAGAAGCAGAGTCCAAAGAGGGCAGACAGGAGAGGAGACTGGAAAAGGACATGATCAGAGCAAGTGTGTAGAAGATGGGCAGAAATAAATATGCTCAAGAGAAAAGTCGTATCATGAACAAAGCCAAGATGCCTGGAACATCCTGTCACTCACCTAAAACTGTGAGACCAGTGACCCCAATGTTTCTGCCCCCTCTGTCTGGAAGGTTATTGACCAAACACTGGTAGGTGCCTGTATCTGACAGTTGAGTGTTATTAATGAAGACAGAGACGTTGGTGGCTGGCATGGTGCCTGTAAATCCTACCCTACCATGGAACCGGGGGGCACCATCAAACATCTGTCCACCCTGATACAGAATGACCTGAAAAAGAAAGCAAAATAAATAAATAAGCCACTACACCCCCTTCTAGACACATAGCACATAACAATAACTAACTGGTAGATAGTAGACTGCACCAAACATTGGAATACTGTATTTCTCATCTTATAGTTGTCACCCGCTTTTTACTATAGCACCAGTGCATAGGTATATTCTGGGATTCTAAATTCTCATATCCCAAGTTGGAATAACACTGTTCCCTTGTCTAAGTCATCACAATACAGAAAATGTCTTGAATGCAATCTTACTATCAGCCCGTAAGTATTTTTATTCAAATAATTCCAAAATAAAAAGTTTAAAAAATCAGCACTGCCATTCTCAGGCTTACTAGGGTGACAAAATGATAGATCATAGTCATAGCCTGAATATAAATGAATGTCATAAAAGGGAAGAAGAGTTGTAGGTCTATGACTCTTCTTTCGTCAATTTCTATTATCAAAGTTAACTATTCATGAGACAGGACTCAGGATGGTGTTACAAAAAGCCTTGTGGGCTGAGAATGAAAACTTGGTTCTATTTCAGCTCTATCTGTAAATGTTTGAGTAACTACAGTCAAGTCTTTCCTTGCCTCCTGAAATGATAAGGTTGAATAAAATGATCTCAAAGGCTCAGTCTAATTATAATAAATTCCATGGTTTGAAGAAACAAAAAAAGCTCCTATTAAATATACATATTTGAATTCATATCAGAAAATTTAGCTTATCAGATATTTTTAGGCAGTAATAAGCTTACAGAAGCAGTAAAGCTTCGTAACAGTAATAAATTATCTTTGGGAATAAAGGTATAATCATGATTACTATTCATTAATTTTCTGAGCATCATTTTCTGCAATGGTTAATACAAATTATGGGCCTTTTACCCGTAATTGGGTAGTAGCTTCTGTTTTCATGTACCCTAATTTATCTGAGACTCTTTGAGGCTGGCTAGTATGCCTGGCTGTGTTTATTTTAAAACACTTGTGAAATTAGCCAAATAAATCAAGTACTACTATCTAATTTTACTTCCTTAACATTATCACTGTCTCTAAAACATACTCTCATCCACCTGTGTCAGTGTCAGTCCCTTCCTGTCAAAGTATACTTTGCTTTTTCTGTCTTGGTATTTCCTATCAGCAATGCCTTTTGATAAAATTCCAGGTTCCTACATAAAATTCTCAGAAGGAGTCCCTTGACATCTGTTAAAAAAAAAAAGAAGTCTCTTAAAAAGAGGATAATCTCTTCTGATAGTTGACTAATAACACAGGAGTAAGATTTAAAACAGCACAGGCTCACTGAAAGTGCTACCTTATTCTAGAAATCAAATATGTACTCAGGATGGTTTTCTACCCACCTCTTCTGAAAAGATCAATGTTTGAGAGGTAGCATGGAATGAAACAGAAGTACCTGCTCAGGTTGGTTAGCATTGGAGAGAGGAATGACCATCCAAATGACATTGAGGTTAATGAGGGCAGCGCTGGTAGTGAAGGTACAGGGCAGGACTGCCGTCTGGCCCCGGGCCACCTGGATACTCCCAGGGCTCTCGGAGACTTCCAGGGAAGCTGCGACACCTGCAGAGGAGAGAAGAAAGGTTATGTGCTCACCCTTTCCCAACAGACCAAACCTCTTGAGAAAAGGTTTGTGTGTTACGTTATTAGGAATGTAAGCAGACTAACATGACAGTCTTACTGAACAACTACTGACCAATCACTGACTCAAAATAATAAAAATTGTTCATCCCTTTATCTCTTAGAAACCACAAATGAAAAATTTTAGCAGCTACTTACTTTATTTTGTAAGAAAGTAGTAGCTGGTATTTGGCCAGATTCAAATACAACATGGAAGAAGATGACTGATAGGGTTTGACCAAAATTGCAATGGTGAGGAGGGATGAGAAATTGATTTTTTTAAGAGCATTACAATAGCACACTTAAAATTAAATGTTTACATATAAATCTAACAAAATATGTGTAAGATCTATATACTAAAAATTATAAAATGCTAATGAAAGGAACCAAATAAGACCAAAAATGGACAGATATGCAGTGTTCATGGATTGGTAAATTCCATTCTCTCTAAAATGATCTATAGGGGCGCCTGGGTGGCTCAGTCGTTAAGCGTCTGCCTGCGGCTCAGGTCATGGTCCCAGGGTCCTGGGATCGAGCCCTGCATCGGGCTCCCTGCTCCGCGGGAAGCCTGCTTCTCCCTCTCCCACTCCCCCTGCTTGTGTTCCCTCTCTCGCTGTCTCTCTCTCTGTCAAATAAATAAATAAAATCTTAAAAAAAAAAAAGATCTATAAAGTCAGAGCAATCCCAATCAAAATCCCAGCAGTCTTTTTGTAGCTATTTACTAACTAATTCTAAAACACATGAAAAGGCAAAGAACTAGAATAGCCAAAATAATATTGAAAAATAAGAACAAATTTGGAGAATTCACACTATCTGATTTCAAAACTTGCTACAGAGCTATAGTCAAGACAGTGTGGAACTAGCATAAAGATAGACCACCAGATAAATGGCACAGGATTGAGAATTCTGAAACAAACCCTTATATTTTTAGTAAAATGCTTTTCAACAAAGGTACAAGACAATTAAATGGGGGAAAATAGTCTTTTCAATAAATGGTGTTGGAACAAGTCAATACTAATATGCAACAAAATAACTCAGACCCTTACCTCAAGCATACACAAAAATCAACTCAAAATGCATCACAGACCTCAACATAACAGCTAAAGCTATAAAACTTCTAGAAATAAACATAGGAGAAAATCTTTGTGACTCTGGTTTAGTCAAAGAAGTCTCAGATAAGTCACCAGGACCATATAGCATAAAAAGAAAACAAATAAAAAGTTGGATTTCATTACAATTTTAAAAACTTCTGTGCTTCAAAAGATTTAATTAAGAAAATAAAAAGCCAAGGTACAGGCTGGAAAAAAGTATCTGTAATTCACACATCTGATAAAGGACTCAAATATAGAATATATAGAGAACTATTACAACTCAATAATGAAAAGACAACCCAACATCAAAATGGATAAAATACTGGAATAAACATTTTGAAAAAGTAATAAGCACATGGAAAGATGCTTAACATTATTACTCATTAGGAAACTGCGTATTAAAACCACAATAAGATACCATTACATGGCACTGGAATGGCTGTCATCAAGACAAAACCAAGTTTTTATAAGGATGTAGAGAAACTAGAATCCTCATTCATCGCTGGTGAGAATGTAACATAACAACCCAGCAATTTCACCCCTAGGAATCTACCCAAGTACAGTGAGAATATACATCACACAAAGACCACGAATGTTCATGGTAGCATTTCTGATATCACACCCCCATACAGAAATAATACAGATATCCATCAACTGGTTAGTGGACAAAAACAAAATGTGGTATACCCATACAGTGAAACATCACTCAGAAATAAAAAACCACAAGCTACTGGTACAACATGGGTGAGCTTCTCAAAACCATTTTGCTAAATGTAAGAAGCCAAGCACGAAAGACTATATACTGTATGATTCTATTTACGTGAAATGCCCAGAAAAGGCACATCTAAAAAGACAAGAAGCAAATCAGTGGTTGCATGGGGCTGGAGAGGAGGGACGAGGGATTGCTGCAAATACGTTCCATGGAACTTTCTAGGATGATGGAAAACTTCCAAAACTGGATTGTTAGATGGTTGTACAACTCTATAAATTTCCAAAAAATAACTGAATTTTAAATGTGTGAATTTTGTGGAATGTAAATTATACCTCAATAACACTGTTAAAATTCAAAAAAGAAAATAGTTATCTGCCAGAGCCAAATCCTGGGAAGTGAAAATCAACTGTTATCTCTTCTAAAAAGAATGCCTGTCCCCCTGGGACTACAGAACAGTATGGGACTAACAGGAGATTAAAATAGGCCAGGGAGATCCAACAGAGAAGCTATTCTAATCATGAAAAATACATTATGCCCATGGCGGTATCTCAAACTGTTTTACTTTGAAGTGATATTATCTTTTTTTTTTTTTTTTTAAAGATTTTATTTATTTATTTGAGAGAGAGAGAATGAGAGAGAGCACATGAGGGGGGGAGGGTCAGAGGGAGAAGCAGACTCCCTGCCGAGCAGGGAGCCCGATGCGGGACTCGATCCAGGGACTCCAGGATCATGACCTGAGCCGAAGGCAGTCGCTTAACCAACTGAGCCACCCAGGCGCCCGTGAAGTGATATTATCTTAATTCTCCAAAAAAAGTAACACAATAGCACACCAGTATGATTACAATTAGTTTAAAGAAATAAATCTACATAACACCTTCCTTCTGTAGAACCTCATGTTCTTCACATATAGTCTGGTGATTTCTCAGGAGTTAAATTTACAGGATAAAATGTTTCATAAAATATGCCATCTGTGATAGGATACAAAGCAGTTGATAACATCAGGAAAAGTCTCTAGGGAAAATAATATTAGGGAAAGTCTCTAAGTTTCAAAAAGGAAAACTGAAAGAACCTCAAGTATTAGGAGGCAGACAGGGGAGGTTTATCATGGAACAGGCAATGAACCCGGGAATAAGCGATCTTAAAGGGTAGAAGAGGGTTAGGGGAGTGAGTCTGTTACAATGATTATAACAAATGCCACTGGAGATGGTTTTAAGAATAAGTGTAGAAGCCAAACTGGCAACCTTCTCCAAATAATACTCCAAGAAGTGAAGGGAATATGTCCCCTTTAAATCAGACAGGATACTGTGTACCCTCCACCCCCAATTCACTTATTTCAAGCTGAACTCATGCAACCTTTCATACAAACTTAAAAAAAAAAAAGGCCAATGTAAACGGAGAACAAAAAAGAAAGATGTTGATGGGAAAACTACCAAAATGTAACAGGAATAAGTAAAGGAAGAGTAAACTCCTAGGCCAGGTGGGAGCTGAGGGGGAGGGAGATGGTCTGGCAGCGGAGAGCAGGCCCTGGGGTGGAAGAAGCTATCAAAGTTTGACTTCATCTCCTTCACGTTTCACAGAAGATGAACTCAGAAATCTCAAGTACTGAGATGGCTATTAGAAGAAATATTCGAGACGAGGGGGAGAGATCTAGTTTGAAATCTGGCACTTTCATCGGCTTAGCTGTGCGGCCCCAAGTACATCACTTCATCTCTGATGCAGGGGCTTCATCTGTACCATAGGGCTAACTGTTCCATCACATCAGCAAGAGGATACGATAAGGGCAGTATCAGATGCCAACAGCTGATGACAACCAGCACTGCAAGTACTGCTACCAGCATGCGCTACATGCAATGCTGCCCGTACGCCTAGCCCCACAGTCAGCACTCTTTATAAACCTATGAGTATGCACATACGTGCACACACTCATTTCATCCACACCCCAATTCCTTTCCTTAGTAACCTCCTACTCATCCTTCTAATCAGCTCAAGTGTTACTTTTCACAAAAGAGCCTTTCCTGACCCCTCAGCCTAGGTCAGGGTCTCATAAGGCAATGTTCCTTCCATCTGAGCACTATCCAAACTTATAATCACACTTTCCTTAGTTTTCATCTTCGTTTCATTTCATTATTTAACATATCTTCACCAGTATACTGTAAATACATTGAGAACTCCTTTATTTTTTTTTTATAATTATGTTGTTAGCCAACATACAGAACATCACTAGTTTCAGATGTAGTGTTCAATGAATCATTAGTTGCATGTAACACCCAGTGCTCATCACCACATGTGCCCTCCTTAGTACCCATCACCCGGTTACTCCATCCCCCACCCCCTCCCTTCTGTAACTCTCAGTTTGTATCCTGGAGTCTAGAGTCTCTCATGGTTTGTCTCCCTCTCTGATTTCTTCCCATTCAGTTTTCCCTACCTTCCCTGTGGTCCTCCACACTATTCCTTATGTCCCACATATGAGTGAAACCAGATGATAATTGTCTTTCTCTGCTTGACTTATTTCACTTACAATAATCCCCTCTAGTTCCATCTATGTGCATGCAAATGGTATTCATCCTTTCTGATGGCTGGGTAATATTCCATTGTATATATGAACCATATCTTTATCCATTCATCTGTTGAAGGACTTCTCGGCTCCTTCCACAGTTTGGCTATTGTGGACATTGCTGCTATGAACGTTGGGGTGCATGTGCCCCTTCTTTTCATTACATCTGTATCTTTGGGGTAAATACCTAGTAGTGCAATTGCTGGGTTGTAGGGTAGCTCTATTTTTAACATCTTGAGGAACCTCCGTACTGTTTTCCAGAGTAGCTGTACCAGCTTACATTCCCACCAACAGTGTAAGAGGGTTCCCCTTTCTCCACATCCTCACCAACATTTGTTGTTTCCTGCCTGGTTAATTTTTGTCATTCTAACTGGTGTAAGGTGCTAACTCATTGTGGTTTTGATTTGTATTTCCCTGATGGCTAGTGATGTTGAACATTTTTTCATGTGTCTGTTGGCCATTTGTATGTCTTCTTTGGAGAAATGTCTGTTCATGTCTTCTGCCCATTTCTTGACTGGATTATTTGTTTTTTGGGTGTTGAGTTTGATAAGTCCTTTATAGATCTTGGATACCAGCCCTTTATCTGTAATGTCATTTGCAAATATCTTCTCCCATTCTGTGGGTTGCCTCTTTGTTTTGTTGACTGTTTCCTTTGCTGTACAAAAGCTTTTTATCTTCACAAATTCCCAAAAGTTCATTTTTGCTATTGTTAACCTTGCCTTTAGAGACGTGTCTTGAAAGAAGTTGATGTGGCTGAGGTCAAAGAGGTTACTGCCTATGATCTCCTCTAGGATTTTGATGGATTCCTGCCTCACGTTGAGGTCTTTTACACATTTTGAGTTTATCTTTGTGTATAGTGTAAGAGAATAGTCCAGTTTCATTCTTCTGCATGTGGCTGTCCAATTTTCCCAACACCATTTGTTGAAGAGACTGTCTTTTTTCCATTGGATATTCTTTCCTGCTTTGTCAAAAATCAGTTGACCATACAGTTGAGGGTCCATTTCTGGAGTCTCTATTCTGTTCCATTGATCTATGTGTCTGTTTTTGTGCCAATACCATGCTATTTTGATGATCACAGCTTTGTAATCTAGCTTGAAGTCAGGCATTGTGATGCCCCCAGCTTTGGTTTTCTTTTTCAACATTCCCCTGGTGATTCAGGTTCTTTTCTGGTTCCATACAAATTTTAGGATTGTTTGTTTCAGCTCTGTGAAAAATGTCAATGGTATTTTGATAAGAATTTCACTGAGAGTGTAGATTGCTCTGTGCAGCATAGACATTTTCACAATGTTTATTCTTCCAATCCATGAGCATGGAATGTTTTTTCATCTTTTTGTGTCTTCCTCAATTTTTTTCACAAGTGTTCTGTAGTTTCTAGAGTATAGATCCTTTACCTCTTTGGTTAGGTTTATTCCGAGGTATCTTATGGTTTTTGGTACTATTGTAAATGGACTTGATTCCTTAATTTCTATTTCTTCAGTTACATTTTTAATGTATAGAAATGCAACTGATTTCTGTGCATTGATTTTGTGTCCTGCCACATTGCTGAATTGCTGTATGAGTTCTAGTAATTTGGGGGCAGAGTCTTTTGGTTTTTCCACATAAAGTATCATGTCATCTGTGAAGAGAGAGAGTTTGACTTCTTCTTTGCCAATCTGAATGCCTTTTATTTCTTTTTATAGTATGATTGCTGAAGCTAGGACTTCTAGTACTATGTTGAACAATAATGGTGAGAGTGGGCATCCCTGACGTGTTCCTGACCTTAAGGGAAAAGCTCTCAGTTTTTCCCCATTGAGAATGATATTTGCTGTGGGTTTTTCACAGATGGCTTTTATGATATTGAGGTATGTTCCCTCTATCCCTATACTTTGAAGAATTTTAATCTTCTATAAAGGACTTATCAAACTCAACACCCAAAAAAGGAAAGGATGCTGTATTTTGTCAAATGCTTTTTCTGCATCAATTAAGAGGATCATATAGTTCTTGTCTTTTCTTTTATTAATGTGCTCTATCACGTTGATTGATTTCCAAATATTGAACCACCCTTGCATCCCAGGAAAAAATCCCACCTGGTTATGGTGAATAATCCTTTTAATGTACTGTTGGATCCTATTGGCTAAGATCTTGTTGAGTATTTTGGCATCCGTGTTCATCAGGGATATTGGTCTGTAATTCTCCTTTTTGATGGGGTCTTTGTCTGGTTTGGGGATCAAGGTAATGCTGGCCTCATAGAACGAGTTTGGAAGTTTTCCTTCCATTTCTATTTTTTGAAACAGCTTCGGTAGAATAGGTATTATTTCTTCTTTAAATGTTTGGTAGAATTCCCCTGGAAAACCATCTGGCCCTGGACTCTTGTTTTTTGGGAGGTTTTTGATTACTGCTTCAATTTCCTTACTGGTTATTGGTCTGTTCAGGTTGTCTATTTCTTCCTATTTCAGTCTTGGTAGTTCACAAGTTTCCAAGAATGTGTCCATTTCTTCCAAGTTGCTTAATGTGTTGGCATACAGTTGCTAGTAATAATTTTTAATAATTGTTTCTATTTCCTTGGTGTTAGTCGTAATCTCTCCCCTTTCATTTATGATTTTATTGATTTGGGTCCTTTCCCTTTTCTTTTGGATAAGTCTGGTGAGAGGTTTATTGATCTTAATTCTTTCAAAGAACCAGCTTCTAGTTTCGTTGATCTATTCTGTTTTTCTGGTTTTTATTTCATTGATTTCTGCTCTAAACTTTATTATTTCTCTTCTCCTACTTGGGTTAGGCTTTATTTGCTGTTCTTTCTCCAGGGCCTTTAGGTGTAAGGTTAGCTTGTACATTTGTGATTTTTCTAAGTTTTTGAGAAAGGCTTGGATGACTGTTTTTCCCTCTTAGGACCGCCTTTGCAGTATCCCTTAGGTTTTGGACCAATGTATTTTCATTCTCATTAGTTTCAATGAATTGTTTAAGTTCTTCTTTAATTTCCTCATTGACCCAATCACTCCTTAGCAGGATGCTCTTTAACTTCCAAGTGTTTGAGTTCCTTCCAAATTTCTTCTTGTGGTTGAGTTCCAGTTTCAAAGCATTGTGTTCTGAAAATATGCAGGGAATAATCTCAATCTTTTGGTATCAGTTGAGACCTGATTTGTGACCCAGTATGTGGTCTATTCTGGAGAACGGTCCATGTGTACTCAAGAAGAATGAGTATTTTGTTGTTTAGGGTGGAATGTTCTGTATATATCTAGGAATTCCATCTGGTCCAATGTGTGCTTCAGAGCTCTTGTTTCTTTGCTGATCTTCTCCTTAGATGATCTGTTCATTGCTGTGAGTGGAGTGTTGAGGTCTCCTACTATTAATGTATTATTATTGATATATTTCTTTATTTTGGTTATTAATTGGTTTATATAATTGGCTGCTCCCATGTTGGAGGCATAGATATTTACAATGGTTAGATCTTCTTGTTAGATAGACCCTTTAAGTATGATATAGTGTCCCTCTACATCTCTTACTACAGTCTTTGGTTTAAAATCTAATTTGTCTGACATGAGGATTGCTACCCCAGCTTTCTTTTGAGGTCCATTAGCATGGTAAATGGTTCTCCATCCCCTCATTTTCAATCTGGAGGTGTCTTTAGGTTCAAAATTAGTCCCTTCTAGACAGCATATGGAGGGTCCTGCTTTTTTATCCAATCTGAAACCCTGTGTCCTTTCATGGGAACATTCAGCCCATTTACATTCAGGGTAACTACTGAAAGATATGAATTTAGTGGCATTGTATTGCCTGTAAAGCCCCTGTTTCTATAGATTTTCTGTTTCTTTCTGGTCCGTGTGATTCTGGGGGCCTCTCTTCACTTACTAAATCCCCCTTAATATTTCTTGCAGGGCTGGTTTGGTGGTCACACATTCTTTCAGTTTCTGCCTGTCCTGAAAGCTCTTTATCTCTCCATCCATTCTGAATGACAGCCTTGCTGGAGAGAGTATTCTTGGCTGCATGTTCTCTTCATTTAGTACCCTGAATATGTCTTGCCAGCCCTTTCTGGCTTGCCAGGTTTCTGTGGACAGGTCTATTCTGATGTTCCTCCCTCTATATGTAAGCAACCTCCTCTCCTGGCTATTCTCAGGATAGTTTCTTTGGCTGTAAAATTTGCAAGCTTCACTATTATATGTCGGGGTATTGATCTATTTTATTGATTTTGGGAGGGGTCCTCTCTGCTTCTTGGACTCGAATGCTTGTTTCCTTCCCCAGATTAGGAAAGTTCTCAGCTATGAATTGCTAGAATATACCTTCTAGCCCTCTCTCTCTCTCTCCACCCCCTTGGGGATCCCAATAATTCTGACACTGGAACGTTTCATGGCATCATTAATCTCTCCAATCCTTTTCTCATGTGCTACTAGCAGCCTATCTCTGTTTTCCTCAACTCCCTTCCTTTCCATCAGCTTATCTTCTAGAACACTAATTCTTTCTTCTGCCTCATTTACGTTAGATGTTAGAGTATTCAGTTTAGACTGCATCTCATTCATAGCATTTTTTTTTTTAAGATTTTATTTATTTATTTGAGAGAGAGAATGAGAGAGAGAGAGAGAGAGAGAGAGCACATGAGAGGGGGGAGGGTCAGAGGGAGAAGCAGACCCCCCGCCGAGCAGGACTCGAGCAGTCCGATGCGGGACTCGATCTAGGGACTCCAGGATCATGACCTGAGCCGAAGGCAGTCGCTTAACCAACTGAGCCACCCAGGCGGCTTGATTAGATCTCATTTCTGCTCTTAGAGATGCTATATTGTCACTAAATGCTTTTTTTCAAACCTAGCTTTATGATTGCTATCCTGAATTCTATCTCTGCCATCTTCTCATGTCCATATCTATTAGTTCTGTGGCAGAGGACATTTTCTCTGTTTCTTTTCTTTGTTGAGAGTTCCTCCTCCTAGTCATTCTGTCAAGGGATGGTTGAGTGAATGAGCAGAGTCCAAAATATCAACCAACACCCAAGCAAGATGCACCCTAGCAAAATCTGGAGTGGTCAGAAGCCACCACCACCAAACAAAGCCAAAATGAAACACAAGAATAAAATTTAAAAATTAAAAAAAATTTTTTTAAGGTGGGAGAGGGACAAGGGTGCTGTAATCTCTCTCAGTGTGGACAAAGCAGGGTGTTTCAGTTGTTCCTGGGTGTATTTTGGTCTGTGTGTTAGAAGACACTACATCCCAAAATTACAAGGAAAGTAAAACATGTATTTATATAAAGGTAAAATTGAATAGAGTGAAAAAGGACTAAAATAAAGCATATATCTATAAAAAATATATGTGTGAAAAAAATAAAAGTTAAAAAGCGACTATGAGATACAAGTTGATATAATAAACATCTAGTTGAAATGAGAAGGTAAAAAGAAAAAAAAAAAAAACAGGAAAAGTGTAAGAAAAAGAAAAAAAGGAGAATTTTTATCTGGGAAAAATAAACAAGTCATGAGGCCACACCTGGAGCTCAATATACAATTTTCCCCTGGCATTGGGATTTTACAGGCTTATGGGATCCATAGGATTGTCGTCCACCTGTTCTTCCAGCCTGTCTTCTGGGGGAGGGGCCTGCCGTGCTGTTTCTCAGGTAACCCTGCCTGTGCGGAGTTGCCCCGCCCCCCGTCAGGGGGATGGGCTCTGTGGAAACGGGTCCTCTATGTGGCTTTTGTTCCCTGGGGGCTTTCCACGCCTCTTCAGAGGACCAGACCAAAAATGGCCGCAGCCAAACCTCTGGCCCAGAGCAGAAAATTCACAGTCTGGCCTCTTCAATAAACCCTCCAGGACAAACAGTCTCCACTTCTGTATGCGCCGCCGAA
Organism: Phoca vitulina; assembly: GCF_004348235.1. Classification (NCBI taxonomy): domain Eukaryota; kingdom Metazoa; phylum Chordata; class Mammalia; order Carnivora; family Phocidae; genus Phoca; species Phoca vitulina. The sequence continues at coordinate 41,318,374 of NW_022589711.1, forward strand.
AACCGCAGTCTCCCACAGTGCGTGCCCACAGCAGCTCTCTCAGAGATCATCCCAGGGATCCCGGAGTGCCACCACCCTTAGAGATTCTAAAACCGCAAGCAGCCGCCGGCTCATGCGCATCCCCGAAGCTCCTGGATCATGCCTGGGTGCTGCTCTAAAGTCCATTCTGGCCGCTACCAGAAGCTCTGGCGAGGTTTTCCCGGTCACAGGCACAAGTTCCAGATTTTTTCAGGCTGCTCAAGAGAAGGGCAATTGCGTTTATGGTTATTGGAGCTCAGAGTCCCTTCCTGGGCTCACTGACCATAACCTGCTTCCTGGCTCCACAACTCAAGCACTCTACCAGTTCAGGAACCCCCTTTTGCTCTGTGGTTCCTCCTATCCCGAGTCCACAATGCCCTACCTAGAATTCTGCCTTTTCATTTCCAGAGCCCCTTTCAGAGAGGGCTGTCTCTCACTAGAGCAGATTTCTAAGAGTTCCAATTTCGTGCTCTGGTGTTATATCACTTTCCAGGAGCCAGCTTATGGAGGCTCCCTCCCCCTTCTGTTTATCTTCCAATATCTCCCCACAGATTCATGACTCCACACATCTTACCTTGCAAAAAGCAGTCGCTTTTTTGCTTGTAGAGATCCAAATATATATTCTTACATCTCAGGCTGATTTCGTGGGTTGAGTTCAAAATGATTTGATAGATATCCAGCTAAATTCAGGGCACCAGTTGAAACAGGGTCCCCTACTCCTCCCTCTACCATCTTGCTTCCTCCGAGAACTCCATTATTTTAAGACCTTAATAAAGAACTCAATAAATACATCTTACTGAATTGATCTAATTCAATTCCTTCAGTTTCCACATAAAAGAGTACATACAGTATCTGTCTAGTCTTGCCAAAGGTCTTAAGGTTAGGACCTCTGTCTTCTGACTTCCAATACAGTATGTTTTGTACTATGTCAAACTCTTCCACAGATCATATCTCAGAAAATAAATGACAATGTTATCACTTCTATTAAGATTAGAGTGAAGGGTTACTTCCTTACCAATAAAACTGATACTGAGCAACAGAAGCTCAATTTACTTATAAATACATCTCTTCTACTCTCAGTCTCTTTTAGATAGAAACATCTAACATAAAAAGGCTGTTACGTTCTTTAGCTACCAGGATTCTCTATGGAACAGAATTTTAAAAGAAAGTCATCCAAGACCCTACAACATCATCTATTAGGATATCAGATACCAAAGCAAGTTGTACAATACACTAGCCTAAAGGACTCACGTAAAGAAAATGGTTGAAAACCGGCTATCTAACTTTCAGAACTACACCACGAATAAAGAGGTCAGGAGTGAACATCTGCAGAGAGACTTTGAGGAGGCTTCCTTGTTAGAGCTTGGTGAGCTGTAAGTCCCAGCCCTTTCCCACCCAACAACAAGGCCTATGTTCATGGAATATGTCAGGGCCAAGAACATCTGAGAGTTCCCAATGGATCAGATGTGAAAACAAGAAGAGCTGGTGCAGGGCCACCTTTGATTCTGTCTTAAGACGGCTGGCTGATGAGACCTCACTAGAAGGAAGCTGGGGGTAGACCTCTGAATTCCTAGAGGGTGGATCACTGGCATTCTGGAAACTACACATATATTTCCGTCTATTAATTGAGATTTTTCTGGTTTTGCTTTATTTCTAAACTCAGAGTGAACAGAAAAGTTGTGTAACCTGCTTAAGTTTTCACGTAGGAAAAGGAGAACTGGATCTTGAATAAATTTAAAGAAATCTGGAAGACAAAGCTGCTTTGGGATTGTGTCTCAGAATTCCTATTTAACATACTGACTAAACTGAGTACAATTGAAAATTTCTTAGAAAGAGTAAGAAGGAGAGAAATGGGTATTTTTCACATTTTAAATGATTAATTTTTTCTATCTTATTAAAGAAACAACTAAAAACCCCATTTCCTTTTAGAGTATATTTCCATGTTTGAAATTCTAGGCAGGAATTTAAACTTTAATGCTAAATATTAGATTAAAAATTCATTTAAAATACCTTACAATTTGCAATATTTACATGATAAATGCGTAATTTAAGAGCTCGTTTGGCAACATTTTTCAGGCTTGCATCTTTTCTTAGTACTCTCACCCAAGAAAAATTAAGTCAACTCATGAATTCTGAATGACGCTAAGCAATTAAATAAGAAAGACATAAAGCACATGGCCCTGTTTCCTCTGAGGAGCCGAAATCATAAATAACAGTTGTCTATACTCTTTCTTTAGGCCCCTGTTTCCCAAGATTTAAAGCCAAAAGAAATTCACACTTTTCTCAGACCAAGAATTACCCGTTAGAGGAAAAGAAACTGGCAGCACAGAATCCTCAAAAATCCTAAGAGGGATCATCCACACTACACTGTAGCCAAGAGAACAAAGGACATTTTACAGTGACCTGCAGACTCAGGGAACATGAAACATCCCTAGCAAATCCATCAGAGCCGGAACACCTGAAGTTCAGGAGGAGGACTGGCACAAGCAATCCAACTGCGATTTCAAAACACTGAGTCTGTGGAGCATGTACTCATGTTTCAGGATCAGCCCAACTGCCAGGCTACTTCCCTTTGAGAATACAGTCAGCAAAGGATCAAAAGGATGTGATGGTATTTTGGGAGGACTATGTTGCCCTGTCACCCAAAATATTAATATCAGCAGTCACAAAATGCTAATTGGCTTATATGATTCCCCTGTGATTTCGTAAGTGCTGTTTCTTACATATAAAAAATGTAATATAAAATTCATTTAACCCATGCAAATTCAGTTCTGTAGTTCCAGGAGACTAAAATAAATTTCAAAAAATAAAAATTCTACACTCCTTGTTTTCTAAAGGAAACTATGGAATAGCACAGATCTTTAATATTGCAGTGATTTTTAAAACAAATCACTTTCCCTTCATACTGTAAGCAAATTCTAATTAGATGAAATAATCTACTATTATAATTGTTATTATATGGTTTTTTAAAACTGCCATCTGAACTAAAAAATAATGTTTGTGTTAGCTGACATTAAATTATATTTTGGCCATCAACACAATGATGAAGAGTAAATATCTGGTTAATTTGATCAATGTAGATGGCTTTATTATACACTGGTCATCTACATTAATCAATTTGTAGGATCACTGCCAAATCTCTACTTCATTTGATGCCATATCAAATGATATACTTTATTGTTGGTATACAAAGGAAAGCTACTGTAAAATTATATATCCTTATCTTCTGGTTAAAGCAGGGAATACTCCTACATAGTCTATGACTCATGGCATTGCGGTCTTGTATTTTAATGGTTTTATGGTTCAGCTTCAGGTATTATTACAGTGCCTTCTCATTAACTTCTCCTTTTCAACCACAAACATTCCTTAGGGACCATACCAAGGGCAAACAGCATGCCAGGAGACCTAGGTATTGAAATTATTTCCTCAGAGCAGACCCCGAGATGAGACAGAGGGAGCCCAAAGCCCTGTACTGAACCAATGCTCATGGTCTACATTATCACTCCCCTTTGTCACTTTGCAAATAATCAAAAAGTATATACATCTGCCTACTTGGCCCCTTCATGCCATGCCGTATCTATTATGTGAGTGATATACTCAACAAGAGCTCCTAACACTTGAGGTGAACTTGATCAGAATCCTCTACAGCAAGTCTCCCATTATTACTGACCTCTCCTGATTTCATATATGGCTTAGGGAATAGGTATTTAAGAATTCTCTTACAGGGGTGACCACAGCCTGGCAAGGCGACAGATCATTTACATACACATTTTGTTTGGCCAATATTATATGACTCAAAGTTTTTCAATACTTTGAATTACTTACAATTAAATAACACAAAACTCTAATAGATTACCACTTATCTTGAAAAACTGTAAACGTTAGTAACATTGGGCCTGCATTTCACATGATAATTAGTGCTGCCCCGGTTAGACAAAGCATGAGCTTTCCACATTGCCAGAATCCCCACAATCCCCAAACCCCTATTACTCTACAATATGGCCCACTTTACTTAGTTAGGATACCTGCCTGACTCCTGTGGGCATCTGTGTTTGCAAACCCTTTTGTAAAACTAAGTGAGTAATGTGATTATAATTAAGTGTTTAAAGAAGCAAGACACAAAAGCAGAACCAGGTTTTGCAATGTTATGATGGGACATGATATTATGACAGCACCAAGACCACAATTCCCTTCAGGGAAAGCAGAATGAGACAATTCCTTACACATGGGTTACCATGGTTTGTGACACAGGATCTCATTCACATCCTGGCTACAAGTGATTGCACCAGGAATGGGCACCTGACCAAAACTGTCACCTACAGCCTGGACAGTTATTTGAGAGATAATTGTCATATGATCCTTGTCAAAAGATACTACCAAATACAATGGTGTCTGGCAAATCCAATAGGACCTTCCTTCTTGGTGGGGAGTTTGAAAAAGCAACAGCATGTGAAGAGAGAAGAGCTAGGTCACTAAAGTAGGAATAAAGAAGGACATTAAATAATGATAAAGGGGTCAATTCATCAAGGACATAATGGTCTTGTGTATGTACCTAAAAACAGGGCCTCAGAGTACATAAAGCAAAAACTGATAGAATTGAAAGGAGAAAAAGAAAAATACCAATCATAGTTGGAGATTGGAACACTTTTCTGTCATTAACAATGACATAGAACAAATTCATAGAATAGATAAAAGTCAGTAAAAAAAATCAGTAAAATACAGAAGACCTAAACACTACCAATAAATAATTTAACATAACTGAGATTTTTAGGACACTCTACTCAACATCATGGAATGCACATTATTTTCTAGCATACAACATTCACCAAGATAGACCACATCCTGAGTTACAAAATAAACTTTAATGAATTTAAAAGAATTAAAATCATACAAAGAATGTGAATTAAATTAGAAATTCAATGATAGAAAGAAACCTAGAAAATCATCAAATATTCATGAAAATCCACTTCTAAATACCTCACTTCAAAGGTGAAATTACAAGGAAAATCAGAAAATATTTTGAATTACATGAAAATGAACATGCAACATATCAAAATTTATGAGAAACAAGCACTACTTAGAGAAAAAATAGTAGCATCTAAATGCTCATATAAAAAGAAGGCTTATAATCAACAATCCAAACATACACCTTACGAAAGTAGAACAAGGGATGCCTGGGTGGTTCAGTTGGTTAAGCATCTGCCTTTGGATCAGGTCATGATCCCAGATTCCTGGGATCAAGTCTTCATCAGGCTCCTTGCTCAGTGGGGAGTCTGCTTCTCCCTCTGCCCCTCCCCCCTCTCATGCTCGCACGTGCGCTCTCTCTCTTTGACAAATAAAATCTTTTTAAAAAAGAAAGTAGAACAAATTAAATCAAAAGCAAATCAAAAGAAGAAAAAGTATTAAGAATAGAATTCAGTGAAAATAATAGAGTAAATCAATGAAATCAAAAGCTGCTTCTCTTAGAAGGTCAATAAAATTGATAAATCTCTAACCAAACTGCTCAAGAATGAAAAAGAGAAGATACAAATATTAAAGAAGGGACATAACTACAGATACTAAAGACAGTGAAAGAATAATGAAGGGATATTATAAATAACTTTATGCTAACATATTTGGTAACACAGATGAAATGAGCAAATGCCCTGAAAGGCACAAAATGCCAAAGCCCACTCTAACAGATATAGATGGCCTGAAGAGCCCTTGGACCATTAAAGAAAATTAATTTCATTTGTAGTTCAAAATCCCCCCCACCAAGATAACACCAGGCCCAAATAGCTTCATCAGTGAACTCTGCCAAATATTTAATGAAAAAATAGTGCCAATTCTATATATAAATCTTCCAGAGAAAAAAACCCTCAATTTATGAGGCTAGCTAACATTACCCTAATACCAAAATCCAACAAAGACAATACATGCAAAGAAAATTACAGACTAACATCCCCTCTAAACATAGACATAAAAGTCCTTAAAATATTAGCAAATTGAATCCAGTAATATACAGAAAGAATTAATCATGACAGGGTGCCTGGGTGGCTCAGTTGGTTAAGTGACTGCCTTCGGCTCAGGTCATGATCCTGGAGTCCCGGGATCGAGTCCCGCATCGGGCTACCTGCTCAGCAGGGAGTCTGCTTCTCCCTCTCCCGCTCCCCCCTCTTGTGCTCTCTCTCTCTCTCTCACTCTCTCTCTCAAATAAATAAATAAAATCTTAAAAAAAAAAAAAGAATTAATCATGACAAAAGTAATGTTTATCCCAGGAATGCAAGGCTCACTCAATATTTGAAATGAATATAACTTACATATCAACATACTAAAAAAGAAAACTATATATATAATTTTTTTCAATAGGCACAGAAAAATTGACAAAAATCAGTATCTAGGGGCACCTGGGTGGCTCAGTCAGTTAAGCATCTGCCTTTGGTTCAGGTCATGATCCCAGGGTCCTGGGATCCTGCCCCACATGGAGCTCCCTGCTCAGTGGGGAGTCTGCTGCTCCCTCTCCCTCTGCCCCCCCCCATGCACACACATTCTCTTTCTCTCTCTCTCTCAAATAAATAAAATGTTTTTTTAAAAAATGAGTATTCATTATAAAATATTCATTTTAAAAAATCTCTTCAAACAAGAGAAGGAACTTCCACAAACTGGTAACAAGCATCCACAAAACAAAACAAAACAAAACAAAACAAAACAACAGCTAATATCATATTAATGATAAAAAGACAACTTTTACTAAATGGCTAAAGTTGCTTTCTTCTTATGATCAGAAACAAGGTAAGAATGCCTGCTCTCACCAGGTCTATTCAACAATGGAGGTCCTGGCCATTGCAGCTAAGGCAAGAATAAGGGGGAAAAGGCATATAAATTGGAAAGAAAAAAAAGTAAAATTGTATTTATCTGCAGATAACACAACCCTACAAGAAAGCAACAAATTCTAATTAATAGCAAGGTTGCAGAAGTCAAGGTCAATATACAAAAAAATATACAAAAATGTTTTTATACAATAGCAAAGAAATTTTGAAAATTAAAAATTTTAAATAATACCACTTATAATAGCATCAAAAGACAAAACATTTAAGGATAACTTTAATGAAATATCTGTAAGATCTATATAATGAAAATTAAAAAACTTTTCTGAGAGAAATTAAAGGACCTAAATAAATGAAGAGATAAAACACAGCCATTAATCAAAAGACTTAAATACTGTTAGATATCAAGTCTCCCCAAAGTCATCTACTGATTTAGTACAATTCTAATCAAAATTCCAGTGAACTATTTTGTAGAGATAGTCAAAATGCTTATAAAATATATGTGTAAAAGCAAAGATTAAAATAGCAAAATTTTGAAGGGCACCTGGGTGGCTCAGTTGGTTAAGCGTCTGACTCTTGATTTTAGCTCAGGTCATGATCTCAGGGTCATGAGATGGAGTCCCACACTTCAGTGGGGAGTAGGTTCGAGGATTCTCTCCCTCTGCCCCCACCCCACACTCATTCTCTACAATAAATAAATAAATCTTTTTTAAAAATAGCAAAATTATGAAAAGGAAAAAAAAGTTTGAGGACTTGTCATATCCAATTTTAAAATGTACTATAATGCAAGGTAGCCAAGATAGTGTGATATTGGCACAAGAACAAACTTAGAGAGTCCAGAAATAGATCTACACGTATATGGCCAATTTATTTCCAACAAAGATGTCACAGATGTTCAGTGGGAAAGGATACTGTTTTCAAAATACAGAGCTAGAATACTGGACCTACAAATACAAAAATATTAATTTACCTTTACCTTATACCTTTATATAAAAGTTAACCTGAAATGGATCAAACAGTTAAGTATAAGAGTAAAAACTATAAAATTTCTAGAAGGAAACACAGGAGAAAGTCCCTATGACTCTGAATTAGGAAAATACTTCTTAGGATACAAAATGCATGAGTTATTTTTAAAAATAATAAATTAGACATTCAAAATTAATAATTTCTTGTTTTCAAAAGATACTATTAAAAAAATAAAAATACCAGCCATATTTTGGTAGAAATTAATTTCAAAACACATTGGGGGGGGGCACCTGGGTGGCTCAGTCAGTTAAGCGTCTGCCTTCGGCTCAGGTCATGATCTCGGGGTCCTGAGATGGAGCCCAGCATCAGGCTCCCTGCTCAGTGGGGAGTCTGCTTCTCCCTCTCCCTCTGTGTGCGCTCTCTCTCAAATAAATAAATAAACTTTAAACACACACACACACACATCAAGGACTTGTATTTATAATACAGAAACAGCTCCTACAATTCAATAAGAACCTAATTTTTTTTTTGAGAGGGGGAGAGAGAGTGAGGGAGAGAGAGGGACAGAAAGAAGGGGAGCATGCTTGTGAATGGCAAGGAGTGGAGGGAGAGGGAAAGAGAGAACCCCAAGCAGCCTCCACACCCAGCACAGAGCCTGACATGGGGCTCGATCTCATGAACCTGAGATCATGACCTTAGCCGGAATCAAGAGTGGGATGCTTAACCGAATGAGCTACCTAGGCACCCCAAAAAACCAATTTTTTAAAGGCACCATAGAAGACATACAAATGAGTAATAAGAACATGAAAAGATGTGCAACTTCATTAGTCAACAGAGAAATTAAAACCACATTGAGATATCACCTCAATGAGTTAAATTAAACTGAGTGACAATACCAAGCGTGGACAAGAATGCAGAGTAACTCAAACTTCTACAGCTTTCTAGAGGGACTGCGAAGTGGTGCAGATCTTTGGGGATATTTTCACAGTTTCTAGGTTAAGTAAACACTTAACCATACTAACCAACAATTGCAATCCTAGGTATTCATCAAGAGATGTAAAACCACAAAAACACCTATATGCAAATTTTCATAGCATCTTTATTCACACTAGCCAAAAAACTGGAAACCCAAATGTCCATCAACTTACAGATGAATAAAACAACTGTGGGAAGTTACTCATCAACAAAAAGGGACAAACTACTGACAAATGCGACACAGATAAATATCAAAGGCAGTATGCTAAGTGAAAGAACCCAGAAACAAAAGACTACAGACAATATGTATCCATTTTTCAAAAATTCTGTATTATGGAAAAGATAAAACTGCAGCAGCAGCAAACCCATCCGTGGTTGGCGGGAGGAAAGTGGAGGCAGAGAGGGGGGCAGGCAGGGAGAAGGACCGCGTGCAGCACGAGTGGAGTCTTTGGGGGTGACAGAAATCTTCTACATCACAACTGTGGTGGTGATTAGAAGACTGTAAACATTGGTCAAAACTCAACAAACTGTACATCTAAAACGGGGCAGATATTGTATATAAATTGTACCTCAATCTGATCTTTTCTTTAATTAAAAAAAAGGATGTTGGGAAGCTCTCAGCATCATTGAAATGGCTAAGGAAACAAGCTCAAGGATAAACTTCCAGGAAAATATCCAAAACTATGCTGTAGAATGGGCTTGATGAGAAAACTGCTGCAGCTGTCCCTGTCACCAAACCCTAAGTGCAAGGACCCTACTGCAGTGACTAATGAGGTCAGCTCTCTATCTGGCACTCAGCCCTGCAACACCATCACCCCCCAAAGCCATACCCTTCTGCAGCTATCCGTGGGGCTCAGTCCAGAGCCCGTTTCTCACACTGTCCTCTTCCAAATCATGGTCTCACCTCTGTGCATCTGACTAGAGAGCCAAAGTCCAAGCTACAAAAGAGGCTGGAAATTTGAGTTCACACTTCTAACAGTGGGAAGTGGACACATGACATAAGAATTTCTCCAAATACAGAAATACTATTCAAAATAGGATGGCCGGACAGTAACAGGACAAACAGTAAGTGAAAACATTAAAGGTTGTTTCTTTCACTCTTCTCCCCTTCCCCTTCTGAGCCTATCTTGGTCAAACCCTCTCTCGTTCCTGCCCTCACAGGCTTCTGCAAGGTGGAAAGCTGAAACTACTGAAGACAACAAGCTTCCTGTCTCTAGTGAAAGCCTGCACTTGGCGAGGAAACTATGCTGGGGGAGAGGAGCTGGGAGGGCCCCCCTCCACACTTGCGAGAGGAGAGAGAGGGCTCCTGGGAAGGGCATGGAAGCTGGCCAAGGTCCTGGAGAAGAGGACCAAGGGAAAGAGCAGTGCTTCAAAGAGGATGGCTGCTCTGGACATCAGGCCCCGTCCTTCCGAGGCTCCTTCTGCTCTGTGAGCACAGAGGCTGCAGGGCAAGACTTCAAAGGACCCTGGTGGTTCAAACGTGAGGAATGTAGTAACTACTGCATGGAAGACCAGAGGGGTCCCCCGTGTTTTGGGTCTGTAGGAGACCTTGCTGTGGGGGGGGGATCCCAGTAACAACTGATAGTAAATTTCCTGCCACAATGGTAAGAAGAGCTTCAGATTTGTATTCAACTGGACCTAAAGAAAGTAGATGAATGGACAAACCTCATAAACCTCTGTGGGTCCTAGGAATGATAAGCATAATTTTAAAATAAATCTAATGCCCTAAGGATTATATGAAGGACTTTTAAAAAAAAATCTCTGCACTTTCAAATTTCAGAAATCCCTGTCCAGAGACAGGGCAGGGCATGGGGAGAGAAAACTGACATTCCGTGGGCTATGTTTTCAGTGTTTCCGGATTGCCATTTATTACAGGGGTAACCCTCTGGCCAAATCTCAACTTGCCAGTGACTAGCCATTTTCAGGGGGGAAAAAATCAAAATTCTTTGTTGTTTAGTTTTCTGAAGAACTTCTGAATATCTAGGTTTTTAACCTGGACAATGACTAGGGTAGGAAGAATGTACCTTTCTTCCCTGGCTTCAGTTTTGTTTTGTTTTCTAAAGAAATTACAGAGTACTTTATATTTTGGTAGGCCTTTCTGACATCATGACACTATAGCTGAATGCCAGTATCAGTCTGGTTAGCAAACTGAAGATTTATACTGGGAAATACTAACTAGAATTTTCAGATGGTGAAAGGCCAAATAAATGGCCTCTACTGTTAAATACAGCCATATACTCTCAACTTCACCACCTAGTTGAACACAGCTCCACTCGGCTATAATGAGCAAGCGCCAGTTGTTTAATGAAGCATTCATGTGATAAAAGAGGCTAAATCAACAAGTAGAGTTATTTATGAATAAATAAAGCCATCTGAAACCATCAGGAAGGATGTTATATTCTGAAACCAATTAAATTCTTTTTAAAAAAAAATGGCTCTACTGAAATATTTTATTCTCATTCACCAATAACACTGCCTCCTTCCAAAACTAAACACTATTTTTTAAAATTTTCTTGATCTTGTGAATTTGTCATTACTAGTTTAACTTTTAACTAGTTTAAAGCATTCTCCAGTGTATACATTCTTCAGGCATGAAAAATAAAAAATGTGAAATATGGAAATAGGAAAAACAAAATGAAAATAAACAACCTCCTGAATGGGAGAAAATATTTGAAAATCATGTATCTGATAAGGGGCTAACATCCAAAATACATAATGAACTCATACCACTCAATAGCAAAAACACAAACAATCCAATTTAAAAATGGGCAGGGGGGGGGCGCCTGGGTGGCTCAGTTGGTTAAGCGACTGCCTTCGGCTCAGGTCATGATCCTGGAGTCCCTGGATCGAGTCCCGCATCGGGCTCCCTGCTCAGCAGGGAGTCTGCTTCTCCCTCTGACCCTAACCCCTCTCATGTGCTCTCTCATTCTCTCTCTCTCAAATAAATAAATAAAATCTTTAAAAATACATACATACATACATACATACGTACATAAAAATGGGCAGGGGCACCAGGGTGGTGCAGTCAGTTAAGCATCTGACTCCTGGTTTCAGCTCAGGTCATGGTCTCAGGGTTGTAGGATGGAGCCCCAAATCAGGCTCCACACTCAGCGCGGAGTCTGCTCAAGACTCTCTTTCCCTCTCCCTCTGCCCCTTCCCCTGACCTGTGTTCTTTCTCTCTCTGCCCCTCCCTCCCTCTAAAATAAATGAATAAATTTTTAAAAATTTTTTTTAAGATTTTATTTATTTGACAGAGAGAGACACAGCGAGAGGGGAATACAAGCAGGGAGAGTGGGAGAGGGAGAAACAGGCTTCCCGCTGAGCAGGGAGCCCGATCAAAATGACCCTAGGATCATGACCTGAGCTGAAGGCAGACGCTTAACAGACTGAGCCACCCAGGCACCTCCAATAAAATTTTTTTTAAAAATGGGCAGAGGATCTGAATAGACATTTTTCCAAAGAAGGCATACAGAAGACCAACAGGTACACGAAAAGATGCTCAACATCACTGATACTGGGAAATGCAAATCAAAACCACTAGGAGATATCATCTCACATCTGTTAGAATGGCTACAATCACAAAGACAAATAACAAGTGTTGGCCAAGATGTGGGGGGGGCGGGGGGGGGGGGAAGGAAACACTTGTGCACTGCTGGTGGGAATGTAAATTGGTGCAGCCACTGTGGAAAATAGTATGGAGGTTCCTCAAAAAATTAGAAATGACCCAGCAATTTCACTTCTGTGCGTTTATGCAAAAAAAAATGAAAACACTAATTTGAAAAGATACATGCACTCCCATGTTCATAGTAGTATACTTGTAAGAGCAACATATGGAAACGAATGTCCATCAAAGGATGAATGGATAACTAAAAAGGGGTATGTTTGTGTGTGGGTGTGTGTGTGTACGCACATGCATGCGAATGCGCACACACAATGGAGTATTATTTGGCCATAAAAAAGAATGATATCTTGGGGTGCCTGGGTGGTTGTCAATTGAGCATCCAACTCTTGGTTTCAGCTCAGGTCATGATCTTGGGGTTGTGAGATCGAGCCCCACGTCAGGCTCTGTGCTGAGCATGGAGTCTGCTTGGGATTCCTTCCCTCTCCCTCTGCGCCTCCCCCCAACTTGTGCTCTCTCTCTCTCTCCAAAGTAAGTAAATAGATAGATAGAGAGAGAGACAGAAAGAATGAAATCTTGCCATCTGGACAACATACATGGACCCTGAGAGCATCATGCTAAGTTAAATAAGTCAGAGAGAAAAAGATAAATACCATATGATCTCATTTATATACGGAATCTAAAAACAAACAAACAAACAAAAAACTGAGTTCATGGATGTAGAAAACAGACTGGTGGTTACCTGAGGTGGTGGGGGCAAGAATGGAGTAGATGGGCAAAATGGATGAAAGGGGGACAAAATGTACAAATTTCCAGTTATAAAATGAATGTCATGAGGATGTAATATACAGCATGGTGACTATAGTTAATGATATTGTACTGCATATTTGAAACTATGAGAGTGAACTTTGAAAGTTCTCATCACTAGAAAAAAAAATCACAACTTTATGTGGTGAGAGATATTAACTGGACTCACTGTGGTGATCATTTTGCAATATACAAATATCCAACCATGACACTGTACACCTGAAACTAATATAATGTTATGTCAATTACACTTCAATTTTTAAAAATGTGGAAATAGGGAGTTTGTTAGCTATCCTGTTAGAAGTTCTTACTAACCTGAGAATGCAGAGAGATAACAGGGCCTCATAATTATACACTGACCCAATGCACTGGAGTACTTTCCATGACCTTCCAGGTTCTGCTTAACCTGGCCTCTGCCTGTCTCTCTAGTCAGTCTTACAGTACTTCCTCCCACAGGGGACCTTTCTCAGGTCCGAGAGTAGACTGGACTCTCCTGGATTGATAGTCATTTCTCCAGCTTGAACTTCTCTCCCTGTTACACACATACACCCTTCTAATTTCTACCTATCCTTCAGATTTCAAAATGATCCAAAACAGGTTACATTTCTCCTTTAAATGCCCGCACAGTACGTATACTTCCTTTAAACGGTAATAAGACTTTATATCCTCTTGGCATAGGTCTTTCTCACCAGATTCTAAGTATGCCCAGGTCCCAGCACACAATGACCATAATACAGTAAATGTCTAATACATATTTGATAATATTCATCAAAAATTTATGTGCCAAATACACTTCTAAGCACTTTCTTTTAGCTTAGTAACAAACATGACTGGAAGGTGATATGATTATTAATCATATTTTATATGTGAGGACACCAAGGCCCAGAGGTATTAAGAAAAATGTTCCTACATAACTGGGATTCAAACCAATGTCCAGCCTGACCCAGGGCCTTCCTAACATCTACCGCATACAGCCTCCTAATTATAGTGGAAAGGGCTCAGGACTTAGAATCCAGAGGCCACTACTTACTAGTTGTGTAACCTTGGGCACACTACTTAAACTCTTGGATCCTTTGTATTTTTGCATTTTTTAGAAATAATAAAAACATCTACCTCCCAAGATCACTTTGAAGAAGTATACATTCAATGCCTGGCAAAAAGGGAGTTTTTAAAGAAGAGTAATTAAATCTGATTTAGGAAAATAGCCCAAAACAGTAATAAATAAGTAAGAAACAGAGAAGAGAAGAAAGAAAGCAGTTGGTATGTATTCACCTACATTCCTATAATTGTCCCAGTGGCAGGAAACTTCTCAAGAAAATTATGGTCATACACTTATTTTGATGCGTACCTACAGATCTGATTTTTTAAATTATTGAGAGCTCTATGGAGTTATGCTTCAGCATATGTTTAAGTTAAGAGAAAACTTCTTTTGGTATGTGGGTGAGTACATATCTATATCCTCCACGCCCCCACCATGGAAAAAGCCAAAAGACTGAACACTTTCCTATGACAAAGCAAAAGTGAAATTCAAAAATGAAATGTGAAGTAAAAATATAAAAGAAACATTAGAAAACAAATAACTGGTAGGAAATAAAAAGATAAATCTAAATGAAACCAAGATAGTACAGGAAGAATAAGCAAGAAAAGAATGGGGACCATCTGGGGATAGAAGGCCCTGTATTGTTGACAGCATCTGATCCACCGATTAATGTTATTTCTAAGCAGATTAACCAAATCCCAACTGTTCTACATCAGGTCCTTTCTCTAAGCTTTTCCTCCCTCCTATGAGCATATAAAGAATACAAATTTTAAACGCACAAACAAAACAGAAGGAAAAAACCCACCCCTATGAACTAGAAGTGTTCTGAGTTGATGATCACCTGAGTACGTCTATTCTTTCCTTCCATTCTGTGCCCATACTAAAATGATAAAGTGATAAAGCTGAAAAGTAAAAAAGAGGAGAATCAGCTCCTCTGTATAATGTTTTAAATAGCGCATCAAGCCGCCCTCCCTTCAGCACGGCAGTGCAGTATGGAGACCGTCACATGAGGGGGTAGGGCGTAAAGAGATGCTGTTGCGGGGCGGGGCGGGGGGGGGGACTGTTATTTCCGTCCCAGATGTAGGAAGAACTTTTAACCTTCTGATGCTTTTCCTTACCATAACCTTCTCCATAGCAACCATGGAATTGCAGTGGCAAGAAACAGAAGGGAAGATGAAAAATATACATGTTATACATATACTCACTTATATATAAATCCTGCAAAACTGCTGAATTCAGTAATTTTTTTTAAAAAATCACATATTTCTCTGAAATCTTATATTGCTGTGGAAGACTAACCCACTAAAAAACATAGTATACTTATTTTTCTATAACACTTAACATTTGTTAACAATTATAGCACTTTACAATAGATTTAATGTACCTTTTGAAGCCTAACAGATTTCCCAGTGTTTGGTCCAGAAGAATGACAACAGTAATGTTAACAAGATTACAACCTTGTGCCCATTGTATGTTATACTTCTGGTGAAAAGTTTAAAACTAGAAAAACTAGAAGGGGCCATTCCACCCACAAGGTCTGTTCTACCAGGTAAAAGCAGCAAGAAAGGACTACAGTCTCTTTTCAGATACTACTTACCCTAGTTTTTGTCACTGTTCCCATTTTGGCTTAACTTTGATGTCTAACTACAGGATCAACAAATATGCATAAAACATACATTTCCACATGAAGAGGTTCTGCAACCAGGCAGGTATGAGGGAGCATGCTTTCATGAGGAAAGCACAGCACCCCACAGCACCACTTTACAGAAAGGAAAAGCACCCCTTAAGGGTGCAGATGGCAATGACAACATTAGATGAATGAGTGTTCCCCATCAAGACTTGCTCTTGCGAGGGAGAAACGATTACAGATCTCATTGTTTCCATTCCTAACCTCTAGGGTGCCTAGACACCACCTCAGAAGGTGTTAGACACCTGTCAGAAGCCCTCACTAGAAGCCAGAAGGCCTCCCCAGTGGGGGACTTTGTGACGTTCACTGCTGAATTATTTATTACATATTATGGTAGCCTCAGTTCTCTCACTAAATGGTGAAGTGTTGTTAAGGGCTGAGTTTGTAAATTTACATCTAGTAATTTGAAGTCACGGGAAGATACATTTTTATAGCTCCCTTTATTAAAATACAGGGAAACAACAGGCAATAAGGAATATGGGTACAACAGTTTAAGTGGAAGAGAAATGGGGAAAAAAATATTTTGATGACAGGTATATGTTAATAACTTAATGAAAAAGAATATACTTCTTTTCAGGAATGGGAAATGAAGCGAGGCCAGAGCACTGGTGTGTGTGTGGTGGGCAGGGGAGGATGGGCGGGAGGACAGAAGGAGGAGGCAATGGCTGGGGGCGGGGGCGGGGGCTGGGAAGCACTGGGACTCTCACTCTATGCTTCTGCCTCGGTCCACAGGCTCACGTGTGCCCAGGCCTACTGAATTTTACACTCATTTATCCAGGCAGCTAAACAAACGCCAGGCACTGGTAAGAGTGGCAAACATAAGTG
This sequence comes from Phoca vitulina, assembly GCF_004348235.1. Taxonomy (NCBI): domain Eukaryota; kingdom Metazoa; phylum Chordata; class Mammalia; order Carnivora; family Phocidae; genus Phoca; species Phoca vitulina. The sequence continues at coordinate 41,335,116 of NW_022589711.1, forward strand.
ACACATTTTCTATCCTCATGGAACCAACAATCTAGTGGAAATAGAGCTGTTAATCGATTAAACACAATGGTGATAAATGTTATGCAGAGGATACCCACTTCTACTTCTCTTCTCTCAGGATGAGGTACTTTAGATAGTGAGGTTTGGTTTTAATTTGAGAGGCCTTTCTCTAACACATTTGGCTACTTCTGGAACCCCTGACCTGTCAACAGATGGATGAGTCTTCCTCAGGTCTCAGGAAAACTAATATGGAGTCCAGGCTAGCTAGTGGTCTGTAACTGAGCCACAGGGCTCAGTGGGTGAACGGAGAAGGCAACTCTCCCCTGGAGCCCTAGGACTCTGTCATCTGAAGGGAAGAAGGGTCTGTCTCCTCCCAATCTGCCTGCTAGTCTTTCCAGAGCTGTCTCAGGTTCAGAGAGTATTTCGGTTGAATTCTGATCAAACTGATGTTCAGAAGAAGCCCAGACGGACTGGTAGAGGGATGTTTTCTTTGGCACAAGAGAAAAATGATGGTGAACTGGAGACACCAGGAAGGACAGATAGAACTTTCCACACAGCTGCCACTTTTGTGCAAAAATTTAGCAGCTTCTTGCAAGAGTGTGACTGATGGTTCCAGAATGAAACTTGACCAGCTCCACCCCAGCCACAAGGAAAACAAAAGCTGTATACAATAAAATATGTGTTTCCAACAACTTCTGAGTTAAAGAGCTTTGAAAAGTGTAAAGCACTATCAGATTTAAGGTATAACAACTTATACAGTATCAATATGTTCCTTCCAAATGATTTTTAAAGTTCTCTCCTTTTCTCCTCTCAGCAGCCCTGGCCTCTGACTACTCTTCTCCATACAGTGCACACCATCTTATGTCCTGCTCCCAGGAAGGCCACTCTCCTAGCACCCTGTGAACTAGAGAGAGAATCTCTATTCCGATTCAGTCTCTTCAGACAATTCCATGGCTCTTCAAAGTTGTCTGTAGTTTTCAGACTCAGCCAGATGAAGACAGATTACCAAGTGTGAAATGGCTTCCAACGAATAAACTACCAACTTCAGATGCATCCAACACACACACACACACACACGTACAATCTGAGAAACTGGAGACAAAATCAGCTACCCACACTGGACATCAACAAGAGAACAGCATTAATAAAGTTTCATGAAGAAAATAGCCATTGAGCTGAGGACTATGAGAACAGTAAGATAACCACATTATCCACAATTTTCAAAGGGTCGAATATTTTTTTCATGTTTTCATTTTTTTTCCCAAAAAGAAGGAGAAGTGAGAGGTCACAGGTCTGTTCTCTTTGTTCCAGTTTCCTAATAAAAATATCCTCAAAGTAACAATCTGCTTCCCTCACCTCCCCTTCTCCCTTGAAGCCAGATTCCAGTGAGCACCACCACCTCATCTTCTAGAGAAGTGATCAATAAAGAGGAAGATGATATTGAAGACAAAGGTTTAAACTACCCACAAATGGAGTAATACACTCCTCAGTTATGAGGAATCTCCTATGGTATTTATGACCATTCTAACACTACATCTCAAGGTATGTGTATATGCACGTAAAACACACAGAAATGACTGAAGATGAGATTGAATCTCAGCTCAATTTAAAATTCACTAGTTGTTCTTTTAAAATAATAATTTCCTATTTTTGATGAGGAGTTGGCAGGAATAGCCTTCTCCAGATGCTCACATACCAATATCTAATGGCAAGTACTATGAGAAAACTGTATCTCTGCTGGCTCTGTAACTGAGATGGGAGTTATGTTCTGAAAATAAGTGAGTACACACACGCCCCATTCAGTAAATATCTATGAGTTTTGACAAAAACTAAAGTGATACCTTCTATCCAATCCAGTAGTCAGGTGGTACATTTAGTGAGTTAGCTTTCAAATAAAATAGTGGTCTACAACAAGTTTCTCTATTTTATAAACTAAAGCTTTAAGAAAAAAAAAAGCATTTAAATTATAAGGATTGATTCAATCTTACCTTATTTACTAGCTTTAATTTCCAAGTTGTATTTGGCTTAGGGTACCCTGCAATCAGTATTTCTACCTACAGTGAGTTTTCTATCCCTAAGTGTATCAGTTACCTAAACTGTGTTCAGAAATCAAGTCAGTGAACAGATGGCTTTTACCACTATTGCTCTCTTATTGTGCTTTCATTAAACATCTTTTTAAAAGTATTTATTTTGAATGGTTTTATGTGCTACTCTGAAGATTCCCATAATAGCCGGGTGAATAAATAGGTTATAGTCCCATAACCATAAAGAGGTGAAGGTTTTGAAGAAAAACTTACAAAACTAATCACACACACACACACACACACACACACACACACAAAGAAAACAGTACTTAACAGAGCTTAAGGATTCTTTCACTTTCCTATAAAAATAAAGGTTTAAGGTAAATCCTAGATATGAGAGATCATTTTATTTTTTAATTTATTTTATTTTATTTTTTGAGAAAGAGAGAGCGTGAGAGAGAGCAGGGGGAGGGGGCGGGCAGAGAGAGGGGGGAGAAAGAATCTTAAGCTGGCTCCAGGCTGAGCACAGAGCCTGAGGCAGGGCTCAATCTCAAGACCCTGAGATCACGACCTGAGCCACAATCAAGAGTCAGAGGCTCAATCAACTGAGCCACCCAGGCACCCCGAGATATCATTTTAATGTTTGGGTTTATGTTATTTGGAGCTTTTCAGAATGTTGAAAGAGTACAAAGTGACCTTAAATATCATCTACTCCAATCCCTTTACTTCATAAATTAAAAAAGTTTCCCCCACAACAGGGAAGTCATTGGTCTGAAACCACCACTGTCAGTCCTGAATTCCCAAATGAGTGTTATTTTCACCATTATCAGATCTGTTGTACAAAGGACAGAAACTTAAGTACCCAGGAATAAATCTCAAGTACTCATGAACAGGAAGCCTAAAATCTCTGCTTATCTTTTCCACTGTTATTCATTCTACTACTCATTTAAACACTTACCAATTGGTGGAGGATGGAGAAAAAGAAAATAACTGTGAAATCAATTCATCCTAATAATTTCTAGAAAACTTAGTTATTTTAAATTTTTTAGATGAAAAGAGGTTGAAATTATAGAAGTGAAATTGCAACTGGTGATTTAAGTAATTTCAATTATCTATGTTTTATGTCTCCCTACCTTCTAATACTTTACATCACAATCCAAATGAAAATTCAATAAATATTCTCTAAATTAGAAAATTAAATATTGGTGCTAATGTTTCTGCATTAGCTTCAACTAAATTCAAGAGCTTTAAAAACTTACTCTGTCGGGGGTGGAGCAGGATGGCGGAGGAGTAGGAGACCTGGATTTCGTCTGGTCTCAGGAATTCAGCTGGATAGGGATCAAACCATTCTGAACACCTACAAACTCAACAGGAGATCGAAGAAAGGAATAGCAACAACTCTCTGAACAGAAAAGTGACCACTTTCTGGAAGGTAGGACGTGGGGAGAAGTGAATCCCAGGCAATATTCGGGAGGATAGACAGCGGGGGAGGGGGCCTCCGTCCACTGCTGCTGGCAAGTGATAGAGCCGCAGAGCACAAAATCGGAACTTTTAGAAGTTGGCTGCGCTGAGGGACATCGCTCCAGTGGCTAAGAGGGGGGTGGAACCCTCGTGGGACAATGTGGTCTCAGGAGCCTCGGGGTCACAGAAAGACCGGGGGTGCCTGAGTGAGGCAGAGCTCCCAGGGATCGGAGCGGGGAAGCTGACTGCAGAGACAGAGCCGAGGCGCAGGCTCTCAGCTCGGGGTTGCCATAAACCGTGATCCGCGGCACAGTTGGGCCACTGCTCCTCCAGCAGGGACCCAACAAGCGGCAGATCTGGGGAGACTCCTCTTCCTTCCCCCGGAGGAGCGGCGCGGGAGCGCACTGCAGGGATCTGCTGGGTTTGGAGACTCCACACGGGGTCAGGTGCCAGAGATAGAAACGCTCAGTCACAGGCCAGGTGAGCACGGAGTGCGACTGGAGACCAGGGAGATGGGAGTGACTGGCTGCTTTTCTCTGGGGGCACACTGAGGAGCAGGGCCCCGAGTTCTCAGCTCCTCCAGGGTGGAGATTGGGAGGCCGCCGTTTTCACTCTCGTCCTCCAAAGCTGTACCGAAAACTTGCAGGGAACAAAAGCTCCCGAGAGCAAACCCAAGCCCGGACCCAGCAAGGGCGGGGCAATTCCGCCTCCTGCAAGGACATTTCGGAACCACGGCAACAGGCCCCTCCCCCAGAAGATCAGCAAGAACAGCCAGCCAAGACCAAGTTTACTGATCAATGAGAACGGCAGAACTCCAGTGCTAGGGGAATAATGCACATAGAATCCATGGCTTTTTTACCATGATTCTTTAGTCTTTCAAAGTTAATTTTTTTTTGTCTTTTTTTTTTTTTGAATTTTTCTTTTTCCCTTTTTCAACCAATATCTTATCGATCCCTTTTTTAAAAAACATTTTTATTTTTCATTTTTAGAGTCATATTCTATCCCTTCATAGTAGTTACCCTTATTTTTGGCATATATATACATATATGTTGTTCTCTCTTTAAAATTTTGAGATACAGTTTCTTCTAAAAGATCGAAATATACCCTAAATCTCTAGTGTATGGCTTTGTTCTACTCTCCTGCCTGATCACATTCACTCCCTTTTTTTTTTCTTTTTTTTTAAATCCTCTTCTTTTTTCAAACAACTTCTTGTCAATTCCTTTTATAAAATTTTTTATAATTTTCATCTTTACAGTCATATTTCATCCCTTCATCATATCAGCCCTTATTTTTGTACATATGTAAGTTTTTCTTTCTTTAAAATTTTGGGAGGCACTTCTAACAGACCAAAATACTCCCAAAATCTAGTGTGTGGCACTGATCTAAGCACCAGCCTGATCATATTTGATCATATTCTGGTTTTTTTGTTTTGTTCTGTTTTTGTTTGTTTTTATCTTTTTCTTTTTTTTTTTCTTTTTCTTTTTTCTTTCTTTCCCTTTCTTTTCCCCCAGCTTCAGATCTTTTCTGATTTGTTTAGAGTATATTTTCTGGGAACATTGTTACCCTGTTAGCATTTTGTTCTCTCATTCATCTATTCTCCTCTGGACAAAATGACAAGATGGAAAAAATCACCTCAACAAAAAGAACAAGAGGTAGTACCGACTGCCAGGGACCTACTCAATACGGACATTAGTACGATGTCAGATCCAGAGTTCAGAATCATGATTTTAAAGATACTAGCTGGGCTTGAAAAAAGCATGAAAGTTATTAGAGAAACCCTTTCTGGAGAAATAAAAGAACCAAAATCTAACCAAGTCGAAATCAAAAAGGCTATTAATGAGGTGCAATCAAAAATGGGGGCACTAACTGCTAGGATAAATGAGGCAGAAGAGAGAATCAGTGATATAGAAGACCAAATGATGGAAAATAAAGAAGCTGAGAAAAAGAGAGATAAACAAATGCTGGATCACGAGGGCAGAATTCGAGAGATAAGCGATACCATAAGATGAAACAACATTAGAATAATTGGGATCCCAGAAGAAGAAGAAAGAGAGAGAGGGGTAGAAGGTATATTGGAGCAAATTATAGCAGAGAACTTCCCTAATTTGGGGAAGGAAACAGGCATCAAAATCCAGGAAGCACAGAGAACCCCTATCAAAATCAATAAAAATAGGTCAACACCCCGACATCTAATAGTAAAACTTACAAGTCTCAGAGACAAAGAGAAAATCCTGAAAGCAGCTCGGGAGAAGAGATATGTAAACTACAAAGGTAGAAACATTAGATTGGCAACAGACCTATCCACAGAGACCTGGCAGGCCAGAAAGGACTGGCATGATATATTCAGAGCACTAAATGAGAAAAATATGCAGCCAAGAATACTATATCCAGCTAGGCTGTCATTGAAAATAGAAGGAGAGATAAAAAGCTTCCAGGACAAACCAAAACTAAAGGAATTTGCAAACATGAAACCAGTCCTACAAGAAATATTGAAGGGGTCCTTTAAGCAAAGAGAGAGCCTAAAAGCAACATAGACCAGAAAGGAACACAGACAATATGCAGTAACAGTCACCTTACAGGCAATACAATGGCACTAAATTCATATCTTTCAATAGTTACCCTGAATGTAAATGGGCTAAATGCCCCAATCAAAAGACACAGGCTATCAGATTGGATAAAAAAACAAGACCCATCGATATGCTGTCTGCAAGAGACTCATTTTAGACCCAAAGACACCCCCAGATTGAAAGTGAGGGGGTGGAAAACCATTTACCATGCTAATGGACACCAAAAGAAAGCTGGGGTGGAAATCCTTATATCAGACAAATTAGATTTTAAACCAAAGACTGTAATAAGAGATGAGGAAGGACACTATATCCTACTTAAAGCGTCTATCCAACAAGAAGATCTAACAATTGTAAATATCTATGGCCCTAACATGGGAGCAGCCAATTATATAAGCCAATTAATAACAAAAGCAAAGAAACACATTGACAACAGTACAATAATAGTGGGGGACTTTAACACCCCCCTCACTGAAATGGACAGATCATCTAAGCAAAAGATCAACAAGGAAATAAAGACTTTAAATGACACACTGGACCAAATGGACTTCACAGACATATTCAGAACATTCCATCCCAAAGCAACGGAATACACATTCTTCTCTAGTGCCCATGGAACATTCTCCAGAATACATCACATCCTAGGTCACAAATCAGGTCTCAACCTGTACCAAAAGATTGGGATCATTCCCTGCCTATTTTCAGACCACAATGCTTTGAAACTAGAACTCAATCACAAGAGGAAAGTCGGAAAGAACTCAAATACATGGAGGCTAAAGAGCATCCTACTAAAGAACGAATGGGTCAACCAGGAAATTAAAGAAGAATTAAAAAAATTCATGGAAACCAATGAAAATGAAAACACAACTGTTCAAAATCTTTGGGATGCAGCAAAGGCAGTCCTAAGAGTAAAGTATATACCAATACAAGCCTTTCTCAAGAAACAAGAAAGGTCTCAAATACACAACCTAACCCTACACTTAAAGGAGCTGGAGAAAGAACAGCAAATAAAGCCTAAACCCAGCAGGAGAAGAGAAATAATAAAGATCAGAGCAGAAATCAATGAAATAGAAACCAAAAGAACAGTAGAACAGATCAACGAAACTAGGAGCTGGTTCTTTGAAAGAATTCACAAGATTGATAAACCCCTGGCCAGACTTATGAAAAAGAAAAATGACCCAAATCAACAAAATCATGAATGAGAGAGAAGAGATCACAACCAACACCAAAGAAATACAAACAATTATAAGAACATATTATGAGCAACTATATGCCAACAAATTAGATAATCTGGAATAAATGGATGCATTCCTAGAGACGTATAAACTACCAAAACTGAACCAGGAAGAAATAGAAAACCAGAACAGACCCATAACCAGTAAGGAGATTGAAGCAGTAATCAAAAATCTACCAACAGACAAAAGCCCAGGGCCAGATGGCTTCCCAGGGGAATTCTACCAAACATTTAAAGAAGAATTAATACCTATTCTTCTGAAACTGTTCCAAAAAATAGAAATGGAAGGAAAACTTCCAAACTCGTTTTATGAGGCCACCATTACCTTGATCCCCAAACCAGACAAAGACCCCATCAAAAAGGAGAATTACAGACCAATATCCTTGATGAACATGGATGCAAAAATTCTCACCAAAATACTAGCCAATAGGATCCAACAGTACATTAAAAGGATTATTCACCACGACCAGGTGGGATTTATCCCTGGGCTGCAAGGTTGGTTCAACATCTGCAAATCAATCAACGTGATACAATACATTAATAAAAGAAAAAACAAAAATCATATGATCCTCTCAATAGATGCAGAAAAAGCGTTTGACAAAGTACAGCATCCTTTCTTGATCAAAACTCTTCAGAGTATAGGGATAGAGGGTACATACCTCAATATCATAAAAGCCATCTATGAAAAACCTACAGCGAATATCATTCTCAATGGGGAAAAACTGAGAGCTTTCCCCCTAAGGTCAGGAACGCGGCAGGGATGTCCACTACCACCACTGCTATTCAACATAGTATTAGAAGTCCTAGCCACAGCAATCAGACAACAAAAAGAAATCAAAGGCATCCAAATCGGCAAAGAAGAAGTCAAACTCTCACTTTTTGCAGATGATATGATACTTTATGCGGAAAACCCAAAAGACCCCACCCCAAAACTGCTAGAACTCATACAGGAATTCAGTCAAGTGGCAGGATATAAAATCAATGCACAGAAATCAGTGGCATTCCTATACACCAACAACAAGACAGAAGAAAGAGAAATTAAGGAGTCAATCCCATTTACAACTGCACCCAAAACCATAAGATACCTAGGAATAAATCTAACCAAAGAGGCAAAGGATCCGTACTCAGAAAACTATAAAATACTCATGAAAGAAATTGAGGAAGACACAAAATGGAAAAACGTTCCATGCTCATGGATTGGAAGAACAAATATTGTGAAGATATCAATGCTACCTAGAGCAATCTACACATTCAATGCAATCCCCATCAAAATACCATCCACTTTTTTCAAAGAAATGGAACAAATAATCCTAAAATTTGTATGGAACCAGAAAAGACCCCGAATAGCCAGAGCAATGTTGAAAAAGAAAAGCAAAGCTGGCGGCATCACAATTCTGGACTTCCAGCTCTATTACCAAGCTGTCATCATCAAGACAGTATGGTACTGGCACAAAAACAGACACAAAGATCAATGGAACAGAATAGAGAGCCCAGAAATGGACCTTCAACTCTATGGTCAACTAATCTTTGACAAAGCAGGAAAGAACGTCCAATGGAAAAAAGACAGTCTCTTCAACAAATGGTGTTGGGAAAATTGGACAGCCACATGCAGAAGAATGAAACTGGACCATTTCCTTACACCACACACAAAAGTAGACTCCAAATGGTTGAAAGACCTAAATGTGAGACAGGAGTCCATCAAAATCCTAAAGGAGAACACAGGCAGCAACCTCTTCGACCTCAGCCTCAGCAACTTCTTCCTAGAAACATCACAAAAGGCAAGGGAAGCAAGGGCAAAAATGAACTATTGGGACTTCATCAAGATAAAAAGCTTCTGCACAGCAAAAGAAACAGTCAACAAAACCAAAAGACAACCGACAGAATGGGAGAAGATATTTGCAAATGATGTATCACATAAAGGGCTAGTATCCAAAATCTATAAAGAACTTATCAAACGCAACACCCAAAGAACAAAGAATCCAATCAAAAAATGGGCAGAAGACATGAACAGACATTTTTCCAAAGAAGATATCCAAATGGGCCACAGACACATGAAAAAGTGCTCAACATCGCTTGGCATCAGGGAAATCCAAATCAAAACCTCCTTGAGATACCACCTCACACCAGTCAGAATGGCTAAAATTAACAAGTCAGGAAATGACAGATGTTGGCGGGGATGCGGAGAAAGGGGAACCCTCCTACACTGTTGGTGGGAATGCAAGCTGGTGCAACCACTCTGGAAAACAGTATGGAGGTTCCTCAAAAAGTTGAAAATAGAGCTACCATACAATCCAGCAATTGCACTACTGGGTATTTACCCCAAAGATACAAATGTAGGGATCCGAAGGGGTACGTGCACCCCGATGTTTATAGCAGCAATATCCACAATAGCCAAACTGTGGAAAGAGCCAAGATGTCCATCGGCAGATGAATGGGTAAAGAAGAAGTGGTATATATATACAATGGAATATTATGCAGCCATCAAAAGGAATGAGATCTTGCCATTTGCAACGATGTGGATGGAACTGGAGGGTGTTATGCTGAGCAAAATAAGTCAATCAGAGAAGGACATGTATCATATGACCTCACTGATATGAGGAATTCTTAATCTCAGGAAACAAACTGACGGTTGCTGGATTGGGGGGTGGGGTGGGAGGGATGGGGTGGCTGGGTGATAGACATTGGGGAGGGTATGTGCTATGGTGAGCGCTGTGAATTATGCAAGACTGTTGAATCACAGATCTGTACCTCTGAAACAAATAATGCAATATAAGAAAAAGAAGAAGAAGAAGAAGATAGGAGGGGAAGAATGAAGGGGGAAAATCGGAGGGGGAGATGAACCATGAGAGACGATGGACTCTGAAAAACAAACTGAAGGTTCTAGAGGGGAGTGGGGTGGGACGATGGGTTAGCCTGGTGATGGGTATTAAAGAGGGCACGTTCTGCATGGAGCACTGGGTGTTATGCACAAACAATGAATCATGGAACACTACATCAAAAACTAATGATGTAATGTGTGGTGATTAACATAACAATAAAAAAGTAAAAAAAAAAAAACCTTACTCTGTCATAGGGAAAATACCTAAAAGATATTTGGCAACAATTATTGCCAGGATATCCTATTTGTGATAATTTGATCCACTGTATAAAAAAACACAAATATATTTTTTAAGTTAGTGAAATATTGTGATTTAAATTAGATAAAAATGTGTAAAGCATAAAATATCCAAATCACGTACCACGGCATATACAACCGAAGCTGGTAACATGAAGCATAAGTTCTGCAGAAAACCTACAAGTAATTTACAAGCTGTTTAAGAATTAGAAGTAAATCCTGCCACTTTACTGAATTCCTCTATGAGTTCTAGCAGATTTGGGGTGGAGTCTTTTGCGTTTTCCATATAAAGTATCATATCATCTGCAAAAAGTGAGAGTTTCACTTATTCTTTGCTGATTTGGATGCCTTTTATTTCTTTTTGTTGTCTGATTGCTGAGGCTAGGACTTCTAGTACTATGTTGAATAGCAGTGGTGATAGTGGACATCCCTGCTGTGTTCCTGACCTTAGGGGGAAAGCTCTCAGTTTTTCCCCATTGAGAATGATATTCGCTGTAGGTTTTTCATAGATGGCTTTTATGATATTGAGGTTTGTACCCTCTATCCCTACACTATGAAGAGTTTTAATTGAGAAAGGATGCTATATTTTGTCAAATGCTTTTTCTGCATCTATTGAGAGGATCACATGGTTCTTGTTCTTTCTTTTATTAATGTATTGTATCACACTGATTGATTTGTAGATGTTGAACCAAACTTGCAGCCCAGGAATAAACCCCACTTGGTCATGGTGAATAATCCTTTCAATGTACTGTTGGATCCTATTGGCTAGTATTTTGGTGAGAATTTTTGCATCCATGTTCATCAGGGATATTGGTCTGTAATTCTCCTTTTTGATGGGGTCTTTGTCTGGTTTGGGGATCAAGGTAATGCTGGCCTCATAAAATGAGTTAGCAAGTTTTCCTTCCATTTCTATTTTTTGGAACAGTTTCAGAAGAATAGGTGTTAATTCTTCTTTAAATGTTTGGTAGAATTCCCCTGGGAAGCCTTCTGGCCCTGGGCTCTTGTTTGTTGGGAGATTTTTGATTACTGCTTCAATCTCCTTACTGGTTATGGGTCTGTTCTGGTTTTCTATTTCTTCCTGGTTCAGTTTTGGTAGTTTATACGTCTCTAGGAATGCATCCATTTCTTCCAGATTGTCTAATTTACTGGCATATAGTTGCTCATAATATGTTCTTAAAATTGTTTGTATTTCTTTGGTGTTGGTTATGATCTCTCCTCTTTCACTCATGATTTTATTTATTTGGGTCCTTTCTCTTTTCTTTTTGATAAGTCTGGCCAGGGGTTTATCAATCTTGTGAATTCTTTCAAAGAACCAGCTCCTAGTTTCGTTGATCTGTTCTACTGTTCTTTTGGTTTCTATTTCATTGATTTCTGCTCTGATCTTTATTATTTCTCTTCTCCTGCTGGGTTTAGGCTTTATTTGCTGTTCTTTCTCCAGCTCCTTTAAGTGTAGGGTTAGGTTGTGTATTTGAGACCTTTCTTGTTTCTTGAGAAAGGCTTGTATTGCTATATACTTTCCTCTTAGGACTGCCTTTGCTGTATCCCAAAGATTTTGAACAGTTCGGTAAAGTGGCAGCATATAAAATCAATGCACAGAAATCAGTTGCATTTCTATACACCAACAACAAGACAGAAGAAAGAGAATTAAGGAGTGGATCCCATTTACAATTGCACCCAAAACCGTAAGATACCTAGGAGTAAATATAACCAAAGAGGCAAAGAATCTGTACTCAGAAAACTATAGAATACTCATGAAAGAAATTGAGGAGGACACAAAGAAATGGAAAAACGTTCCATGCTCATGGATTGGAAGACAAATATTGTGAAAATGTCTATGCTACCTAGAGCAATCTACACATTTAATGCAATCCCTATCAAAATACCATCAACTTTTTTCAAAGAATGGAACAAATAATCCTAAAATTTGTATGGAACCAGAAAAGACCCCAAATAGCCACAGGAATGTTGAAAAAGAAAAGCAAAGCTGGCAGCATCATAATTCCGGACTTCAAGCTCTATTACAAAGCTGTCAACAAGACAGTATGGTACTGGCACAAAAACAGACACAAAGATCAATGGAACAGAAAAGAGAGCCCAGAAATGGATTCTCAACCCTATGGTCAATTAATCTTCAACAAAGCAGGAAAGAATGTCCAACGGGAAAAAGACAGTCTCTTCAACAAATGGTGTTGGGAAAATTGGACAGCCACATGCAGAAGAATGAAACTGGACTCCTGACCCCAGGGTTTTGAGTTTGAGCCCCACCTTGGGTGTAGAGATTAATTTTAAAAATACAATCTTCAAAAAAAAAGAAATCTGCTGCATTTCCATACACTAATAATAAAGCAGCAGAAAGAAAAATCAAGGAATCAATCCCTCTTAAAACTGCACCAAAAACTCTAAGATACCTAGGAGTAAACCTAACCAAAGAGGTTAGGAGTTCTCTTAACTCTTTGGCAGAAGACTTGGTTGCACATACAAAGGGCATGAATATATTCAGCTCAGGAGAGAAGAGCTTTTAGGGTGTTGAAGAGAGACACTCCAGGCTGAGATACTGTAGAGGATCATGGCCTCAGGGTCCATGAGAGTCTCTACTTCCAGGAGAGCTCAGTATCTAATGGCAAATAGGGTGGTGCCCAGGAAGGCAAATGATTACATCAAAAGTCTACAGACAAATTGTGGTCATTATGGGTGATCCAGAGATGGCAGGAGACATGAGAGGAAGTGGCTAAGCCTCTGTAGTAAAAAAAGAGTCTTAGAGTAAGAAGAGGGACACCAGTGGAAGGGCTACTGTATTGCAGTGTGGACAGATGTTAGAGCCTTTTGTTGTATAGAGTCCCATTCAAGAGAGGCTGGTTTGCAAGTTGTAGCATAAACTGGAGTAAGTAAAATTCATTAATGTAAAATATGCTACCTCTCAAAGCCAATAAGACCTGAAAGACGTTGAGCCCATTTTAACATTTGCTAAAAGGGTCTTCAGCTGTTTCTTGACATCCCTAGGGATAGAGTGGCCCCCAGATTGCCAAACAATTTTCAGTAATTTAACCAAGGTAGCAAGACCCTGCTCTAGGTGTGGGGCAATGGCTCGTGTCCTTTGTGAATATTATTAGTATGTCCTGAATGAGTCTGTTACGGGAATCTCCCTGGAGAAGAGTGTCACCAATGTGATGTCACTCTTGTGCTTCTGGAGAAGCTGGATGTGATTAAAGATCTTTCCTAGAAAGACTGGATGCAATAATGGGGCTATTGAGGTACCCCATGGATAGCTGGGTAGAGGGTTATTGTGTCCCTTTCAAAGATGCAGGCAAACTGCTGCCGAAAGGCTGTTGAAATAGGCTCACAGAACGTATTAGTGAAATCTCTAACTGTAAAGTATTACCAGTTGCTGATTAGATGATGTCAGTAATTTCAATAATATTGGGAAGGGGCCTTAATGGGTAAGATTATTGCATGAAAGTTATGGTAATCCACTCCTTGGCACTACTCTCTCTTTCCAAGTTTAAGAACAGGTCAAATTGTGCTGTTAAATGCAGAAAGAGTAGAAATAATTACCCCTTCTCTATAAAGGTCTTATATATGGGTTTTAATTCTTGAAGGCTCTATTTCAATTTACATTGGGCAATATTAACTATTTGAGTCATGGAGTAGGGAGGAGGGCAAGGGAGTCCTATTTTTCCAAGCCTATTGTGAGTGCCAAAGATGTAGTTTAAGTTAATTTATTACCCACTGGGTCAGAACACCCATGCTGACTATGGGATATTTTGGGGCAATAAATGGTATGAACATAGGAAATTTAGCATATAATAGTTTAAATGGGGTTAAAATAAGGCATTCCTATTTGTTCTGTTTTATATTTGGTAATTTCCCTGTTGAGTGTGGGGGTAACTTATTAAAATGTAATAGGACCCCCATGTATAGGATTACCTTGTTTAAATTTATTGGGATTCTCAGGTATAACTATAATCTGAGCCCCAGCATTAACTAAGACCACGGTGATGCAGTTCAGCAGATGTTAAAATCAGAACTCATGTAGAAGTGCAAAAGTCAATCAGTGCCTTCTTATCTTTTTGTTACATGAATTCTTCTAGGACACTCTGACTTTCCAATTGAGTCAAATTGTAGACCTCTGATTTGGTACTTTGTTACCTCTCCATATATCCAAGTATTTGTTTGTCTGTTGGGAGTTTTTTGGAGGTTACTACAAATACTTCAGTGAGATCCTCTCTATCCTGCTCATATTTATAAATTTCTTCCTCCAGGGGGCCTCAAATAAGTATCATTAGGGTTAGGGGCCTCCCCCATGGCAATGATGGCTTAATTGGGTCAGCTCTGAATTAACCCCTTGGCTTTGCCACAAAGTACCATGGGTGTTTTTCTCTATAATCTTGAAATATTTGGGATGCAGCTAAACTAGTACTTAAAGGGAAATTTATAGCTCTAAATGCTTATATGAGAATATTACATAATAAAGCAAATATAATTTATAACAGTTGTTATTGCTATAATCAGAGACAAAACTAAAGAACAATACATCTTCTTTAAATTGATGGGTTAGCAAAGAAAACTATTTATGTGCCAAAAGTAAATACATCCAACCCTTAGAAATAAGATTAGCTATAAATTCATATTTTAATATAAAATTTTTGAAGCATAACACATGTATAGAAAAATGTTCACATCTCAAGTGACACGCCTTTGTGTACTTCACCTCTGGGGAAAGGAATACATTCATTTTTTTATTTCGCCAATTAATCTGAAATTAATTTACCACTAAAAGTTGACTGTAGTCCTCAAACTCAAGGCTTGGAATAAATTACATTAGGTTAGGGGGTGAGGAGACAGTTACCAACACAAAAGCTTAGGAAAGAGGGAAAATATAAAGAATTAGCCCTATATTTATTGAGTCAGGAATGGAAATTCAGATTTGTTCAGAGAAAATAGGTAATTCCCCATGACACATATAATATCTGATGTCACCAACTCTTCCTAAAGAAATCATAGCACATACACACGCTCCCACTGTGCTCTATGCTTTCTCTGTTTATGTTGAAACACATGGGCTTTAGCATGAATGGCAAAAGAGATACAATGCCATCCACTAACGTAAACCGTTCTAAGAGATTTGATCTGTTCTATCACCCCACCATCATTTCAAACTTCCTCCAGTTAAGTTTTAACAGTGAAAATTCTTCAAGTCACCATTCTATGATCAAAAGTGTGCTATTTCCCCATTATACATGATAAAGCATTATTCTAGCAATAGCAGATACTGACTGCCACCATGAGATACAGCATTATTATGACACAGTTAAAAAATTTCCAAGGCAATATACATTTTATATACTTAGTAAAGAATATATAAAGGTTCAAGTTTCACATTGATGTACTTCTTTTAGTGGTGAAAAATACACACATGCAAACACATATACACTCCAATTTTCTCCATCATCCCTAGAAAGGCACTAATAATATATTCCTTAAAGTTTAGGGGTGGCAAAAAACCCATCCTTATTATTCCCTATGGAATTTTCTCCTCAAACTGGAGATTCACCCAGTACCAGAAGCCTGGAGTCACCAAAGAGCTTTTTAAAAAATACTTAAAAAACAAATGTATAAGTTGCTGCTAGAGAGTAGATTAACAGCTGTAGGTCAAGCAGGTAAACAGCTCCGCCCAATCCCACACTAAGGTATGTGTAAGTTGGTAGATAGCAATGAGTGAATATTTGTATAAACCATTAGATCAGCTCTGTCTGATGAAGCTTTCTGTAATGATGGAAATGTTCCATATTTGCACTATCCGATATGGTAGCCACTAGCCACGTGTGGCTATTAAGCACCTGAACTGTAGTTTGTGTAACCAAGGAACAGAACCTTAATCTTAATTAATTTAAATTTAAATATCCACATAAGGCTAATGGCCAACATACTGGATAGCACAGTTTTAGATTCTTAAGTCTTTTAATAGAGCTGAACTATTTACCATGCATGGATTCCTCACACCAGGGACTGCAGACTGGTAATACATGGACCAAACTTGGCTGACAAATGAGTTTGGTTTGGTGATCATTTTTACTTTTAATGTAAATTAAATACTTTTAGACAGGTACTCACCAGTTGACCATTATATCTAACTTTTTTTTTTAAAGATTTTATTTATTTGAGAGAGAGAGAATGAGAGAGAGAGCACATGAGAGGGGGGACAGTCAGAGGGAGAAGCAGACTCCCTGCTCAGCAGGGACCTTGATGCGGGACTTGATCCCAGGACTCCAGGATCATGACCTGAGCCGAAGGCAGTCGCTTAACCAGCTGAGCGACCCAGGGGCCCCTAGATCTAACATTTCTTGTTCTAAATTCTTCACATGTATTAGCTCAATCTTTATGACCTTTATATAAGTTCTATGATTACATACTATTTTCTCTAACTTACAACTAAGAAAAGTGAGACACAGGAGGATGAAGTAATTTGCCAACTTACTGCTAATAAATGCTGGAGCCAAATTTTGAATACAAAAAGTCTGGTTCCAGAGTCCCTGCCTGCGCTTCATCACCAGGCTCTCCACTGCTTGCAGACTAGCTTTTTTTCTTCCAATCATCACCAACCTCACTAGCAACATATTTCAAACATAAGTTCTTCAAAGTAATTACTAATCTCCACTTCACGCTTGTTTTAAGGGGTGAAATGAACTTCCACTTCGAAACACCGGCCAGCTACTAGCAAAGGTTACAGGCTAAAATAAAGAGACTGCTGGTTTTGTTACCATTGTGAGCAGCAGTCAAGGAACCAGCATTCCTTTATTCATCTCCAAGAAAGGACATAAACCTCTGAATTTTCTTATCTTTCCTACTCTCTCTGAGCTACTGAGCCTGTTACATATTTTCACTTTGACTAGGAAGACATTAACAAGCTGCACACCCCTCCTCCAAATTCAGCGGTGCTGAAATCCAAAAGGAGAAATTCAGAAGAAAAAGGAAACCCTAAACTTAACACTGCTTATTCTTCAAATCACCTTGTTTCTTGTATTTCTTGGAATCACAGACACTGCTGCAACGTTCTCTATAATATTTCATAGGAGACCTTTAAAAAACTTCAAGTCGTGCTCAAGGAAGTGTTAAAGTTCACAGTTAACATTACCAATAATGAATGCCACTATTGTTCCTTTATAAAGGAGAGAGAGAAATAAATCAAAGCTGACAAATGTGGCAGGGAACCAGAATCCAGAAACCGTCATAATTACCATCACTGTGGCCACCATTCATGCTTTAGAGGGAGACTCAAGGCGGAATGTCGGCCTGTTTTGTGACTAAATTTGGTAGTTTCAGCTCTCCCTTTTCTTACTTTATCACGATGTACTCAGAGATGACTTATATGAGAACTGTGGCCAGGAATCTTCTAGTCATGCATTTTATTTGTCTCCAGCTTTCCTTAGTCATTGGGAAAAAACAAGGATGAAGTTATAAGCAGCAAGATAAAGAAAACCATTACAAAGGGATACATGCAAATTCACTAAAGTAACATAAAGAATTATAAACATTTGGTAGTTTGACTGCTTCTGCCACTGGAATGAATTTAAAAATGAAGAACACTAGATTTAATTGCAGGGAGTAAAAAGCTGAGATAATGACAAGTTCAGCCAGTGGCCTGAAGGATTAATAAGTATATTTTATAATAGATGTTCTTCAACACATAATTATCATGAAAGGCATTATTATTATAATAAAATAAAATAGAAATGTAGATGAACAGAGAAGAGATATTTTATTAAGGGCAAATTTTGTCCTTAGCATTGAGTTAAGTGTTGTGAGGAACACAAAAACAGCAAATGAGACTGCATTAACAGAAGTCATCATCCCATTTCATACATTCCAAGAACTAATGCCCTCTTGGCTCCCAGAAATTTTACTTCTGCTGGATGCTATGGACTACAGAGACACCTGCGAAGTATGTGTGGGGGAGACAAATTGTTTTACCAATAAATAAAGTTGAACACACCAGATTTCACTGGATGTTAAAGAATGCACTCTGGAGGTGCTGTCTGGATCAGGCATGAAGTACAAATAGACTCCCAGCCCTCCAACACGTATAGATTATTCTCTAAACAGGGATCCACTTTTGATGTTCTCTACCATGAACTGCAGGCCACAGGTCTCAGCTCAGAGAAGACCTAAGCCACTAAAAAAGATCCCTGATTTAGATTACATATGCTAATGGATGTGAGAAAAGGATGAAGCTGACATGGCTTAACTCAAAAGGGAAAGACTGTGGCTAGTCTGAGTCCTGAGTGAGACCTGGACAGGAAGGAGAACAATCAAACAGCAAGGACGTAGGACCATACTCCAGACAGAGGAAAGAGTGATGAATTCCTCTAAGAAACATGTCAAGAATTACTCCTGATGGAACAATAGGTAAGTAGTAACACTCTGGGATAACATGACCCTATAAAGAAGTTACTAGCACAGGGGCACCTGGGTGGCTCAGTCGGTTAAGCGGCTGCCTTCAGCTCAGGTCATGATCCCTGAGTCCTGGGATCGAGTCCTACGTTGGGCTCCCTGCTCAGCAGGAAGTCTGCTTCTCCCTCTCCCTCTGCCTGCTTCTCTGCCTACTTGTGCTCTCTCAGTCAAATAAATAAATAAAATCTTAAAAATAATAATTTACTAGCACAGCCATTCCTAGATGGTTTTCCTTGTTGAATTCACAGGAACGCAAATCCTATGAATAGTGAAAGTTGTCTCTTCAAAGAGAACAAACAGACAATAGGTGTCCTAAATTTTTAGAAGAGTAAGGTCGAAAAAGCCTTGATAGGGAGATAAAACAGCTGTGTGTGTGTGTGTGTGTGTGTGTGTGTGTGTGTGTGTGTTTTAATTGTTGCTGTTGTTATTAATAACAAACGTGTGGAATGAAAAGGTGATATCCAGGTAACATAGCCCAGTCCTTTGTCAAGGCTCCCAAAGAATCACTGAAATTAAAACTGTCTGATATCTAATACTTCTTTTAAAATGTTCCTATTATCTGGCCTGTCATACCATTTCAAGGAATCTATCTATCCCCAGGAAACAAGGAAGCAAAGGTTTACAGGAGACAGTCTTTGAGATGCTAGTCTGCTGTCTCCCTGGTGTTGGCCTCACTGAAATAAATTCCTTTCTTGCTTCACCACCACTTGTTTCTCTGCCTTCAGATTTTGCCCGCGGTGAGTGGCCGAACCTGGTCTGTGTGGGACCCCCAGAGCCAGGTGCTCTAGCAGCCCTGTGCGCCAGCTACATCAGGATTCAAACTCAGGCTAGTATGGGAAGGGCCTGCTACTGAGTTAGAAGAGCTGCATGCAAGTCCTGGAAGCTGTGTACAAGTTACTGAACCTCCACAAACCGCATTTTCTTACCTATAAAATGTGGAAGACAGGACCTGCCTCTAAACTCAGAAACTCCTTTCTAAGAAACTCAACTTTGCAGCGATTCAGGCCTTCTTCTGAAGAGAAGAGCCTCTTAATGAGTGACGGAGAACCACCAGACACTTAGAGGACGAGACCTATGGTGATCCAAGGACATTAAATCTGAATTTCAAGGGGCCTGTTGTCAAAAGGAGTTGTACAGATGTTCTGTGCTGCATAATCTTCATACTGTTCATTACTGGCTACAGTCTTTTAGGACTTGTTGCCTGGGTACATGGTGACCCCAGGAGAGTGGCCTATCCTACAGACAGCAAGGGCCACTTTTACGGCCACAAGTTCTCACCCAATGAGAACAAGGCCATTTTGTTTTACTTTAACTTACTCAGCGCTACCAGCGCCTCTGTGGTGGGAAAACTAAAGTGCCCTACCACACAGATCTGTGTCTCCAAGTGCCCAGAAAAAATTTTAACATACACAGAGACACAATCTACGTAAGAACAAACAACAACTACTGGATATACCACAGCCAGTTCCGCAAGGCTACTTTTTTTTTTTTTAAAGATTTTATTTTATTTATTTGAGAGACAGAGAGCATGAGAGGGGGGAGGGTCAGAGAGAAGCAGACACCCTGCCGAGCAGGGAGCCCGATGCGGGACTCGATCCCGCGACTCCAGGATCATGACCTGAGCCGAAGGCAGTCGCTTAACCAACTGAGCCACCCAGGCGCCCTGCAAGTCTACTTTTGTTAAGCCTGCAAAGACTCTCACACAAGTTTTACTGAATGATGATTGTCCAACAGCGATTTTTCCAAGCAAATCATTTCTTCAGAGATGTCTCCCTGAATTCTCTACTAAAAATGGCACTTTGACAGTAGGAAATAAGACAACATTTGAAGATGGGAGTGGAAGGACAAGAAATGCTGTAGAACTCACGGAAGCTACAAATCGTATTGATAAAATCCTGGATGCAAGGGCAATTGGAATGAAAATATTTGAAGACGAAGCAACATTGGTATTGGTATTGGTATTGGATTCTCATTGGCCTACCACCACGCTCTTTAGTTGGATGTTTGTGATACTCATGAGATTCATAGCTGGATTCCTCCTCTGGCTCTTCAAGGTGGGTGTTATCAGAATTTTAAGTTACGGAATATGGCACTGTGACCAGGAATACAGTAATCTTCAGGTACGGCCAAATTGTCACTTAATTATGACATCGGGATTCAGACTGATTTAAACATGTACTATCAACTGAAACAATCATGGTTCGCATTTAGTGAGTGGATTTTAAAAACCATTTTTGTTAAAGTTATAATAATGGAAGAAAATCTTTTTTGTCTAAAGGAAATCTTGGGTACATGTTACATTTGAACTAAAAGAAAAAATAAAACCTTCCTAGTTTCTTACTTGAAAAAAAATAAAGGAAGTCTTGGGTTGTTGTAAACTGTTAAATACACTTATCACTAATGTAATTAAAGTAAATGTGTCTATGATCTTACTAGCTACAGTAAACGGAAAAGTCACTGGGGGAATTTAAGAAAATATTACTTTACAATTATCTCATGCTATTTGTCTTCAACTTAAAATAGTTTGGATATGGATGTTTATAGCCATTAACTTGACATCCTAAGAAGGTGTTTTAAAAGGAAAAAAAGTTTCATTTTTCAAACCTGTTTTGAAAACACACAAAAGGGCACCTGGGTGGCTCAGTCAGTTATGTGTCGGACTCTTGGTTTCAGCTCAGGTCATGATCTCAGGGTCGTGAGACGGAGCCCCAGGTAAGGCTCCATGCTCAGTGGGCAGTCTGCTTGAGATTCTTCCCCTTTTCACTCTCCCTCCCCCTTTGCTCCTTCCCTGTTCATGTGCGCGCTCTCTCTCTAAAATAAATAAAATCTTGTTGCCCACGAGACCAGAGTGTTCCATGGGCCACGAAGAGAACGTGCAGGACAGGTATTCCCGGCGCACTGGGAGGGCTGAGCCGCGAGGGTGCCCTGGCACTGGGGGAGCGCGAGGACCCCAACCACACTGAGACAGCCCACAGAGTCCTTCTCGTGTTTTCTTTCTGCCTCTTCCCCGACCATGTGCCTTCCTGCACCTGTTCCGCGGCTGGGCACCAAATGGTTCCACCGGGACAATCAAAGCCTCTTCTTCATGGTCACCATTACTTGGCACAGTTGGCAGAATTCATAGAACCTGACCTTTGCTCTGGGCACCACTGTAGATTCAAGCAAGGTACCTGCAAGGGTCTAATATGCACTGTCATCTCCCTGGTGACATTTGAAAATGCTTCTATCTTCATCAAAGAAGAATTTAGTTGAAAGATGCTTTCTGATCAGAGGGAGGCAAGATGGTGGAAGAGGAGAGGACCTCATTTCATCTGGTCCCTTGAATTTAGCTAGATAACTATCAAATCATTCTGAACATGCAACTGATAAATTATTGAACACTACATCTGAAACTAATGATGTACTATATGTTGACTAATTGAATTTAAATAAAATAAATAAATATTTTTAAAAAGCACACACACACACACAAAACCCAATTTTTCATAGTAAGACTTTTAAACTGTTAACAGGAATTAGAATAATAAGTAATAAAATAAATTTATGTTTTTGAAAAAAGATGCAAATATTTACAAAGAATTATGTATATTATAGGATTACTTAAAATGGTGATTTTTTAAAATAACCCAGATATTCAGTAACAGAGAAATTATTCATCAACAAACTATTTACAGCTATTTTTTTAAATTAAAAACACATTTAGGGGGCGCCTGGGTGGCTCCTTGGTTAAGCGTCCAACTCTTGATTTCAGCTCAGGTCTTGATCTCAGGGTCCTGGGATCTAGCCCCACATCTGGCTCCACACTAAGTGGGGAGTCTGTTTCTCCCTCTGCTCCTTCCCCTGCTCGTGCTCTCTCTCTCTCTCAAATAAATAAATAAAATCTTTAAAAAAATAAAAATAAAAATAAACACATTTAGGGGAAAGGGGAAATGATCCTGTTAGAATATTAGGTGATAAAAAGCAAAATATAAAATTCCAAAAATATATTGTATGAAATATTTACATGTAAAATGTATATCATAAGGCTTTGTCATAATGTTTATACATCTAATAAATTATTAGTTTTTTCTGGTTGATTAATTTCTATTTTTAATAGCATTTGTTTCTCCTAGCTATAAAGCATATAATTTATTTCAGGCAATTTAGGGGGAAAAAAAACATAAAAATAGAAAAAGAAAATAAAAATCACGTGTAAAGTCACCACTCAGAGATGAAGACTGCTGGTGTACATTATTTCTGATCTTTTTCCCGTGCATTTATCATATTACTCCTATTGTCACAGGGTGACGTTACAAATCTATTTTTGGCAGGGGTTATTTTCTGTGGTAAATAATACAAATTTATTTTTGAAACATTCAGTTGGGCAAAGAAAATGCAGCCTCTTTCATTTCTATAGCTGATTTAATCACCCTCAGGAGCCCCATCAGCAATATTTCAATCTCTTCTAGTTTAAACAAAGCTTCAGCTTAAACATTTACCTATTGAAAATCTGACCTGTCACAATTGCTGGTTTATGACATGGTCCCCTCTGGAAGATTGAGTGTCTTTAGGACAAGTCTCTGGGAGCTCTCTGCCACCCCGTTCCCAACCTTATCCAGGAAGAGTAAGGGAGACAATACATGATGGGGCTCACGAGATCCTTCTGACCCAGACAATGTCCCCTGGACATCACTGCTCTTGTCGGCTACAATGCGGCTCTCTTCCTTGGATTGGTTCCTGCTGAGCTGTGGCTGGTCCTAGGCTTCGTAGGGACAGCTTGCTGGCACCCCTCCTGGCCTGTGGTCCCAGAGGGCTGGCTCCGGCCATGAAGCCCTGCATGCACAGACCTCTGGGCTCCAATACTGAGCTTCTGTAGGGCCACAGGCTTTTTCACACTCCCACACCATTTTCAATCCTCAAAACTCACTGTACTGTCCACTAAAAAAAGAGTCAAGTTTACTATATATAAATGATATCTCAAAAAAAAAAAAAGCTATATATTTAAAGTGGTAAAGGCAGATTTGCCAAAAATGTTCCCTTAAGCAAAAAGGAGAAGTCTCCAAAATAATGAATTAACCACATCATGAAGAAGTCAGAAAAAAAAAATAACAAAATAAATTCCAAAAACATAAAAGAAAAGGAATTCTAAAAATGATTCTAAGGCTTCCAGCTTGAGGTAAATGTGTGAATGGCACGACCCAGTGGTGTAGTAAGGGCATAGGGGCGAATCTGACAACACGGGGTGTGCTGTTTATACCATCAACTTAAAAATAAGAATAAAGCTGACTAAAATCCAGTTGGCTTCTTCTTGTCTCCATGAACCAGCAATTCTACCCAATGTCACTGATAAATTATTCTCTGAAAAAACTGTGTTGGTCTAAATTCTAAACAAGTGCAACAGTGACTATTAAGTTTTAGTAATACATATGTAAACTTGGAGTTAGCACATTTTTTATTTCTTAACCTCTAATAAGCATGGTATTCTACCTGGAAGTTATTTCACAGAAATTATGAATTACAAGAGATTTACATTTATGGAATCTAGGGCCTGGCCTCTAATTTGTGTTTGTTTGAGAGGACTGGGGCTCGCTTCCGGTGTTCTGTCTCCAACCACACAGTCCTGTTTGAAGAGTAGATTCCCCATAAACAGGATGAGCATAGTGGTTGTAAAAGAAGAAACATACCGGAATCATTTCAACTCTGCCCCTCCCCCCACCATGTGCTTGTTCGTGCTCTCTCTCTCTCTCTCTCACTCTATCTCAAATAAATAAAATTTTTTAGAAAAATAAAATAAAATAGGAAATACAGGTGGAGGAAGTGTCTGGGAAAAAATGATTTGGGCTCAATTTTAGACACTGAGTTTGAAGGTGCTGAGGGACAAGCAGATAAAAATGCCCAGTAGGTAGCCAGAAATATAGGAAAAAAGCAAGCTCTAGAAGTCACAGACAAACAGTGGGCCAGTGAAATCATGAAACTGAACAGAAGATCCGTCAAGTAAAACACAAAAATTAAAAGCCAGAACTTCATGGTACAGCCACATTTAGGGGTAGGCAGAGGAAAGGGCACTGGGGAAAGAGAGCAAGAATGAATTAGTGCAGCGGGATGACAAGTACCAAGAGAAGAGTAAGTAAGCACAGGCAGAAAAAACCGTAAAGTCAATTTGTAAGTTTAAGTCAATTTATTATGAAACCCAAATGGCAACCACCCTGCATTTGGCAACCAGGAGGTGTTCAGTGGTCTTTATAAAAGCAGTTCCCAAAGGGTAGTAGATCCGGCCACTTTGCTGAAACTTAAATCTGCATAATTACGACGCCACATTCCCAAACTTAGGTGAGCCAGAGTGGGACTCCCAGGGCTTCGGGGACCTATATAAGGAGGTCCCTGAACCACACACATCAGGATTATTTGAGGCACTTGTTTAAAATTCCTGATTCAACGACCCTATTTCAGACATTCAAATCAGAATCTCAGGAGGCAAAAACAAGACATGTCTTTAATGAGCTCTCCAGATAATCCTTATGCATGCTTAAATTTGAGGACCCCTGGTCTATATGCTCTTCATGGCTCAGTCTACCTCTGCCATTCTGTAGTTCAATAGTTTCTCTCTCTCTGAAAACAGGATGCTAAAGCAAGGACTGTTAAAATCCACCCAGAAGTCAGACATTACTTGATAAACATACAATAACCAGAACTGTACTCAGGGCAGAAATAATATTTTTGCTTTTCGTTTACACGAATCCATTGTGATTATGTGGTCCCATCATTCTGACAATGATCACTCCATGGAGGAAGTGCTCTGGCCGTGTAGAAGAACTATGTCTGTACGTAGCTAGGACACCCCTAGAGATGGGGATTGGGGGCAGGGAAACTATGTAAAATGAGAACGAAAAAGAAAAAGGTCTGTTTGGTGGCACTGAGGTGCTAAAATGGTCATGCAACCTAAAAGCACTACATTACTATTATTAGATACCTTCAAAAGATATTCCGTGTTACCATCTTTCATTTGGTTGGGGGGGGGGGGGAAGCTGTATTTCTGTTCATCTACATATAGAAATAAAGAGTCAACGTTTTTATCATAAAGAGAGGCAGGGAATCAATGTTTTTTCCCTTAGGGAGGCTACAATTTTAATTAATATTCCCTAATTGATATTGACTTGAATTGACTGATGACAGTCTTATGATGGGCCTCTGCCAAGCTTCCCGGGTCAGGAGCATGCTGAGCGCCGTTATGCACAGAAACCTTTTGTTTTCAGTGCTCTCTGACTAGGGCAGCACTTTTTAGGTCTCAGAATATTGGAGCCAGAAGGATGCTTGAGAAGCCATGTAGTTCAGCCTTCCATATACTGTTTTCTAAAATCACTCCAACACCTCCCCAGCCCCCACACAGAGTTTAAAGGATCTGCTCATTTCACTTGAGTTCTTCCAGTTACTTCCTCTTGAGTCATCTGTAGCATTCTAAACATTTGATTACCTTGGAAAAGATGGTCCTGGGGTATCATTGCATTCTGGGTTAGCATGTTTGCTCTGAGGATTTTTAAGTAAAACAGCAAGAACGTGAAGAGAAGTTAAAAATTTAGATGTGTTCTATGATTGTGTATTAACCACAGCATTCCATAAACAGTTAACACACACACGGAGAATGAGTGCAAGTCAGAAGGCTGAAGAATGGACAGAACTAAGGAGGAAAGGAAGGGGGTCAGGGTAGAAGGTGTCCCACCAGTATGTCACAGGCTGGAAAGAAGCTTTGAAAACACTAGCTTAAGGTACATAGACACATTACAGCAAATACACAAATTACTTGCAGGAAGAAAAGCAGGGCAAGGGGAGGAGGTGCAAATGCAAAGAGGGAAAGACATTTTACGCTTTTTACTAGCTATTAGGGTTTTTTGTTTTGTTTTTTTTAGCCTCTGAGCCTACGGGCTCTTTCATAGGTAATCCACCCTATTTTAACTGCAAACAAGATCACTTTTAAACCATCTCACACAAATAAAAATTTAATCCACTTTATGAGGGCTTATAGAAGAGATTACACAAACTCATTCTTGTGTTTGAAATTCTTCATAAAAAATGTTTCCTTACAGTCTACCCAACTCTATCACACTAGAGTATTTAGTCTGTATCTATTTGTTACCCAAATCCCACAGCTTACCACTAGCCACAGAATACAGTAACAATAGTTTATATGGTTCAGATGGGTAGTAAACCATCCCTTGACATTTTTCTGGCCAATAACCTCAATTTGTCATAAACTTATTTCTTTTTTTACAATTCCCATGTACACTGTGCACAAGTAACCCCTCTTCTTTCCAGAGAGGTTATGCGCCTTGTCCAGAGTTGACAATAATTTAAAGACTAAGCCACAACAGATCTTAGATTCAAATCTTGAATCTTTTTTCTGGCAACAGAATCATTTGAAAATCTGATGAAACTCATGGACCAATTCTCTTCCCAGAAAGGCCCATATATAAATACATTTTGGTATATAATTTTCGAGAATGTAGATATCTCCAGGCCAGGAGCCTCCAATTCAGATGTATCAGTACATCTTCTAAGGAGACACAGCACCCCAGAGATCTACCGGGGCTCCATTCCTTAGCTAAATTCATAAGCTGAAAAGGAGTATAAGAAAATAAAAAGAGGGAAACGTAAGAGAAAAGAGAAAGAAAATGAACTATTTGTTGAACATCTAATATGTGTCATAAATTACTAAATAAAAGAGCCCTTATCGCTTCTGATTTCTACTTCAACTCTTTTTTGGCTCAAATAAGAGTCAAAGTTAACGTTCATAGTAATCTTACACAATATGAGCTTTACAAAAAAAAAAAAAAAACAGGGGCACATGGGTGGCTCAGTCGGTTAAGTGTTGGATTCTTGGTTTCAGCTCAGGTTATGATCTCATGGGTCATGAGATCAACCCCCAGTTGAGCTCTGCGCTCAGGGAGTCTGCCTGAAGATGCTCTCCCTCTGCCCCTCCCCCCATGCATGCATTTTTCTTTCTCTCTCCCCCTCTGTCTAAATTTTTAAAATCTTAAAAAATAATAAATAAATAAACAAACAATCAAATCCACTTTCCTACAGAAATGATGGTAATTCTTAAGGAAAAACAGTCCCAAATTATTGGGGATCATTCATAAATATGTCAGTGTTACCTTCTAAATGTAGCAAGTCTATGTGAGTTACACTGAAAATCCAAATGTTTGCTAAATAATTTTTTAAGAGACAGAAAGGATATACCAAAACTTTAACAGATGGGACCTCTAGGTGCTAAAGCATTGTGCATAGTTTTTATTTTCTTCTTTATACTTTCCTATAACCACTAAAATTCCTGAAAAAAAAAGTGTAGATATTGTTTAGAATTAAGGAAGCACCCAGGAACATGTTTACTGCATAGCAACAGAAGCATCATCTTAGAGAGATGGAAGAAAGATGAGGAAAGGCCAACTCACTTTATGCCCAGCAGCTGAGGGGACGAGTTCTGGGTGTGGAAAAGTTTGCAGTATTCAGAAAAGACCAGACCGGAAGATTAAGGGGAAGAAAATGGTCACAGAAAGGAGAATAAAATAGAAAAGTAAGAAGAATTTTATGGACAGAACTGCAGTAGTAGTCAATCAAAGAAACGAGTATGATATAAATATAACCTGAACCCATTTCAGCACACAAAAACACGATCTCCTTTTTTATACAAAATGCATCATGAGTAATACAAAAGCAGTATCAGAAGCCTCCCCTCTTGGTAAATTTTACCTCGCCAACCCCCATGTTCACAGCTCATCACGGTCTTCACCAAACAATGTCCATATGCTGAGTGACTGCTATGTGGTCGTGCAGGCTCTCTTCCACCCTCCCTGATTCTGGTGGACTCACCCCCATCACCAGCCTGGGTAGCAGTCAAAGCAGGACGATTCTCGCACTCCCTGATCACATGTGGTCCAGCAGGGTGGCGATACAGTGAGCTTCCTGTCACGTGGTCCACCGTCTGATGCAGGACCCTAAGAATGACCACCGGTCTGGCCACTGATTTAAAGCATAGAGCAGAAATGGCACCGCTGGTATTTTTCCAACAACAAATGGAGCAACTATTAAGAGGGTCAGTCTCAAAACTAGTGAACTGTAAAGTGCTGAAAGGCAGGGGCCTGGGATAGCTCACCAGCATATTTAACCTTTCACACTTATGTGCTGAACAATAATTAAATTCATTTGAAGGTTAGGGACCACGCACCCTTATGCTGGGCACTTTCACATGTATTGTAATGCTCACAAAAGACCTTAATGAAGCAGGTATTGCCATCTCCATTGCACGGGTGAGGAAACAGCTCAGAAAGGCTAAGCATTCAGTCCAAAATCACAAAGCTACTTTGTGGAAGAGCTAGGTGTTAAAAAGCCCCTGACCCCACACTGCTTTCCCTCCAGCTCCTTTAGATTGAGTTATTATTTATCTTAATTATATTCTACACAATTATATTCTTAAATATAAAATTAAAATATGCTTTAATTAAATATATTATATTATTAATTTAATATATTAAATTATAATTTAAAAATTAAATATAAAAAAAGTTAAAAATCAGAAATGATTGGGTAAATCTACCAAAAGACATCTGACCTTCCTTCCCCTTACTTTATCAAGCATCTGGCAATGTGCTTCCTAGGGAACAGAATTAAAAAGGCAACTTTCACCTCTGTATCATGTATCTCCCATGATGTATATAAGGATTTCCAGACTCAGGTCAGTACAAAGGCAGCATTAAGACAGTATATCAAAGATTATACATTTGCCCAAATCAAAAGCAGCCAGATTACATGAATAAGGACCAGATTTTAATTTAAGACAGTCAACTGAAAAATAATATTTCACTTCTTATCCTTTTTATCCAATTTATCCCTTCATAAACTGAACATGCCACAGCTTAACCAAGCCAGCCCAGTATTCCTGTCCCTTTGTCTGACTTGCCTTCCCAGGACATCCTTGAGTGCACAGGGCTGTGCCCGCATAGCAGGTGCTAAGAGGGCACCACACATGGAAGAGACAACTGCTTCCAACCTCCCCCCCCCCCCCCCCGTAATCCTACCTCACAGAGAAGCTGAGGAAGGGAAAGGAAAACGAAGAAGAAAAAAAGACACATGGTCCGAAGTTAACTCAGGACTGAAGGAGGGCTCTAACTCAGCCATACTATTATATTCTTAGGGAGATAACACGAGTTCTAAAGGTTACTCAACATATGGGAAGCCAAATCAAAAAGACAACTATATATAAGTATGAAATTTGTCAAGTGAATGCCGAGCTATTCCACTCATTACTTGGCAGTAAAAGAGGAAAAAGTTTCTAAAAGCCACTGATCATAGTATGATCTGTGTTACAGCTCTCCTGTGGTCTTGCTTCACATTCTCTACGAGGAGTTAGGTACGACTGCACAGGAATCTACTGCTTTAGCAAATTGTGTACAACAAACTGTTTCACTTGGCACAGCTATTCATCAAACATGAACCCCAAAATCATCTTTTAAAAATTAAATATGGGGCGCCTGGGTGGCTCAGTCATTGAGCGTCTGCCTTCGGCTCAGGTCATGATCCCAGTGTCCTGGGATCGAGCCCCGCATCGGGCTCCCTGCCTGGCCGGAAGCCCGCTTCTCCTCTCCCACTCCCCCTGCTTGTGTTCCCTCTCTAGCTGTGTCTCTCTCTGTCAAATAAATAAATTAAATATTTTTTTAAAAATTAAATATAAGCCTTTCTCAGGGCAGCTCCCTCCGTCTCCTGCCACTCTCATCAGTTGCCGTGCCACGGGTCTGGCCCTCAGGGCCTCCAAAGCGCCCAGCAGCATCCAACCTCCTCAACTCGTTCACTCTCTAATTCCCCCTTACTTTCCAGGGCTCAACAGAGACAGCACTGCCTTAAAGACCCCTCTCAGAAAGGCCCCCTAGGCATTCTGTCTCAAGCACCAGGTGCTTTTTCTCATCAGCACTTACTGAAACACGTGAAATAAATAAGTGAATGAGCAAGCAAGTGAGCAAATATAGTTGTACTGCGTTTTCTTTGTAGAAGCTTTTCTATTTATTTTTTTATTATGCATTGGCAAGCAGCACACTGAATGAGGAAAAGATTCCCCCCCAAAGTTAATGCCTGTTCTTTCTTATTATTCAATAAGGACACACTCTCTAATAACCTTACTGTGACAGACTATCATCAGGGTCACTACCAGTAGGAAAGTGTGTGTGTGTGTGTGTGTGTGTGTGTAATTTTTCGAGAGCTTCTTAATAAAAAAAAGCACCTCTGATAAGATTACCTTATAAGCAGAGTATTACAAAGCTCAAATTACTTGTAAGGGATCATTTCAGGATTTAAAAATATCAGATGCATTATATATTTTTATATATGAAAAAGGATACATGTTTTATAGGTCATCCCCAAAGAGGGACATAGGACCTCCTTCTGCAGAATGGGTTCTGTGTTCTGCAGTGGGACAGGGGAAAACTGATGCATTGTTGGGGGAGGGGAGGACAGAGGAACAAGATAGCATCCCTGGGTGCCTGAAGCCTCTCAGGTTTCAGCTCCTTCCTTCCCCAGGTCTTCTGCCAGCCCTGGGCCTCCAGGGGATCATTACAGCCAGGGAAATAACATGGGAAAAGAAGATCCAGCCTCTCTAAAACCTAACAGAGGAGGACCTTCTATGAAAAGGCTCCTAATATCAAATAAAAAAGAAAGTACAGAACAGAGCAGGAAAACAGCTGAGTTTCTTTCAAGCAAACGAGTGAAACACAGAACTAAAATCTGTGGCAAAATTATTTTTTGAAGTTGTGTCAAAAAAGGACTCTAATTAATGTCAGATAATTTTTCATAATTAAAAAAATTAAACAAGACAGATCATTAGCTTTCTTTATCCCTTCAATAACTTGAAGCAAGAATTAACTAAAGATACTAAACCTGTGAGGCTTATATTCCAAAGGCCTTTTTACCAAAGTACACGACTGCATTAGAAATACTCAGAGTACTTATTTAGCTACCCATTTTTAAGTGACACTTGGAAAAGGAGCACCATCAAGCTTTCCAAAAATAGAGCAAATCAGCTTTGTTTTACTTTTCAGAGACATGCACAGTACATCCACCCACTGCTTGTTTCTTTAACTACCAGAGTGGAAGAGAGATAGAAATACATAAAGAATAAAACATATAAAGATAAAATTCATCTCCTACATTATGTAAATAATAATGGTTTCTATCCTATTAATTAATGAATAATTTTTCACTATCTACCCTATGCCCACCATGTACTAGCCTTCAACAGAATGCAAGAAAAATATGGGTGCCATGGCCCATATTCCTAAGAAGCTTATCTAGTTGGATGAAAAAAAACCCAAAAACTAATGGCTGTAGAACAAAAATCAAGGAACAAATAACTCTACGTAACTAAGTGCTGAGTGGTATTGTAATTTTTTTAAAAATCAACACAATTATGAATCTGAAAATAAAGGTTTTTAAAAGGTAGCCTAATCTGGGCTGAACCTTGGAAAAGGGCAGGATTTAGACCAGCAAAAAAAGAGAAGGGGGACTGTCCCCGTCTGAATGTAAGTAAGGAGGAGAAATATAAGCAAAGAGAGAACGGTTGGGTGGGAGGCTGAGAAGTCATCTGACAGACACAGGCTGATGGGCTGATGAGGAGAGTGGCCTTCCTAAGTGAGAGGTTCCAGTTGGAGACCAATGCAAAACAATGTGGCAGAACCTGACACAAAGAATCTGGATATCCAGGTCGTGTACCACAAACTGCCATGGTAGATTCCTCCACCAAGCAGCAAGACTAGAGAGGCAGCCCTGGAAAGGAACCAGTGCAACAGGTACCCCTGCAAAGCACAAACCTGGGTGTAGAAGAAATCGTAGTCTAGTTCTGTGTAATTGCACTTAATTTCCATTTTAAGGCTCCCATTCTACCAATGGTAAAAACTAAATTACAGTCAATTCAAGGTAATCTCAACCAATTTCTGGTTTCCTCTTTCTCAAGGGTTATGTCTAAATTCCAGAGGATTACAAAATGCTAGATTTGGGGGGTGTGGGGACAGGAGGGGTGGAGGTCGTTTATCCCTGCAAACATCTGAAGCTCTTCCACCAGCAGGTCCCCCCAGGTCCTTCCCTCATCCGCTTCTTCCTCCACAAGCCTCCTGCAAGTCCGGCTCTCTCTGGGCAACATTCATGCCCTTCCGGCACACAGGCATTCCCTCGCTGCCCTAAGTTATCCTTGCAAGAGAAACCGGCAAAGCTGTCTCAGGTCCAATCAGGCAGACAGTCCCCATGGCCATCTCTCCTGTTCTCTAATGTGCCACCATCCCAAGCCCGACTCTTCTGAGGATGGGAAGAAATGACCTGGAATCCTTCAGACAAATTCCCTTTCTGCCTGGAACTCGACTTCTAAAATTCACAAGAATTTGTGGACTCTTTCGTGGTATGGGATTAGAATGTGTTTGTCTTTTCCTTAAAAAATAATTCATACCGCTAAATTAGACAAAGGGAGTATAATAGGAAACAACCGGAAGAGATATTGAGGTTAATATCTCAAACATTATCACATCAAACTAAGCAGGAGGTAAAGAGGACCTGAACCAGGGGATTTGGGAATAGAGAATAAAATAGGTAAGCTTGGAGATACTGAAAGAATAAACTGTCAGGAATGTTTGACAGAAGTAAAGGATACTAAATTTAAAAAGCAAAAAATAAAATAAAAGCAATCCAGCATTTCCAGCCTTTGAAATTAGAAAAATAATGGCATTATCAAAACAGAAGCCAGCTTAGAGTGGAAAGGTTCTAAATCTAGTTTTGAATTATATTCACATAGGTTTTTCTAGTTCAAGGTGATGATTCAAAATACTAGCCAAAAGGACTCAAGACATTCTAGGAGCTGCTACGGCAGGGACTGAGATGTTTCTCGGCAACACATTCACCACTATGGTTTTCAAATACTATCAGATTTCAAACAGTTTATGAAAGAGAAAGCACAACTGATCTTTTTTAAAAAAGTATTTAAAATTTTCAGACACTAAAATACGTCCTTCCATTCACACTTCTCTACTAAATGGCCCCTTCTTCTGTAAGAACAGGTACATAGGTTACTTACAGACGGAGGATAATGCCGCGGTGTGTGTGCAGCACTCGGGCCGCTGGAGCACAATGGGCAGCGATAATGCTGACAAGAACGAGCACCGGGCCCAGCTTTACACACCCGACCAAAGCCCAAGGCGAGCCCGGTGGGCCTTGGAACGGACAGATGCACCTGCTGCCCCCTCACAAACTCACTCTGTGCCCAGATGATAACCGGAAGGAATGTAAGTAGGAGTCAGTCACTGTGTTAAAGGGCAGAAAGCACTGGAAAGACTGAAGGATACCATGGGCACTTAGGGCAGGCTATGTCGTTAGGAGCAGAGAGCAGACAGAGATCTTCGCGTTATAAATTATTAGGTCGGCGTCAGTCAGATTTGCAAACTTCCGGGAGTGAAAATTCAGTAACGGGAAATAAATACCCAAAGGAAAACATTTTAGGTTTATGTGTGCACATGAAAAATAGAACATCAAAAATCCAGAATTATGTCGGGCCATGTTGTTTGATCTTAATTCTGAGATGCATTTCCTCATTTCAGTAACACCGATTATCCTAAAAAGAAGTGACTGGAAGAATACAGTGAAATAAAAGATGTGAGGGGCGCCTGGGTGGCTCAGATGGTTAAGCGTCTGCCTTTGGCTCGGGTCATGATCTCGGGGTCCTGGGATCGAGGCCCACATCGGGCTCCCTGCTTGGCGGGGAGCCTGCTTCTCCCTCTCCCTCTACTGTTCTCCCTGCTTGTGCTCTCTCGCTCTCTCTGTCAAATAAATAAATAAAATCTTAAAAAAAAAAAAAAAAAGAAATAAAAGATGTGAGAGGATAGTGAGTGGATGAAGGAAACCTACTCTTTCTCCACTCACCACCTTTTTAAGCCGTCCCTGGCAACTGAACATTTTAGTGTATAAGTAAAAAGTGAAGAATGGCATGTTTAAAATAACATGTTCCCCGAACAACATTTAAACCTGTTCAATAAGATATTTCATCAAAACCACCTAACACTCAAATTATGATTGTTGTACACTGAAGACAAATACTAGAACAAGATGCATTTCTATCTTTAAGGAGAAAAATCCCAAGTCCGTGAAAACAGAAAGGGAATTCAGTGTTTTCTCTCCTTTGGAGCTTCTTCTCACTAAATTTTGGTTTAGACTGGAGATTTTTCAGTTTATTCCTATCCTTGGCTCCAGCCCCAAAAGGCCAGGACTAAATGGCCAATTATTCCTCTAAGATCTAGAAACAAGAATCTGAATGCCTGACTCCTCGTGGTCCTATAATCTAAAAAACTCATGAAAAGGCACAATCTCTTCAAATTATATTTGCTTAAATATGAGGTTTATATGTATTCAAATGGAAAATATTAAACTACAGTCCCATTCACATATTTTAAGTCACTCCTTTACTGTTCTCAGGTTTTTCTGTTCCCCAGGGTACTTAGCCCCTCCTAACATACTACACATTGCATTTATGATGCTCAATGTCTTCTGTCTGTCTGTCCCTGCTAAAAGGGAGGCTCCATGAAGGCAAGAAACTTCACATTTTTTAGATCAGATACTGTTCAATAAATAGTTGTTGAATGGGTAGATTGCATAGTCTGTGCAAATCCTGACCACCACGTAAACCTGACATTTTGAAGCAACAGAATCCATGTGCCTGAAACATAAAGCATGGGTGTTGGGCTGGAGAGCTATATCCTACTCATTCTGGGCAGATGCCACTATTGAATCTATAAAAGCTATAGCTGAATGCTTAGGGGGGGCTATAATTCAAGGACAAATGGAACAGTTTCAGTTATGTAGACCAGGGTCTCACTGTCATAAACTAAAAGCAAATTAAGGAGTTCAGTAGCCCCTGGAGAACTAAAATATGGATACCTTTAATAAAGAATGAACACCTTCTTCAAGCAGAGTTGGGATAAGGCATAAGTCATGCCATAAATTAATTAAAGATTGAAGTCAGCAGCCTCCAGGTGATGCTAAGACCTAGGTAAAGATGCATTACACTGTGAAAGACATCACAACCCTACTCTCACTGGCCGTTTCCATCAAGAACGTGCATACCTATTCCCTCTATTGTCAATACCTCATTTTCTTTCTGCTCTTACCCTCCCTCTCAGTCCCTCATTCCCAGTGTTTTGTTCCCTCTGCCGCTCTCTAATGCAGGATCTCTCACCCAGGCACATGCCCCACCCCGCGGGAGCTGCACTCGTCATATGCGCAGAGGCAAGCCGGCCTCTCCTGGCCACCAGCATGTGCCAAGCTCAGCAGTGGCCTGGCACACATAAATGAGTCCAAGTCTAAATAGAGTAGAGCATGGACAGCCCCTAGAATTAACTGTTCCATGCATACAGCACTGGGCACAGACCCAGAAGCTAAACACATTCAATGCATCCAGGATAAATCCCCTCAAAACTGGAGAATCAACGGCTTTCTCTGTCAACGGCCTGAGCATGGTAGAATTCAGTAATACCAGGACTCTGAACGCAGATTAAAAAAAGAAATGAAATAAAGACCCAACTTATTTCTTTAAGCTGACTTGTCTGTGTGAGTTCCCCAAGACCCAGTGCTACAACTATTTGGAATTCAAAACAAGATGGGTCATCTTGATCTCTAAAATCTCTTCCACTTCTCCAGGCCTATGGTTCAATCACCACTAGCTTTTCTGCATCCACTGCATTACCAACAACCATTCTGAGCACGGTGAGGACTAGTAAATACAAACGCAAGAGTCAACAGCGGTAGGAAATCATTAGGATAGTGAGGGACTGAGTTACAGCTTAAAGGATTTAGGACTGAGAGAAACAAGGGGGTTTTCAGACAAGAGCAATGGCACGTGCAGAGAAGTAACAGAAGAGACGGACATGAAACACTTTGATTCAGGGAAGACACTAGACTAGTCGGGAATAGGGTGCAAGCAGAGGAGCTATGGGTGATAATGTCGGTGAGGCTCCCTTTGGGGGACCCTGAATGGCAGGATAAGAAGTCTGGCATTTTGGGCAATACAGAGCCTTTACTAAAAGCACGTGAGTAAAAAAGAGACAAAGACGAAGTGATGCTTCATAAAAATGTATTTGGTGGCCAAAGGAAGGTTGAAATGGAGTAAATAATGACTTAAGAAAGATCAGTGGGAAAAAAATGCAATAGTTGAGTTACTGGCAATATGTTAATAATATTATTAATGTATTATTAATTATTACTAATGCATTGGCAATTGTAATGAAGACAAAGAAGGCAGAGAAGGAGACAGAGCAGGAAGGAAGAATGGTCAGCCCTTACAAGAAGCCCCTTCCGGGATGCGGAATGCACATTAATCCCAGTGGGTGTGTGGAGTGGCACTGGCGTCCTATCCAAAGGACCCACGATGGTTCAGCACACTGTGCTTATGGTGCCTAATCCCCTTGCCCTTCAGCAGTGTTCACACCATACATATGTGACTGGATTTCCCTAACAGAGTTTCGCACATCTCTGATTAATGCTGTCTCTCTTCATTCTCCTTGCTCCTTTTCTCCACTCCCTCCTTCCATTGAGCTCATTGTCAAAAATCGCAGAGCTTTTCACCACGATCCCCACACCACACAGCCCATCTCCTCTCTTTCTTCTATAGTTTTTCTTTTCTATCATCTTTTGAGTTAATCTTATTAAAAATTTATTTGTCGAGATACCTAGTTACCACGGTGATAAGGCAATATTACAGATAAGAGAAAAAATTGCCCTTATTCTTTTACTAGCTTAAACCCTTTTCAGTTTCCATCAGTTTACCTAAAAGATTAGGCCATTAATCTCCAGTCTTTCAAAATAAGCCTGCAAATAGCTCAACCCTCATTCCAAGACCAATATATAGTGCAAGCTTCATCCTAATTGCTCTAATTACATGAAGAACATAATGAGATACAGCAGCAGATGGCTACAGATTAAATGTGACAGAGAAGAAATGCTCCTCTCTCTCCTCTTATTGAAGGAAGTTTGCCGTTAAAAAAAAATTATTTTGTTCATAAAGCCAAATCTATGTTTTAAAAAACGTTATCCCACTTTTCTATTTTCTCCACTAGTATCTTTCCTTAAAAACAAAATTTGTTCATTTCATGTTGGTTTCTATTACTATATATAACAGAGATAAATTTGTACCCCTGCTGAACAAAAGAAGATGTGCTCACAGAAAGTTTTTTGTCAGAGTTTATATAATAAATCATACACTTCCACAAACCTGCTCCATAATCTCAAAGATGTATTCTATCGAATAGAGATGGGGCAGGAGTGTCTTTAATTTGGGCCTAACAACAAAAAGTCAATGTCTTACCCTTAAAAATAAGTTTGTTTTCCCACCTTCTGTCTTCTGGCTAATGGTAGTAACTGGCTCAAACCTTGGGGCTATCCTTTCAAACCCCTCATGCTATTATTGGTAGTATCAGGATCTTGTACACAGGAAATCCCTAAGTCATGACCCCAAAAATCACCATCATCACTGAACTTCCAGGGCTCTGGGAGGAGCATCTACCACTGCTGCCATGATCGGGGGGCTCCAAGAAAGCCCCGTGCCACGGAAGAAACTGCAAGCAAGAACAAAGAACAAAAGTTCTGCCTCTAGTGAAACAAGAGATAGAATCAAACTTTTCATCTCGGCCTGAAGATAGAGGATATTCCAAAAACTGGATCTAGGCCACCCCCATTCCCCAAAGTGATAAGCCTCTCACTCCAGTTCTAAGATCAGCTGTATCCAGATTATTAGTGTTTATGAATGTTCCTGCTGCCATGGCACTCCACAGTGGACCAGAAGACATACAAAAACCGCAAATCGTAGGAGGCTCTATGCTTTCTTCCCCCCACAATGTAACACTCCAGTGTCAGGATCAGAAAATACTATTCTCTGTAGAAAAAAAATAGTCACTGAATTTTATCAGCCGCTCCAATGCAGCACTGTACAATCTTTTGTTGTTGTTAAAAAAATTTAGGTCACATTTGTTTGCATGTTATCTTCTCAAAAGCAGGCATCATGCTTTTGAGGGTAACATGACGTGAACATATGTAATATGTGACCACTGATCCAGTAATGCCATGGGTCAAATATTTTTTTCACATATCAATCTCCATTAATAAATGAAGTTGTTCTGCTTAGACCTCCAAGTCAGTCACCTTAATACTTGACTATACTTAATACTATTTTTCTTGTATTTTATTCTAGTATTACTCTGCCCATCTTTATAATGACAATCTGAGAACTACAAGAAGGATTAATAACTGAAAAGGGGAAAATGATACGGGAAACATTTTGAGAAGTACTATTTTCTTGAGGTAGGTGTTTAAAGATACTTGAAAACTTGTTCCAAAAACCAAATCCATTTACCATTTTGTGTGGCATGCCCGGGAAGCAGAGAAACTACCAGAACAACGGCTGGCAAGACTTTGTCACTCTTCAGGCTTCACCTCAAGGATCGCTTCACCCTGTTTACAGATGGCCCATGTTTTATCCTCAGCCTCCATGTAATTCAGTCTCTAATAAAATTATTAATTACCATTCCAGAATACACAACTGCTTGAAGTTCAACAAGATAAAAGAAGGTTTAAAACAAATAAATTTCTTGTATAGGATACGGGGCAAGAAAAAGAAGGGTTAAGAACTGTATCACCTAGACATGAATTTACATGAACCCCCTTTCAAAAAGAAAAATTAATCCTAACCTTGTTTGTTTCCTTAATAAAATCCCCTCTTCTCGCCTTCTTAATATCTTCATTAAAAAGGCCTCTACTAAAACTGACCCCTCAACAGTGTCTTCCACTTGGTGTTCATCTAATCAATAATAATAATAGCCATACTGTACTATTCCACACAGACTAGATTATGCCTCAATAGCAAATCAACTCTGAAACCTCAGCAGCTTTATACAATGTCTATTTTGTGCTCACACAATATCCTCGATGGATCCCAAAGCTCTCTTCCGAACGGTGACTCAGGGACCCAGTCCCATATCACCTTGTGATTCCCTTATCTCAACATGTGGGTCTCCACAACCCACACCCTGTCACCCTCACTAAAGTCTACTGGTTAGAATACATGCATGGCCCCAACCTAACTGCAAAGAAGGCAGGAAAATGCAGCTTTGGTCCGGCTCTAAGAGGAAAATAAAACAGTACTAGGTGAACAAGTGGCACTGTCTCCGTCCAATGAGATGCTTACTCCACACCTAATGAACTATCATGCACCTGGAAGTCTTTACATATACTAACATCTTTAATATCTTCAACCACCATGAAGATAGTTATGACTATCCCATTTTCCAAATGAGGAAATCTAGGTCCAAACAAGTTAAGTAACCTACCCAAGCTAGTAAGTGACCTAGCTGGGATTCAGCAACATGCCCCAGAATACGCTGTGAGATACTGCTTCTCAAATACGCAAGACACAGTGCTAGGCACAGTTAAGGATATTGGTCTTCAAATACCTGTAGGGCTATCACATGAAAGAAGTATTTAGATATATTCTGTAAGTCTTGAGAAGACCAAATAAAAGGTAGTACTGAGAGAAAAAATAAAGTGAAGGAGGGTATTTTTGAGTGCTTATGATAAGCCAGGCATTGGAATAGATCCCTTACATACATCTCCATCCAGGCACTGAAGCACTCCCACAGGTGGGTGTTATTAATCCCCGTTACACAAATGAGAGACACAGACTCAGAGAGATGAAGTAGCCTGGCTAGGATATTAGGCAGAGCCAGGACTGAAACCCACATCAGGCTGACTTCCAAACCTAAGCAATCTACTATATTCAATACAGAGACAGTGAATAGGACTTCATTCTACAAATCACATGGGCAAGGAATATAATTTCATTCTTTTCTAAAAATATTTTATGTATTTATTTTAGAGACAGAGAAAGAACACACGAGCGGGGTAGGAGCAGAGGGACAAGCAGACTCTGTGCTGAGTGCAGTGCCTGATGTGGGGCTCGATCTCAGGACCCTGAGATCATGACCTGAGCTGAAACCAAGAATCGGACACTTAACCAGCTGAGCCACCTAGGCACCCCTAACTCTGTTCTTTCTATTTTTTTCTGTGACTAAACTTCATTTCGTTTGTGACCCCCCCATTTAAAAGTAGGGCAGAAACCTGATCCTTGCATTTCTGCACTGATGTCTCAGGGAGAAGTCCACTCACCTCTAGAACTCATCAAACCCTTTTAAAGTG
This sequence comes from Phoca vitulina, assembly GCF_004348235.1. Lineage (NCBI taxonomy): Eukaryota > Metazoa > Chordata > Mammalia > Carnivora > Phocidae > Phoca > Phoca vitulina. The sequence continues at coordinate 41,376,195 of NW_022589711.1, forward strand.
TTCTTTCAAGCACAATGCCAACACCTACGTTCCCTCAACTCCCTATCTGACTCTCCTTCCTCAACTAGTCTACAAAATCTTTTTTCTTAACTTTTCCAAACTTAGTTTTATAGACACATCAAGACTTTGTAATTTCTGAAATTCAAAAACTAGACCCTTGCCTCTTCTCTACATTCTGCTGAGGTGTCTCTTTCCTCTCCCTGATAACCAGAAAAAAGTATAACTGTCAGAGGGCAACAGGAAATACCAGGAACAGAAAGCACATTGGTTAATGTATCACAATATCACCCTGTTACATAAGGGAGGCCTTTTGATAATTAAATGAGCTTTAGTGCAAGACAGTAAACTTCCCAGTACAAAAATTATTTATGGAAAGGGTGGTTGGTCATGTGGCTAGAGCAATATAGGGATCTAGCTGGTATATTTTGGGGGGCATAGTGATTGGGCCTAGAATATTTTTTACCTTAATGGATAGGAGGAGGGAAGGATGGAGGAAGGGGGAAAAAAAAAACAGTCAAATATAATTTCAAGGAAGCCAGAAAAGAATCACTGATTTTTTATGTATATTCAAATGGAAGAGGATAGGAAGGGACAGATTACCATAAAGCTCAATATTGACATGAGAATATTTAAGTAAAATATGTATAGACCACAAAGGAACAGAATGAGACTATCCAAGAATGTGGTTCCTAAGAGCCTCTGAAGTAAGATGAAGTCTGTCCTCCTTGCTGAGAAAATGTAAGGGAATGGTAACAGGGAAAGGTGATGATGTGGAAGATTATCTAAAAAAATCCTGAGCTCCAAGAACTTTATTTGAATACTGTCACTCAGTAACACCTTGATTCTGATCTAAAACTGCAGAGCCTCCAGGAGAGAGAGAGCAGCAAGTGAAAAGACAAAAAGCCATTGCAGCTGAGACATTTACACTTATCCCTCTTATAGCCCAGGGAATACACCCAGATTTTTCTAATAATTTTCTCTAAACTTTCGTCTGAGAGCTAATGATAAAATAACAATAATAATATTAATAATAATAATAAATTACTTTGAAGCACTCCCAGAGGCATCAGAAGATATGCTGAGCTGCATTAAAATGCAGCTTGAAGTTATGTAAAGTACCACATTAAAGTGTAAGACCCTTCAAAGTCCAAACTTACTTAATTTCAAAGCAGTATTTCAAACGAAAAGGCACTATGGGAATTTAGAGAGAAAAGGGAGATAACAATATTCTATCTCTATTTAGGAGAGAATTGAAATCGAAGGGGGGTGGGAGATCTACCAGACATTTTTAATGACAGCTTCATTTGTGTTATATTATAAATGTCTGTCCCTCTGTCACAATGCAAGGACAAAAGGACTATTTTACTTTTTGTTTCCTACATTACTATTATCAATTAAGATTAATGTGAAAACCTACATTTCTGGCTCTGACCTCCTTTAAACCCTAGACCCATATATTGAATTGCTTGATTTTCTTCCCCTTGGTCACATTCCTCAAGCAGAACAAATTCAATTTGTCCAAAACTGGATTTATCATCTTTTCCCAAAACTAGATCTTCTTCCTTTATTCTCCATTCCAATGCATCCAAGACAAGAACCTAGAGGATCACCCAGGACATTTTTGTCATCCTACAGGACAAAGGAATTTTACCTCCTAAATTGCTCTCAGTTGGTGGCCTCCTCTTTATCCTTTCTGCCATTTGCTCCTTCTGTTCTGGACTTCATCACCTGTCCTCTGAACCCCCTGCACCAGCCTCTCAGCACATCTACCCCTGACTCATCTTGTCTCCCGCGGATACACCCTGTGCACTGCCACCAGAAGACACTTTGAAAATGAAGATGTGCTTATGTTCCACCCTAGATTAGAGCCTGGGGATGAATGGACCTCACTCTCCACTAAGGGATAAACCAAGTCTCTCAGCAGGACGCAAAGTCCTCCCATGAGCTGCCCGTTCCACCACCAGCAAACTGCTACAGCTAAGCGAACCTGAAAACCCAGTTGCACTCCCTGTGCCACTTGACAACGTTTTTGCCTTTCTCCCCGCAGTCCTCTCTGCCCGGAACGTCCTTCCCCTTCAAGAAGCCACAGTTCAAAAATCCATTCCCTCAGGAGCCCCTCCCTCTCTCCCAACCCTCCTCCTCCTCTTGCTTCCTCCCCGTGTGTGCACAGCAAAGCGGCTGTCCCTCCTCGGCACCTACCACACCCTCCGGAATGCCTGCCTGCGTGCCTATGCTACCCATTAGACTACCAGTAGCTCAAGGAAGTTGTATTCACCTCCATTCACAGTGGAGAAGAAATACACAAGAAATGGTCTCTGAACTAAATTTTTTTTCATTAAGTGACTCAATTTCTACTTGATGCTATTTGTAACATTTTCTCCCAGTTTCCAATAGTGCAAGTGAGAGATTTAGAGTAAGGAATATTTTGTATGCTCAATTTACCAGGAATGGAAAGGAGACTTGACTAAAGTCTTCCCCAGGTCAGCAGTACACCACGCCAGGCATACACTTTCACATGATATTTAATGTTTAAAACTGCCATGTAAGCTGAGTAGAGGCAGTATCCTGTTTGTACAGAGAAGAGAGGGTAATCAAGTCTCCCAAGTTGACACAGCTCAAAAATAGAGGGTTCAATACTGAAATACAGGTTTGATGTCAACTCAATAGTGCTCCTCCCATAAGAGAGAGAACAGAGGAAGTCAATGGAAAGAAAAGAAATACAAAAAGTGAAAAAAGAGGAAATTTCCTAAGTTCTCCTCCAGTCTCACAGTTTTCTCTTTTTTTGCACATTTCTCAGCAGAGTAAGTGATTCTGGGTAATGGGGTCATTCTAAGACCGTGGCTGCTACTTAGAACACCGGGTTAAGGAACGTTAAGGTCAGCGGTTCAATAAACTTAAGCATTAATTAGTTTCGTTCCACTAGATATCCATCCACTAAACTTCTAACTCTTGTGAACCTCACAAACACACGGACTAGGAAAATGTGTAGAGGCTCAGATTTAATCCACTGCCATCATTACAAATACAACTAAAAGTACTAACCTTCCTAATGATGCCTGCACGTTGGTACATGAAAGCTACTAACAGAGGCGCAAGGCTTAGCTCCACAAACAGAATGCACAATGGGATGCCTAACAAGAAAAGCTAAATGTGAGGGTTATTTCATATTTCATATACATTCCAGAGGGTGAGGATTTCCCTCCTTCAGCAAATGGGTGAGGAGGAGATGCCTCTCACACTGTACCCACCCACACATACCCTAGGTTGGGGTTCTGGGGCAGGCTGTGGGTACTGAGGAGTATGAGCTCAACGTGTAAGTTCTGGCTCCAAGCAAAGACTAGAACAAATCTAATGCCCCCACTTCTGCCAAGACCTGCCTGGTAGCGTAGTGTCATAAAATATGCTTGGCCTACTCAGCAGAGGTAACGCAGCCCCAGGAAAGATTGCAACTGCTACTAAACAATATTTGTAGCTCACCACTGGGGGAAATAAAAGAGCTACAATCCAGGGACACCAGGCAGAGATCCCAACAACAAGAGCCTTGAAAAAGACAAGGAAGAAAAAATGTAACAGCAACTCACTGGGCATGTGACTTGAGACTCTTGGCAGGCTGCCCTGCTGGGCTGGACGGAATGTGGGCAGAGAATTCACATCTTTCTCCCCACTGCCAGAGGCCAAGAAGGCCCAGACACAGGAATATCAAGTCAGACCCTTCATCAAGCTAATAATCAATGAGAACTTCCTGAGGAGAACAATGAATGAATAACCACATCTCTCATCTGTTTCACACATGCATGTGACTGATCCCCATTACTCTAATGGCTTTATGACTTTAACAACTTCAAACAGTCCTGTAATATATTAATTAGGTATCAAATATGCAACCAATGCAAGGTTTCTCACCTGGTAGGCAGATTGCTAAACAAAGCTCTGAAGCAAAAACAAAGGACAGAGTTCAGCTTAACATGTCACCCAACATTAATAGGGCAGGAATTGAGACACTGGGCCAAGAGCAGCTAAAACAAAGATGAATAAGATGTCTTGGAGGAGGCTACAGTATCCTGGGGGGAGGGGGGAGGGAGGGAGCAAAGAGAATGTCAATATAAGAAGGCACTGTATATATATGATAGTATACGAAGGTCACCAGTCAGAGCTAAAAGACTAAAAGCAAAGCAAGCAAACATCGACCCCCATAAGGACCAAAGGAAAGAATTAAAAAAAAAAAAAAAAACCCTAGAAATAATCTAATCTGGATTTTCAAAGGAGGACCCAAGTTATAAAAGGAGTGTAACTTGTCCAGAGTCATGTGGTCAGTAGCAAAGCCTGGGCTGGAACTCAGGTTTCCAATTCTTTCCACCACAGGAGAAAACTGAGGGGGGGTGGGGAGGGGGTGGCGAGGGGGGCAGGTTCCAGGCTTCTGAAACTGGATGAATACAACTTCAAAAGAGCAGATTCTAAAGACAACTTGACTAATGAACTGTGAATAAGAATGAAGGGAGGGACATGAGGGCTGGATCTCCTCAAGGAGGGGAGACCTGGAGGACAGAAAGGCTGACATGCGCTATGTCAATAAAACCAGAAAAGTTAAAAGCATTTCATTTGTAACTGGCAGTAAACATTCTCCTCAAAGCAGCTATTTGCTAAAAGGTTGCTTCAGTGGTGTTACTAGTTTACTCTCCCCTACTGCAGAGAGCTATTTTATCACTTGTGCTAAAGCTGTAGGGATGTTTTGCATGCAAAATTTCCTAGAGACTGCTGAAATTAAGGCATATCACAACACAACTGCATCTACTTCAGAGTGTGCAAGCCCCTTCCCCAGCGGAACTTCTCCGTGACATCATGAAATTCAAAGTAATACCCACATAAACTAATATAAAGCTCTACCCAAGTTGCGAAATGCAAACCAGTTGTGACTATAAGGTAAGGAGATCAATGCTACACTTAATTCATTCAACAAAATTTACCAATTAACTCTGTGTCATGCACTACTTTAAGACCTGTTTTAGGGGGGTTAGAAGACAAAGGATGAGAAGCCACATAAAGGAAAACACAAGATAATTAAGATAAATAAGACCTAGCCCCTGCCTAGTGAGAAAAGTAAATACTATACATCAAAAACTATAAAACTGTTTGATAAATGTTGTAAAGCAATGCTACTCAAAATGCCAACCCATGAATTGTTTGTTGTTGGTCTACAAGAAGACAGCAAATTCAGAAATTGAAAGTAAACATTTAGAAATTTTATAGCAATTTAACAGTAATTTTAGGTCTGTTGAATCTATTAATCTAAAAATGAGGCTTCTGTTTTGTATGTCTTTTTTACATTTCATTTTTCTATTACTTTATTTGTATTACTTTTTTTTTTTTTTTTTTACAAAATATCAGTCCACAAATAGTTTGAGAAGCAATGCAATAAAGTGATGTAATACAAGTACTACATACTATACCAAGATGAAGAGAAATAACCTAAGAGATTTAAGAGCGGCTCCAGAGAGGAGATAACCTTTAGACTGCAAAGGATAAGTGGGGGTTAACCAGAGATAGTGAGAAGTGAAAGGCACCCCAGGCAAAGGAAGAGCATCTGCAAAAGCCTGGGGGTCATAAAAGTGGATGGCATGTTTGAGGCACAGTAATAAACAGTAAAAGTGCAGGAAGTCAAGCCACAAAGAGACTACAAGAGACTTGTATGACTTTACAGGTTAGGCTTTGGGCCTTTTACATAAAACACAAGAGGGAACCACTGAACATTGTTATTATCCAGAGAAGGATGTGTTTATATTTTCATTCAAGTTATTCTGGTCTCAGATTTGAAGGAAGAGAGAACAGAAGAAAGGGCAGAGAAGTTATGAACATACTGGGATAATCTAAGTGGGAATTGAAGAGAACCTGCATTATGTCAAGGGGAACAGGCAAGAAAGAATGGCTTAGAGAAATGTTTCAAAGGCAGGAATGTATAATATTCCTTACTTACCAATATGTATCAGAATCTGCAATTAGACAGTTGTTCACTTAATTCATAGATGGTCTGATTATACAAGGGGGAGATCAGTAAGCACGAGGATGATGAGCAGGTCACTGAGAGGAGAAAGATGAGGATGAAATGGTAAATTCTAGAAGGAAAATGTTGAAGTTCAGTAAATACAAGTATGATGAGTGTGCTGCTGAGAGACAGGGAAGGTATCTGGGGAAAAATGTGAAATTCTAGAATGATACTGGGCCTTGATAACATGTGTACACACACACACACACACACACTATACATACAAAGAGAGAAGAAGAAAAGAGTTATAGCCAACACATTTATTTTGCACATTCTATGTATAAAGCAGTATTTTAAACACCATGAGAGATAAAAAGGGGAATAAGCATAATCCTTTCACTACTAGCCCCAGGGCAACCCTAGGGTCTCCTGAAACCCCCTAGTTAGTTCTGGACCACAGCAGACCTGAGGTACTTACTCCAATAAGTATCAAACCAAGACTCATTTTCAATCCAGAGAATTCTATGGGTTCAGGGAATCTCTAAAGGGGAGGGGGGGTGTAAGTGCATGCGTGTGTGGGCAGGGTAGGAGGGTTTCTTGGCTAGAAGAAATTATGCCCTGAAATAACCCTAGGGAAAATCTGTCCCTCAAATGAAAACTGTTGAATCAAACCAGCTCCTCTGGAGCTCCCAATCTTCAGGGAAGGTGTAGCCCTCCCAAACCCAGTGTAAACTCCACAGAGATCTAGAGATAAGTTTCTCCTTAGAATAGCTTCTTCTCACAGTTTAGTGAGTCCCTAAAACTCAGTGACTCTTGAGAGAAAGCAACAGTGGTGGAGAACACAGGGCAAGCATCTACCATTTTTCACAGAATATTTGGGGAAAAAGTAAGCCTGTTGTTAGATGTAGTCAGAAATAAATCAAATATTGTTCTATTGTGGATATATATATCCCTGTGAGCCACAGCCAACACACATGGGGAATACCACTTATCTTTCACTGTGGCCATGGGACAGCTCAGTATCCATGTATGGTGGTCTGATTGTTTTATCAGGCTCTCATAATAAGTGCCTGCTGTGTTTCAGGGCACATGATTTTCCCAAAGGATATAATGGACTTAGTTTTATAACAACTTCTACTTCATTCTGGTCATAAACTAGGACAAATAACACCCTGTGCATCTTTAGAGCTGTATCTGTACAAGTGAAATTCAGCAATTAACCTGTGAATTTAATCTAATTATTCAACAAGTATACAAGATTAAATATTAAACAGTTTAATTTACCTAAAGAGTAATAAGCTTTTAATCTAAGATCAACTGCCACTTCATTTTCTTTTATAAAACATAATGTTGCCCATGTCTTTGTAAAATGACACTGGATATAAGACAAATGTTTACATGCAAGAGAACATAAAACTATCTCCCAAGAGCATTAATTGCCATTTTGTTATCAGAAATGAACAAATTCTCAATCAGTGCCTACCCATCTGCAAGACACGACTGGGAATCAACAGAAAACAAAAAGATCTAATTATCCACAAGGTCTGGAAAAGACAGAGAACAGAATCACTTAATACCAACAGTGTATGGAGGTAAGCAGAGGAGAAGCTCTCCTTTCAAAGTCTCCAGGATCCTCGGCAAGCCCCGTACAATGCACCAGCATGGAAAGTGATGAATAAGCTTCATTGAGAATAGTGACTACGTCACGGCAGGCTGAACATTCAGTCCACAAACAGAAGGCTTCTTGTATTTGCTCAAATCAACATAGGAAAGTTTTAGCAGAAAGACTGTGATATTCAAATGGAAATCAGTACTTTCCAGCAAGAATGGACAATTAGCAATTCCTTAAACTGACACTAAGAGGAAGAGCAGGGAAATGTACCAAAAACAATCACAAACAACTTATATTCCCAAATGTGAAATAAATAAGAAAGATTACGACAGTTAGCATTTTGAAAAATGCACACAGGAAACCTAAGCCTGGATGTTAAAGGTCTCCCAATTATCAAACCACTGGTAAGCTTCACTCAAATACTCCTCTTTTGTAAACTGCTTATTACAGGCAAGTTTAAACCCTCATCTAAGATTCCAGGACATAGTTAATTTAAATGGTGTTCCGTGAACATTAAGTAAAAAAGTGCAAAGGCTATCCGTACCTTTGAAAAGCCTTTACTCACCAGATTAACAGATTCTAGGAAATATCTTTCCAAGACTGGCAGGCAAATAGTTACCATCCTTGCCCCCGTTTGCAAGCACACATGCAATTTTGGCCTATTTGACCTATGGATCTGGCACTGTGAGTCTGATCCGGGGGTATAATGAGTCCAAAGTTTCCCAAATAAGTTATGATGGTTTCACGGCCACCTTGGGATTGAAGAAAAATATTCAAGGGAAAAAGACAGGCTTAAAAAATTGCACCAGTGTTAATCAATGGTTTCTTAAATATGATAGCAAAAGCACAAACAACAAAAGAAAAAAACTGATAAATTAAACTTGGTCAAAATTAAAAATTTTATGCTTCAAACTATACCATCAAGAAAGTGAAAAGGCAACCAACAGAATGAGAGAAAATATCTGTATATCATATGTCTGTGAAGGACACAGATCTTTAAATTTAATAATAAAAACACAACCCAATTAAAAATGGGCAAAGGGTTTGAATAAGACATTTCTCCAAAGAAAACACACAAATGGCCAATAACCATATGAAAAGATGTTTAGCATTATTAGTTATTAGGAAAATGCAAATCCACAAGGAGGTATCACTTCAAACCCACTAAAATGGCTACAATAAAAAGACAACAGCAAGTGTTGGTAAGAATGTAGAGAAACTGAAACCCTCATTCTCTGCTGGAGAGAATGTAAAATGGCATGACCACTTTGGAAAATAGTTTGGCAGTTAGAGGGCTACAAGATCCAGCAATTCCACTCTTAGGTATATATCCAAGAAAAATGAAAACAGGTCCACACAGAAACTTGTACAAAAATGTTCATGGCAGTATTCATGATAGCCAAAACATGGAAATGTCCATCAATTGATGAATGGATAAATAGAAATCTGTATATCCATGCATGTAATATTATTCAATTATAAAAAAAGAATGAAGTACTGATACATGCTGAAACTTCATGTTTCGATGAATGATGAACTTCAAAAACATTACGCTAGGTGAAAGAAGCCATTCACGAAAGACCACGTTACATGATTCCATGGGTAAGAGATGTCCAGAACAGGCAACTCTCTAGAGATTGCCCAGCACTATGAAGCGGTGGGAGAGAGTGGAGAGTGACTGCAAATGGATACAAGTTTTCTTTGTAGAGTGATGAAAATGTTCTAAAGTTAGATTATAGTGAAGGATGCACAAATCTGTATCCTGAAAACCATCAAATTACACACTTTAAATTTTTTTTTTTTAAGATTGTATTTATTTGCGAGAGAGAGAATGAGAGACAGAGAGCATGAGAGGGAGGAGCAGACTCCCTGCTGAGCAGGGAGCCTGATGTGGGACTCGATCCCGGGACTCCAGGATCATGACCTGAGCCGGAGGCAGTCGCTTAACCAACTGAGCCACCCAGGCGCCCCAAATTACACACTTTAGATGGGTGAATTTTATGGTATATAAATTATATCTCAATAAAGCTGGTATTTTTTAATTGTGCCAAACTGCAAACCTTTATGCACTCCTAAAAGCTGTCCTTCAAACTACCTGATATCAAATTGGGCAAAGTATATCTGAATAGAGTAATTATACTCGCATCAACCTGTGTTTACAACCTAAGCACGGTCTAGAATTGGACTGGCTCTGGGGGCACCACAGAACCCAGTATATGCATTTTAAACACTGTGAATTTCTATTAATTACCAAAACCTCTTAGCACTTGCTGCCAACTTTGGCTCCATTTATTTCAACGAACAGCGACAGGCCAAGGATTATGTTTAGAATACAAAAACAAAAGGGGCACCTGGGTGGCTCAGTCAGTTGGGCATCTGCCTTTGACTCAGGTCATGATCTCGGGGTTGGGGTCCTGGGATCGAGCCCCGCGGCGTCAGGCTCCCTGCTCAGTGGGGAGTCTGCCTCTCTCTCTCTCCCTCTGTCCATCCCCCCCACTCATGCTCACTCTCTCGCTCTCTCTCAAATAAATATTTTTTTTAAAAAGGAATACAAAGATAAAAGAGTAGGCCTAGCACCCAAGGAGTCATACCCTGTTAAGTCTAAGACCAATATGTATGCACGTGATTCGAGTTTAGGGCTGTGTGTGCAAATTACGGGGATGAGCACAGAGCAGAGAAATAGAGCAGAGAAGGGAGTGATTTCATCTGGAAATGACGCACAAAGCTTTCGCAGGAATGATGACACCTGAGCAGGGCTTCGGAGGCTTGAGTAAATAGGCAGAGAATGGTGTGGGAAAGGGGACAGAGGAAGGAAAGCAAACCACACTGATGGCAATGCAAAGGTGTACATATAACAAAGCAGCTTACAGGAATGAAAGAAATTTGGAAAAACAAAAAAACAAAACAAAACAAAAGAGTGAGACAAGAATGTTAGGTGCTGGTCAGGGTGAAGAGAAATGGTTTCACTGACAAAAGGAAATATACAAGGGATACCTGACTTTCCTAAAGATATTTGAAGCCTAATAATCCCCCAAATGGAACTCTCATCCCTCCACCCCAGACCTGTTCCCCAGTGTCAACTTCCATCATCTCAGTATATGGGACCAGGCTGATGCTGGTGCTTGAGCCAGAAGCCTGGGACTCACCTTTGACATCTGCTGCCTCCAGCCCCCACAATCAGTCCATCACCAGTGCCACTGATTCTAATTCCAAAATGTGTTCCATCCAGCCACCACGTCTTCCTATTACCACTGCCATTACTCTAGCTCATGCCACCAACGTCGCACCTGATTTCCCAACAGCCTCTTCATCAGTCTCCCTGCCACAAGCCCTTGACTCACTCCAATTCATTCTACACACAGGGATCTTTTTAAAGTGTCAAACCCTTTGATAAATCCCAACTGCACTAGAGTCTAAAGATGGGGAACATGCCTTGGGATACTCAGTGCCTCGTACACTGAAAGAATAATCATCTGGGGCGCCTGCATGGCTCCGTCATTAAGCGTCTGCCTTCGGCTCAGGTCATGATCCTGGGATAAAGCCCTGCATCAGGCTCCCTGCTCCACAGGAAGCCTGCTTCTCCCTCTCCCATTCCCCCTGCTTCTGTTCCCTCTCTCACTGTGTCTCTCTGTGTCAAATAAATAAATAAAAATCTTAAAAAAAAAAAGAATACTCATCATCTTGCCCCAACATGAGTACAGGCCTATTGGGTTTGAGCTGTCTAAGGAATATCCAAGTAGTTACCCTGCTGGCAACTGGCAATATGGGCCTGGATCCCAAATAACATTTGGCTTCACTCTTTCAAGACTAACATAAGCAGAATTACCTATGGTAAACAGGACTAAGACTATTTTAGATAATCATGAACTAAGTTAATAAAGCTTGAAGCAGGCTCAACTTCTTAGAAAAGATTAAAGTGTCTCTCTAATCTGAAATTCTGCCGTTCTGGGTCAGGTCTAGGTTAGCATTTCAAGGACAACAGTAACCACGGATCTAGCACTAGATTTGCGGTGGGATCTTTACAAGGGGCAATTTGGTAGCAAACCCTATGATGTGGCCACTTCCTTCAAACTATTTTCACAATACCTCTGCCCCTCTGTTCCCTGATATCCTCACCAATTTTCAAATGACTTCTCTATTAGTTCATTATAAATTGCTCCCGACTCTCAGACACTACATCTGGGGTGGTCCCCGGAAGTACATATTCTGACAAATACACCAGGCAGTTTCTGTCTGGGGATGCCACTACGTTTATAGCTTAGGGAACAGACACAAAGGTTATCTTCCTTCCTCTCTCCTACTGACCCTAGAGAGCTACCTTAGGATGTGGGTGCTGTAAGGATTTTCAGACAAGAATTAAATGATAATTTATTGTGGGCTTCCCATGGTACTGTGTAAAGTATTTAATATGAAGTACTGTACGTGAGAAATAAATGCAAAGAGCTTCCAGAGAGTTTCTAATAAGTAACAATTACTTTTCCAAATGCAGATATGGGAGACAGTGATTACAACCTCCAATATCCTTTTTCCTCCTCAACTTTCCCCAATATCAGTGTTTCTTAACTACTATATACAAACACTTCAAGTTCAATAAGATGGTGATGGCATCTATCTCTATGTTACTTTTTCAAGTCAATATGTAAAATAATCATTCGAATGTCTTAACCTTTAAAACAAACACATTGAGAACTTCTGTCTACATATCCAGAGAGCTTGTACAACAGTTAGTTATGTAAGACTGGTCAGGTTAGGACCTAGTTGGTTGGTGTCTTATTCAGGTGATCACAGTCAACAGCCTGGCGAATTTGATAGTCCTAAGATTTTTAACTCATTCATGTTTAGTCATATATCATTTACTTTATATCTGAAAGGACCATTGGTTAAAAACAGAAAACATAGGAATTATTGAAATATAAGTGAATAAAGAACACAAACATTAAATCCTACAACTTTAACTCACGATGATTTTTACCAGTGTTGTATATTGCATTATCTGATCACGTTTCTGATTGGATCAGATCACGATCTGATTGGAGACAAAAAAGTCTCCAATACTTTAAAATCCAATAGAAACTAAAAAGCAGAAATATGGAAGATAAAATATCAATACTGGCTTTTCATTTACAGGGAATAAGATTGCCTCCATAATGTGTTATTTACCAGAAAAGTACTTTTGAATAGCAGTTTGAAAATTTTTTGTATTTTGAAAGAAAGCCCCAAAATAAATTTTTTTAAAAATAGGACAAAATATTAGACTTTCAACCACTGAGTGATAAACTAAGGTTATTATTTATTTTTTGATGCCTTGACACAACCTTAAATTTCAACCTGCACTTTAATCTAGATACATCCCAAAAAGCATGTCATCTTAAACTTTGACAAGTGGGGCTTTATTTTATGTGATTAATTTAAACTAAATTAAGCAACCTTGGTATACATGCAAAATAATATATGTATAAAGTTATTCATTTTAGCATTGTTTAAAATAGTAAAATATTGGAAACCATCTAAGTATTCATCAGTGGGGGGACAAGTTATGGTACATCAATATGATGAAATGTTACACAGACATAAAAAAAGAATAAGAAAGCATACAGTATAATGTGCTACTGCTTGTGTAAGAAAATGGCGGTGGGTTATAAATGTATTTGATTTTATATGCTTAAAATAACTCAATGATACTTTTTAAAAAAAAAAAACTAACAACATTGGTTACCTGTGGAGGAGACAAATTGGAGGAATTGAGCCAAGAAAAACTTCTCAAGAAGTATTCTTTTATTTTTTATTTTTTGAAATTTGAGCCATGTGAATATATAACCTATTCTAAGAAAGAAATGTTTAAAATAAATATTTTTTAAAAGTAAACCATGTAAAAGAATATTTTAAAAGAAATGAATACTTTCGGGGCGCCTGGGTGGCTCAGTTGGTTAAGCGACTGCCTTCGGCTCAGGTCATGATCCTGGAGTCCCGGGATCGAGTCCCGCATCGGGCTCCCTGCTCAGCGAGGAGCCTGCTTCTCCCTCTGACCCTCCCCCCTCTCATGTACTCTCTCTCATTCTCGCTCTCTCAAATAAATAAATAAATCTTTAAAAAAAAAAAAAAGAAATGAATACTTTCAAAAATGTAGTACTCAGTAACTAGTTTATATATAATCACATAGAGTCATTTTGTAAAAGAACAATCTCAATTATGTCTCTAATCTTAAAACTGCTCAGTACATGTGCTCTTGAATCGCATGGAACACAGCAATCTTAGAGTTAATTCCATCTCAAACCCCTTCCATGTCCCATCAATGGGTGAAATAGCAGCAACAATGGGTTCCTTCATTTTCTCAGAGCTACAAGGAAAAGGCAGTACAAATATGAGCTTCTTGACAAATCCCTGTAACAAGTGACTGAGAACAAAATTTTTGAAAATATTCATTTTTTCTCATACACTATACATCACTTATTAAATGGAAAAGTCAAAATGTCTTTTCATTTATAATGCTACACTAAATCATACATTAAATATAAAATTTATAACACAATACTTAATAATAGAATATCCATTTAAGATCAATTTTGTCTTAATCACATTATCTTTTACAGACCCCAAATGACAAAATGCTTTTTGAGGTTCTCGGGAAATAGGGTCTCAGTTCAAAAAAAGGTGAGAACAAAGCAAAATGTCTACTGTACACCGATGACCAACTACACCCAGAGTTGTTGGAAAACAAAAATCATAAATCTAAAGATATAAAACAAAATGAACAAAGAAGGTTGGCTTTTCTATTCACCATCCAACTTCAAAAGGGTATTCTCGTTATTCATCTCTCACTGAGTTCACACCCAATTGACTTTGACAGTGCTTCCAAAGGTTCACCTTTCTTGAGCTCCTTCTCCTATCCTAACCTAACTCTTGGCAAACACCTCACTTTTCACCTTTACTAGAAGAAATGGAAGGGGGCGCCTGGGTGGCTCAGTCAGTTGAGCGTCTGACTCTTGATTTCGGCTCAAGTCATGATCTCAGGGTTGTGAGATCAAGCCCCTTGCCGGGCTCTGCGCTCAGATGGGAGTCTGCTTGGGATTCTCTCTCTCCCTCTGCCCCTCCCCCTACCTGCTCACACACAGGCATGTGCTCTCTCTCTGTCAAATAAATAAATCTTAAAAAGAAAGAAAGAAAGAAATGTTAGGAATTCTGGACACTGTGCCACACCAGAGTGTCCATCTTCTTGCCTACCCTTTCACCTTTCTCTCCCACCGCAGGAGGCAGGGTAACTCCCGTCCTGCCTTAGAGCAGCTCTCAACCTCCGTCAAGATCTTGTTTGGGCCATCATCCTACCACATCACATGTCAACTGCTCCCTTTTCTTTGGCCCCTTTCTTTGTGCCTTCAAAACAGCAAAGACCTTGTGCTATTGTGAAAAATCTCTCTTGATCCTGCTCCATCCTCTATTTTCCTATTTCTCTCCACTGTCTAGTCAAGCTGCCCAAATACATAATTCACATCCATTACCTCCTCCTCCTTCCCTCAGAAAAGGTATACTTCAGTTTCAAACTCTCTACTAAAATAACTTTATCAAAGTTCCCCAATGTCCTCCTAATCACTGAATCAAAAGTGAAAGGGACCTTCAAGCTTATCTACTCCATGTAGCTTATTATATGAGTAAGTAGCTGAGAATCATGAAAGATTAATTTGACCAACATTATACAGTGAAATCAGTTGGGCTGACACCCTGACGACCTTCCATCCAGAAGAATACACATTCTTTGGTAAAAAACAAACAAAAAACCCTAACTAAAAAAAAAGCAAGATGGATCCTCCTCAAGATTATTTTAGGTATCTCCACAAAAGAAAAAGAAAGAACCATAATTATAATCTGAAATGAAGGTCAATACAAATACAGCAACAGATAATCCAAAGTCCATTGCAGTTAGCTTTAGAATATGGCCTTGCACTTCATGAATTCCTAAGCATCTAAACCAAATAATAAAGTTCCATTGTGGAATCTTTTTGGGAAAAAGCCAATTCCTCTTCCTTTTCTCTACTCCTCCCTCTGCCATGAACTTGCCTGTAGTACACAATCTAAATCTGGTTGCTGAAAGACTCTGCTTCAAAACTGAACAAGCAGTCAGAGAAGGAGAAAGAGAAACAGGGAAATAAGAAGCAACGAGTTTCCAGAAGGCAGAAGCGATCCGTTGACAGCCCCAAATGCTAATAGTGCACATTCTTCCCCCTGCAGACCTCTTTTTGTGCATTCTTAGTCATCCTAAATAAGTCTGAAGTTTTACTGAATTAGGGCTTAGCCTCTTTTACAAATAAACATGCCCAGCTGAGCATGAAGAGTATAGATTCCTTAATCTACTTGTAATCTACTTGTGTTCAGTCTCCCAGACTGTACATTCTAGAGGCCGACCTACAGTCTTAGAGTAAAATATTTGAAATTCTATTACCCAGGTTTCTCCCCATCCAACACCCTCTTCCATAATACTCTCTGAAACATCCATATAACTACCCCAAAAAATTATAATAAATGAGGCCCTTAAACAAAGAACCAATGGGAATTAATAGATAAAAATTATTTAGCTTATACTCTTAGCCTCACCAGGTATTCCATTCCAAATAACTGGGAGGCTTCATAGACTTTTTTTTCTACTGTTTTTTTTTTTTTTTACTGTTTTATCACACTATTTTCAGTTACCCCAAAAACTGAGGAAGGCTGGTACTATAAGAGACATCCACCCAGAAATATACAATACCTATATTTCAAACTAAACAATTTAAAAATTAAAATAATGTACTACTGGTAGGGAAACATGAAGACACTATTTTGTCATAATTTTGAATATTACTTTAATAAAATTAATCAGCAGAATGAGGAGAGGAGAGAGAAGAGTGATGGGCAAACCAGGGGAAGGATAAGATGGAGGGATGAGAGATGAAGGGCAAGCAGAAGAGGCTATGAAGAGAACAGTCATCCTATAGGCTGCCCTCTAGGGCTCTGTGTGGCATCCACTTGTTCTCCTTTCCTTCAGACTCCTATTTCAGAGCCAGCTAGACTTAGAGCTACGGCACATGCCTGCATGGTATACGAAGTATACCTAAGAATCGGGAGGGTTTCCTCTGGCATGAGGTCACGGAAATTCAACTGGGATTCCCCAGCAACCTTGTTTAAAGGGAATAAAGAAGATAATACAACAGGGAAGGCAAGATGCGAGCCATTCCTAGGTTAGCAAACTCCTCAACGCACTTCTGTTAATTCAATCCTCAAGCATAGTAGCCAAAAACAGCCCATCTGGTTACCTTCAAAATAATCTTAAACTCAAGGAATTGTACTAATCAAAAGTGAACTAAGAAGTCATTCAATCCAACCTCCCTTCTTAGAGGTTACTGAGATAAAGATACTTGGATAAAAATCATTGTGAGGTCTACTTCTAGTATGGAAGAATAAGCTTCTAACGAATTAAAATTCCCACAAATAACAACTAAAACTCTGGACAACATATAAAAAACAACTACCTGAGGGCTCTGGCAAGTGAACAAAAGCCAACATGTTTGGAAGGGAAGTCTAAACTTGGAAGAAGCGACCAGCATGGGGTGAGTTGAAAGTCCTCAGCTTTTCCCTGAGAACAGCCACAGTCATGGTGGTGGTGCTAAACAGCTAAACTCCTATTTTAAAAAACCCATCCTTGGGGCACCTGGGTGGCTCAGTCAGTTAGGCATCCGACTCTTGACTTCAGTTCAGGTCTTGCTTGATATCAGGGTCGTGAGTTCAAGCCCTGCATTAGGCTCCATGCTAGCGTGTGGTGGGCATGGAGCCTACTTAAAAACAAAACAAAAAAACAAACAAAAAAACAAAAAACTGGGGCACCTGGGTGGCTTAGTCGGTTAAGCATCTGCCTTCAGCTCAGGTGATGATCTCAGGGTCCTGGGACTGAGCCCCACATCAGGCTCCCTGCTCAGCAGGGAACCTGCTTCTCCCTCCCCCTCTGCTGCTTCCCCTGCTTGTGTTCTCTTGCACTCTCTCTCTCTCTCTGTCAAATAAATAAATAAAATCTTAAAAAAAAAAATACTCTTCATGACTAGAAGAACCTGGGAAAGTACCTCAGGGAAACCGGAGCCACCAGACAATGAGGGAAAACCCTAGAAGGAACAGAGCCAGAGAAGGTGAACATCAAATTCTGTGTAAAAACTCTGCCCGAGCCTCTGGCAGACACTTAAAGCATCTACTCATGCGGCAGACCAAAATTAACCTCAACTGTGATATGAGCCACTGTGCACTGTGGCCACAGCATGTGAAAGCTAAAACTCCAATAGAAAAATTTGCCATCTTTTTGGCAAAAGAAATCAGAGCCCAAAGCAACAAAAGCTACCAGGGAGTGACAGAGAATCCCTGCAAAAATGAGAAGCCGAGAAGCCAGAGTTTTGTATAAATCCTGCACAAGTCTCAGGCTGTCCCCTGAACCACACATGTGCAGGGCAGACCCGAGACCGCCAGAACTAAGATCCGAGCCACTACCACCACAGGTGGGACAGTTTGCTCCTTGAGTCAGATGCCTGCTTACATACTTCAGAGCAAGAAAACAGAAACAGAGTCTATACACATAACATTCAAACGCCAGAAATATAATCTAAAATTTATCCACGTAAAAAGGCTAAGAAAATTTGATCCATTCTCAGAGTTCGAAAAGACAATCAACAGATGTTAACCTCAATATAAAGCAGTTCCTGAAATTATCACACAAGGATTTTAAACTAGCTATAGAAACTATGCCCAAGAAAGAACATATACTTGTAATGAATGAAAATATAGGAAATCTCAGTTTAAAAAAATAGAAAAAAAAAAAAAACCCAGGGGCACCTGGGTGCCTCAGTCGGTTAGTGTCCGACTCTTGGTTTCAGCTCAGGTCATGAGCTGAGGGTTGTAAGATCCAGCCCAGAGATGGGCTCCATGCTGGGTGTGGAGCCTGCTTGAGATTCTCTTTCCCTCTCCCTCTGACCCTCCCCCTTCCTCTCTAAAAAAAAATAATAATAATAATAAAATAGAAAAAAATAAAAACTTTAGTACTAGAAAAAAATCTGAAATTTAAAAATTCATTAGGTAAGCAGAAAAAGGGGGAAAAAGAAGAGAAAAAAAAATCAATGAACCTGAGGCTAGAGTAATATAAATCATCCAAACTGAAGAGAGAAATAGATTTAATACACATGAATAGAATCTAAGGGATATGTGTGCCAATTTCAAAGTGTTAGCATACAGTAGTTGTATTTCAAAAAAAGGAAAGATAAAACAAATGGAGCAAAGAAAAATACTAAAGATAAATGACCACAAACCCCCCAAACCTGGTGAATGACACAAATTTACAGATTTAAGAAACTCAACGAAACCCAAACAGGATAACTTCAAAGAAAACTACACCTAGGAAATGTCACAGCCAAAATGTTTTTTAAACCTAGAGAAAATCGTAAATGCAGTCAGAAAAAAAATAAACATTACATACCCAGGAGGAATGACTCCAATGACTGCAGACTCCCTACCCAAAGCCACAGAAGCCAGTTGAACAGTATCTTTAAAGTAACAAAAGAAAAAACTGCCAGCCTAGAAATACTACTTTCAGCAAAAATACCCTTGTAGAATGAAAGAGAAACAAAGACATTTTCAGATAAAGAAATATAAGGAAATTTGTCATGAGTAGACCTGAACAATAAAAACTGCTAAAGAAAGTTCTTCAGGCTAAAGGGTAATAATGCCAGAGGAAAACGTGAATCTTCAGGAATGAATGAACAGCATCATAAATAGTTATTATCTAAGCAAATATAAAATATCTTTCTCTTAATTTAAAATAAATGACCATTTAAAACATAAACTTCCTTTGGGGTTTATAATACATACAGATGTAAGACATATGACAATAATCACATAAAGAACAGTGGAAGTTATAATAAAATGTACTTCTATGTTTGTACAGTTTGTATTGGTACAATGTTAAATATAAAGTATACCATGACAAATTAAGGAGGCATATTATAATCTCTAAAACAATCACCAAAAAATAGTAATAATATAAAGAGGAACAGCTTACAAGTCAATAGATAATTAACAGAATATATTAAAAATCAAGACCCACCTATATGCTACCTATGTGTGTTAAATATAAAGACACAGATCGAAAAAAAAATGAATGGGAAAAGATAGCCCATACAAATGGTAAGTATAAGAAGTCTGAAAGAGTTATATTAATACCATATCAACAGACTTAAAGAGTACAACACCCAAAGATAAAGAGGGACAATTCATAATGATGGACGTTAATTCATCAGAAAGTCTTAATAGTCATAAATGGGTATGAGCCTAATCACAGACCTTCAAAGTGCATGAACCAAAAACTGATAGAACCAAAGAGAAACACGTAATTCCACAATCATACAAGATTTTAACACCTACTCTGAGCAACTAATAGAAACACTGGACAAAAAATTAATAATGAAATAAAGAGGATCAGAACAACACTATCAACCACCTTGACCTCTAATACCTGCAGAATACACATTATTTTTAAGTGCACATGGTACATTCACCCAGAGAACATGTGTTTGTCAATGAGTTCCAATCAATTTTCAAAGAATGACAACATACAATGTTCTCTGATCAAAAATGAATTAAGTTGGAAATCAGTAACAAAAATATACCTAGGAAAACTTCCAGCTGACTGGAAATTAAATAAGACACTTTTAAGAAACCTATTGGATCACCTCAGTGAGATACCACCTCACACCAGTCAGAATGGCTAAAATTAACAAGTCAGGAAACGACATATTGGCGAGGATGCGGAGAAAGGGGAACCCTCCTACACTGTTGGTGGGAATGCAAGCTGGTGCAGCCACTCTGGAAAACAGTATGGAGGTTCCTCAAAAAGTTGAAAATAGAGCTACCCTATGATCCAGCAATTGCACTACAGGGTATTTACCCCAAAGATACAAATGTAGTGATCCGAAGGGGTACGTGCACCCCAATGTTTATAGCAGCAATGTCCACAATACCCAAAGTATGGAAAGAGCCTAGATGTCCATCAACAGATGAATGGATAAAGAAGATGCGGTATATATATACAATGGAATATTATGCAGCCATCAAAAAAATGAAATCTTGCCATTTGCAACAACGTGGATGGAACTAGAGGGTATTATGGTAAGCAAAATAAGTCAATCAGAGAAAGACAAGTATCATATGATCTCACTGATACGAGGAATTTGAGAAACAAGACAGAGGACCATAGTGGAAGGGAGGAAAAAATGAAACAAGATGAAACCAGAGAGGGAGACAAACCATAAGAGACTCTTAATCTCAGGAAACAAACTGAGGGTTGCTGGAGTGGAGGGGGGTGGGAGGGATGGGGTGGCTGCGTGATGGATATTGGGGAGGGTATGTGCTTTGGTGAGCACTGTGAATTGTGTAAGACTGATGAATCACAGACCTGTACCTTTGAAACAAATAATACATTATATGTTAAAAAAATAAATAAAAGAAGATAGTAGGAAGGCAAAAATGAAGGGGGGAAATCGGAGGTAGAGATGAACCATGAGAGACGATGGACTCTGAAAAACAAACTGAGGGTTCTGGGGGGGAGGGGCGTGAGGGGATGAGTTAGCCTGGTGATGGGTATTAAAGAGGGCACGTACTGGGGGCACCTGGGTGGCTCAGTTGGTTAAGCGACTGCCTTCGGCTCAGGTCATGATCCTGGAGTCCCGGGATCGAGTCCCACATCGGGCTCCCTGCTCGGCAGGGAGTCTGCTTCTCCCTCTGACCCTCCTCCCTCTCATGCCCTCTGTCTCTCATTCTCTCTCTCGCAAATAAATAAAAAAAAAAAAAAAGAGGGCACGTTCTGCATGGAGCACTGGGTGTTATACGCAAGCAATGAATCATGGAACACGACATCAAAAACTAATGGTGTAATATATGGTGACTAACATAACAATAAAATAAAGTTTAAAAAATTAATTAATTAAAAAAAAGAAAGAAACCTACTGGATCAAAGAAGAAATCACAACGGAAATGAGAAAACACTTTGAACTAAATTCAGATTAAAAAGACAACATATAAAAATATGTAGGGTGCAGGAGAAACAGTGTTTACAGGGAAAGGTATAGCTGTACATGCTCACGTTGGGGGGAAAAAGTCTAAAATCAGTGACTTAAGTTTCTACCGAAAGAAGCTAGGAAAAATTAAGACAAATTAAATAGAAGGGAAGAAATAAAGATAAGAGGTAATTCAATGGGGAAAAGAACATCTTTTAAATAAAAAGTACTGAAACAACTGGATATTTGCATTTTGAAAAAATGAACATCTACTCTTACCTCACAACATATAAAAAAATAATTCAGAATGGATCACAGACCTAAATGTAAAAGCTAAAACTATAAGTCTTCTAAATGAAAACAGAAAATGCTGCAACTTCTGGATAGGCTTTTCTTAGAACACAAAAAGCACAAAGCATAAAAGAAAAAATTACAGTGGACTTTTCAAAATTAAAAACATCGGCTCTTCAAAAGACACCATTAATAAATTGAAAAGGCAACCCACAAAATGACAGAAAATATTCCCAATACATACCTGATAATGTAATGGTATCCAGAAAATAAAAATAAGTCTTACAACTCAATAAGATGACAACCCATTTTTATAAATGGGCAATAGAGTTTGAACAAACCCTTCATTAAATTACATGAATAACCACTAAGCACACAAAGAGATGCTCACCATCACTAGACATCAAGGAATTACAAACTAAAACCACAAGAAATCACTACACACCCATTAGAATGACTCAAATTTAAATAGCTTGACCATACCAAGTCTTGGTAATAATGTGAAACACCTAAAACTCTTACACACTGATAATGGGGGTAAAAAATGGTGCAACTACTTTGGAAAACAGTTGGCAATTTCTTAAAAAATTCAACACCAACCATTCCACTTATAATTATTCACCAAAAAAATTCAAATGTGTTCACACAAAG
Organism: Phoca vitulina; assembly: GCF_004348235.1. Classification (NCBI taxonomy): domain Eukaryota; kingdom Metazoa; phylum Chordata; class Mammalia; order Carnivora; family Phocidae; genus Phoca; species Phoca vitulina. Next base: position 41,398,783 of record NW_022589711.1, read on the forward strand.
ACTCATACAACAGTAGTCCCCAAACCGGGAAATAACTTATATTCTCCTTAATAGAAGAAGGGAGAAACAAGTTATAGCACATCCATACAATAGGGTTCTACTCAGCAATAAAAATCAACAAACTACTGATACATGCAGCAACACAGATGGATCTCAAAATCATTATGCCGAGTGAAAGAAACCAGACACAAAAGAGAACATATTGTGGGATTCCATTTACAAAAGTTCTATAAAATGCTAAACACACAGTAGCAGCAAGTAGATCAGTGGTTACCTGCACCTGGGGGCAGAGGGAGGGAAGGATGCAAGATGAGACAGGTAATCTTTAGGCAACAGCAGCAATGTTCTGCATCTTGACTGACCTGGTGGACTCATGGATATATTACAACTGTCATCAAACTATACACTTTAAGTGGATGCAGATTTTTGTACTTAAACTGCATCTTATCAAAGTGGCTTTTTAAAAAAATTACCCAATGCCCACTGGAGGGCACTTTTTTCTGTGGTCTGATGAGTGGATTCATCATAGGCAACCCCACCATCTTACCACCTTCCACAAAATCATGGTGTCAGCGAAAGCTGTTATTACAACAACCAAGCTAAAAAAACAAATCATGTTTTATTTCCATACAAAAACTACCCTAAATAAATGAAACATTAATTTTGAAAAACAAAATTTTGAAAATTTTGAATTTGCCTGGTGTCGGGGGAGGGGAGGAGAGTGAGTGGGAAGCTATATTTAAGCAGGGCTAACCTAGCGAAATGTGCTTCTACTGGGGAGAAAGTCTAGGGGAGGAGGACAGACAAGAGGGGGCAGTTGTGCAGCGCCCCACTCCAGGAGGGTGGGAGAGGATCCATTACCAGGAAGTGTAAGACACGACTTAATTACAATCTCTGCAAAGAGCCTTGAGGCCAAGAGATTGTCAGAGATTCTAGGAGACCTCTGAGAAATATGGAGAAACTGGCAAACTATTAGCAGTTAGTCTCTCGAGGAAAATTCAAGAAAAGGGAAACTGCAAAGGTCTGCCATTCTTAGAGTTATTAATTCTAACATTTCTCAAACCTTTATGAAATTCCCAAATAAGTGCTACACTATGATTTTACATGCTTTATTCAATGTATTCATAATTTATATCCTCCCCCAAAAGGTGGCCTGATTTAGTCTGCGCTCAGATGAGTACGATTTAAGTGAAATTGAAATTTCTTCTTTTACCACGTTACCTAGATTTCTAAGGTCTGGCCTGGTCACCAATACAAGAACTAGCAAACAGACACAAATGGCTAGATTTTAATCTCAATACAATCACCTTTTAATAATTCACATTTATCCATATATTAATGAATCAACCACAAATTTAATATTTTTTCCTTTTTACATTTGCCCCATTCTGAAAAGAAAATACCCTCTTTACAAGTCTTTACCATTTGGGGTAGAGGTTTTTGCAAAAGCAATTATGCCAAGCTTTTAAAAGATCCATTGAGGGGCACCTGGGTGGCTCAGTCAGTTAAGCATCTGCCGTTGGCTCAGGTCATGATACTGGGGTCCTGGGATCGAGCCCCGCACCGGGCTCCATGCTCAGCGGGGAGCCTGCTTCTCCCTCTCCCCCTGCTTGCTCACTCTCTCTCTCTCTCTCTTGCTCGCTCACTCTTTCTCTCAAATAAAATCTTAAAAAAAAAAAAAAGATCCATTGAGAATATGTCTCTCTTCTTGGACTTAAACTTAATTTATCAACATTTATGAAGAATTTCACATGACCTTGAAACAGCACAACAGCCTCTTAAGTAATCTGCCTGTTTCCCTCCTGGCCCACTTCCTATCCACCCTTCTCCTGCTACTAAAGTCAAATTACTTAAAAGAGCCAAGGTGAGCAAGTTATTTCCCTGTAAAACCCTTACAAGGCTTCCCACTGCTCACCAGATAAAGTCCAGATCTCTGGTGCTTACCTATCCTTGTGGCCCCATCTCTAGCCTCTTCTGCCCTTGAACCCTAACCTCTAGCCATGCAAGGCTATGTATAGCTCCCAGACTATTTTATGTTTCTGTAACTCTGCTTGTCTACTCTTTTTGCCCACAAAGCCTAGCTCTCACAAACCCTCTCCCTTCCACATTACCCCCTTGCTTCCTGGACTCCTACTCATCCCCAAAGATGAAGCTTCTGGATTCACTTCTTCTGCAAAGTTGATCATTCTACTTCCTTTGGCATGGACTTACAGATCATTTTCTGCTTTCCCTTCTGTGACTTTGGAATAAAGGTTGTTCTACCAACATATTCATTTATATAAAATGTGATTCCCCATACAACTCACATTCCAATGAGAGGTGATATGTATATACAAACCTCCTCACTTATCTGGATTTTGCTTTTTTATGTCCTTGGATCATTGTTGATCTCTTCAACTTAGCTATAAGATACCAGAGAGAAATAGTATAGCCTACTAGGGGCAGGGTAGCCATAAAGCACTTAGTTCTTAAACAATTTGCCTAATGAATTTTGTAAATTGAAAATACAAGACTGTACTGATTCTTTTGTCAATGTTTACTAAACATCTACTATGTGCCAGGCACTGTGCTAGATTCTAGGGACACAACACAGTACAAAATAAATTCTAGACAATTTATAGAAACAAAGAACTTTATAACTAACAGGTACATTAGAGACCATTGAGTCTAGTCCACCCACTTTATGGTAGAGGAAGTGTCTTGCCCAAATTTCTACAGCTAGTTAGTCACAAAGGCAATATACAAGGGACTTCTCATCTAATATCTCTTTCTTATCTTTTTCCACCTGTTTGAAGGAATTTTGAGTAATAAGACAGATTAAACACTATTTTGGTTTAAGATATTATATAAATCTCAATATTTTAAAATAATATTAATCCATATGTGAAAAGAGGCTTGAAAGCAGTGACATAAAACAAATCTAAAGGGAATGAAATAGCAGAGACCCAGAAGCAGGAGCTGAGATTCATCTAAGTCAGCAGATGACATCTATTTGCACTCGTTAGCACCGCCTGGCATGTGCTACACCACCCCCTCGGGTAATTTACATTTTTTTAAAGCATGTATTTCTAAATTTAGGAAGTTAGGATAATCAGGGTGGAAAAGCCCATCTGTTTGACGTTCACTCCAGCTGCTGCAGATTCTGAAATGAAATTTGAGTATTTTCTTTTCTGTTTCATCTTATCCAGTCTGGAATCTGAGGACATTACAGTAGCATAAAAGTAGCTCAGGGCAGGGGATCCAATATGTTGTTGTTGGGTTGTTTTTTTTTTTGGTATACACAACACCCCCATTGTGTTTAACCCTACCACAATTACACAAGCATACCCACTATTTATACACATCTGTGTAAACTCATGGTATGTACACATTTCCTTGTACAATATTTTGGATGGTAGGGTGGCAGAGACAGAAAGACCCTAGGAAGAGATCATGTTTGACCCTCATAAGGTTAAATTTCATTTGTACAAGCCAGAAAAAGTAACTGAAATATTGCTTGACTCCATTACTTCCCTTATGTTATTAGAAAGAGCTTTAACCTGGATCCTGGTCCAAACTTTGCCACTTGAAAGCTATGTAGTTTTGAAAAGATGACTTTACCTCTCTGGCTTTCTCATTATATAACCTGAAAGAATAGAGGCAGGAGGGGAAGGAAGAGAGAGTTAAGTGAAGAAGAGAAGCCAGGAGACTGAAGGTGCTTTCCAGATCTCTAATTCTAGGGCTTTGTGACAACTGCATGAATTTTCAAAGAGAAGTCTCTGTTAAGTAGAAGAAGCTTTCCCCTTCTGGTTTGAAATTATCAACATTAAACCCAGAAGCAAATCAATAAACATTAATTTATATGCCTTTTTATTTATCTTTAAAGTATATGAGCCATATATACTGGAAGCTAAATAAATATTTAGTATATACTAAAGCAACTTAGAAGCATTTTTAAAATAAACACAATTCAAACAAGTCTACATTTCTAAAGTACAAAAATACATTAAAAGAAAAAGAGAAGCAAACATTGTCTAGGATGTTTATTACTGGTGATAAACATTAGATGCAACTGTTAATAAAGCCCCAAGAAGAGAAGTGTAAAAGCTCATCTAGAGAAATAAACATTTCCTGTATCCGTAAACCTTTCCTGAATACCTGCACCATGTGAGGTACTATGGTATGAGCAATAGGGGATCGACAGGAACCAAAAACCCTACGGGTCGTGGGAGTCGGTTCCGATTTCTTATGTAAGATCTACCTCGCCCGACACCACCAACCAAGTGCAAGCATTTCAGAGCCAGAGACCCAGCACCGGTGGCAACCACCGTGACCCTGTGACTGCAATTAGCAAACTGTCACATACCTGGACAAAACACCAAAAATCATAAGGCTGTAAAAGCTTTAAAAAGCGTGTTTAGCATGACTTCAGGAGACTTAGATTCTTAACAGAATTTCTCCCTGACAGTTACCTTATTCTCAGCCTACCAGTATCTTAGAGGCGAACAAACATTTTAAGAAGAAGTGGGGACCGGAAAGAGAAACTTGCCAGGTCATCCTGTACCGCCTTTGATGTTGTTGGGCTATTCTTGCCTCCGCTGTCTGCCCAGTACCTAGAACAGCACCTACCACAAAGCAGGCCCTCGAGAAATGCTGCGTGAATAAACAACAAATGTTGTTAAAGGTAGTTTGGCCATATTAAGGGCTGAAGGGAAGGAAGAGACAGACTTTAGCTACACAGCAGGCGTCAGGGCCCTTTCTTCGTCCGATCCAGCCACTCCGTGGAGAGGTGTGCAGGCCTCTCTTTCCAGACAAAGAAAAAGAGTCAAAGGTTCAACAACACTCTGACCAAAGAAGAGAAGAAAGCATGGGACCATGTAGTCTACCTAGGTGAGCTGGGGTGAAGGTGCTGAGCTCCTCCGAGAAAGAGAGAGAGAGAGAGAGAGAGGACGTAAAAGACTGTGGTCTGAGACCAGGCAGAAAAGCTGGGCCGGGAAGGTTAGCGACCCGCTGGGCAGCAGCAGGAAAAGGGCAGGCACAAACACAGAGGTGTAAGTGCCTGGACCAGAGCCAGGCGGGAGGCACAAAGGGCGTCCCAAGGGGCTGCAGGAGTCCCACAAGGAGAGCCGGAGGTGCGGGGACTCCTAGGAGTGAGGGTGTATGGGCCCTCAGGCCAGAGAAAGTGGGGGAACCAGGGTGGTATGGGTCACGTGTTCAAAGCTTCTCAAAGTAAAAACTGCCTAGAAATATGTCAGTGCAAGCAAATAATGGCATGTATGTTAGTAACAAAGATGATGGTCATTTATGGTAATTTATTAGTCAAGCTGTCATTCCTAACCCTTTTTAAAATCATCTTCAGAAATCTAAAGGGAAAAGCCAATTTTCAGCAGAAGGAAGAGAACACTGCAAATATAGAATTATTGACTATGCAGGAAAATGTTTAGAACGCTGAAGCACATAGTTCAATGTGTACAGATTACATGCATAATAGAGCTTCAAATGAGTTACCATAGCTACAAAAAGATAATTAATTTTGAGGAAACAAAAGAAAAGAGATATCATTAGGGGCAGTTTCAAAGAGCTGAAATAATAAACGTGGCATCCAAATTTAACTCACATTACTCCCCAACAGGAGCTAGGAATGCTCCTTTCCACGTGGCCACTTCTGCTGCGGTTCCCCATCCCCTCCCCAGTCCAGTGTTCCAGGCCTCCGCTGTGCCAGTCCAAATCCTATCCAGATGCCGAGATTTATATTCCATAGAGTCTCTGAACTCCAGGTGCCCTTGTAGCCCAAACTGTACAATCATTACCGACTATGTATGAAACACGGGTTGGGCACCGGCTGTGTCCCAGGCGCAGTGTGAAGGAGAAGGAATGAAGAGGGGGATTAAACACACAGGTGAGTGTGTAGGTCACAGTAAACAGGAATGGGCTAAAGTCTGAACAATGTTGTATGGAGACGTGCGGAGGAAGAAGCCAACTCAGGGGGAGACCACGTGGGAGGTAACATCCAGCCTGCACCCAGAAGCATAAGCATTATTTTCCCGGCCCAGAAAAAAAGAGGAGGAAGGGGGATATCAAGTTGAAACAACAGTATTTTCTTGTTCCCTTTCTCCTGAAGCAGGAAGAAGGTAGATTTGAGAAACCAAAAGGCATGAGCTGTTATTTTATTTAACCTTTCTGAACATCAGTTTTCTTGTTTATGAAATGGAAACAATGCAAGAGTTTGGTGAAGATTAATCATATAATGTATATTGAAGGACTAGTACCTAGGACATTTTATTTCATTTTTAAAGATTTATTTATTTATTTCAGAGAGACAGGGGTGGGGGGGCAGAGAGAGAATCTTAAGTAGACTCCAAGCTAAGCATGGAGCCCAACGTGGGGCTCGATCCCATGGCCCTGAGATCACAACCTGAGCCGAAACCAAGAGCTGGACACTTAACTGACTGCACCACCCAGGTACCCCCCTAGGAAGCATTTTAGGTAAGAAACAGTCAAAAAATGCTGCTTCCCTTCCCTCCTCAAAAACTGTAAACTCAGTGAAGGCAGGGATAGAGATTTATACTTCTTTCCTGTCACCAGCACTAACAGAACTTCAAGCATGATTTCTTATTGACATAATAATTTTTCAATCATTCCCATTTGAATTTGACAATTTATAAATCTTCTATCATGCCTACTTATTTGATATAAATAAAAATAAAATTTTAAACTCTTACATCCAGTGCTGTATTACCCAAAAGAGGCAAATACTTAAGGCACCAGCAAGACAGGAACAGGGTGGTGGGAGGAAGAGAGAGAAGGGGGAAACATTTTTAAGGCCGATTGATTCTTGATATTTCAGAACAAAGACGAAAGTAGTCCTCACGAAGGAAAGAACACAACTGTGCTGAACTTGCTTACTCTTTATAGTTTAGTGTCCCATTCTGAGTTTCACAGGAGGGATCACCATGATCTTTTCATGCTTAGGGTTCCAAAGATCTCTACAAGCCTTGCTCACAGATCATATAAATGTTCCCCAAGTTCTTCTCCAGTCAGGCCCTATAATGGAGACAAAACCACCACAAAGTCAAACGGAGCTTAAAAGAAAAAACAGAATCCACTTACCAACTGCCTGAGCCTGGCACAGTATTAGGCACCTTACATACTGTCTTAATCTTCCAGGCACTTAACTCCAGGTACTGAAATTCATTATACTCTACAACTGCACGATTTCCTCACTTGGAAATAGGGATCATAGTCATCTTTTCCACAGACTTGTCTTGGAATTGATGAATAAATATACACAAAATGCCCAGGTAATGCATGGCACGCAGTGGGTACCCAATAATGGCTCTACAATTTTCATGGAGACTTGACAGCCAGCCTGGAAACTGATGACACTCTGAAGTCAGAAGAAATGCATGTGACTTACAGAGGGATCCAGAAGTGGTGGCAGCAGCAAGACTGAGGCTCGTCAGAGCTGGCCCTGGGGGCAGGATGACTTGGCTTACCACCCTTTGGCACATGTGCCCAGAGCCTATTCAACTCCAGTGTTCCAAGCTGTTTAACCACATTCAGTTCACTGTGGGCACCTCAGTATCGAAATGCCTGCCAAAATCCAAGTATTTAAAAAAAGCACTCCAAGTGATCAAGCAAATAAAGAGGCTTTTCTTAAAAGAAAAGATCATTTATCGAGATTCAATAAACCTCTGTAGTATGGTTCTAGCAATTGCTTACACATTTGCTGCCATGTTGGTACATCAGCTTAAGTTGAAAACTAGGACAGAGCTCAAGATTGGCACATCTGGCCAAAGGAGGCCCCTAGATTCTGCATCTAAACCCAACGTTATCAAGAGGACAGCAGTAAGTAAATTTACATTTCTTCATTGATAAATGAGCATATGCATAAAAGCATGGTCTATTTTCTTTCAAACTGATATGTTCTTCTTACTACTTCCTACCTCAACAACCCACCCCAAAACTAGATGGGTGGCAGGGGTCAGGGCATAACTAAATTCAGTCCGATCTGGTCATCTAAGACTGATGGAATAATCTCAACAGCCTTTTTAAGTAATCTTATAGATGTCTCCTTCAGATGGCTCAGATAAATTCTCAGTCTTTTAGATTTCTTTCCCCATGTCCTACTTTTCTTCCAGATGGTATCTGACTGCCTGAGGGAGAGAATCCTCAAACCATCCCAAGGCGGAGAAGAGGAGAGGTGGCCCTCACATCTACCCAAAGTTGCCTGGGTCTTTACTGGATTCAGCTCAAGAGTATCTTGACTGAGGGGCGCCTGGGTGGCTCAGTCATTAAGCGTCTGCCTTCGGCTCAGGTCATGGTCCCAGGGTCCTGGGATCGAGCCCCGCATCGGGCTCACTGCTTGGCGGGAAGCCTGCTTCTCCCTCTCCCACTCCCCCTGCTTGTGTTCCCCCTCTCGCCGTGTCTCTCTCTGTCAAATAAATAAAATCTTTAAAAAAAAAAAAAAAAAAAGAGTATCCTGACTGAGTACCCCCTGAGTGGTAAGTTACAACTGGTCCTGTGGGGGGTACTTGTAGTGGTACTGAATGGGGAACAGGGGCGAGGATATGCCGGTTCCCATCTTTACCCAATGGTCCTGGCCATTTGACTCTGATTTTGAAATTCGTGTACAACACATAGACTTCTTCCTTCCAAGCTCAGACCGCTCTAAGTCCCCTCAGCAGAGTCCACATACACCCCTAGTCTCTTAACACCCCTCATGTTGGGCCCCGAGGAACAAGGAGCACTGCCTCGGACTCCACCTGCTTCTGCCACTGCCTCCGGGTCATCGCTCTAACACATGTTCAGAGTGGCCAGCAGCAGAAGCTGCAGACCCCAAGAACCAGACCACCAGGGAAATGGCATGGATTGCCCAAAACAAGAATGAGAATCAAGCAGGAGCCAACACTTCACTCATATCACTAATGAAACACATTCTATTATAATGAGCTGAGTCATGTTTGGCTTTTAGACTTCACGACAGGAGTCTTGAGGACTGGACCCAACCCTTTTTCATCTTTCTACCTGATTCCTGGAGCATAACGGACCCTTCATTTTTTTTGTTGTTTTGTTTTTCCTTAAAAACTGCTTAATACCGAAGAAACAAAGATGATCTGCCTCATTGGCTGGGATAAAGATGAGACAGGCAGTGCACAAGACCATTAACTATCTGGCTATATCTTCTTCCACCTGACACTTTAACTACTAGATAGCTGCACTTCCTTTTCCTCACACGATCTGACAAGTGTTCCACAATTACTCCTTTTCTGATTCACAAATTATAAGTTTGCTTACAACTTACAATCATAGTTACACGTGTATTAAGCTCCTCAAGACCAGGTACCGTACCAAATACTCCACATAACCCACAATGCTTAGTACAGTGGTATACAAAGAGTGGGTTTCTCAAAGTTTATTGGAAAATGAAAGGATATACTTTAAAGAAGTTGAGATATTCTCCCCCAGGAAAAAGAAAAAAACCAAATGCATACAACACTAAATTTTACATAAAATTTCTCTGGAAACCAATTTTGGACCATAAGTTCAAATTCCTTGTAGAAAACAAATGTAAGGTGGTGCTGTTATGATGCAAGGTACCCAACAATAGGAAAGGCTATTATACCACTAAAATTATTATTTTTAAAGGGAATTACTATATAATGGTAAAGTGAAGATGATGAGATTCAGAATGTAACCTCAGCTCCAGATGATGAAGATGGTATTAATGAAGCAGGAAATGATGATGATAAACAGGGCAGAGGCAACAGGGGCGGAAGAGGGAGATAACAGACCAAAAACAAAATAAAACAAAAGGAGAGAAGAGAATAATGCTGTGAAGAGGAAATGAATACTATTTACAAATAAAGTCAGATTTCACAGCATTCTGGTGGGGTCCCTTGTGTCTTTTGGGAAATGAGTGTTTATGGCTCAACCATTGTTAGTAAACAGTTATTGATCACTTACCAAGTGCAAGGTATTATACTAGACCCTTAAGATAAGATGAAACATACGACCATATCAAAGAACTTATGTAAGCAAAAAGACTGGACATAAACATAAATGGGTAAACCACCACTAAAGGTAAGTTTTAGCCCCTAGCTCCCAACTCTCATCGCACACCCAAAAGATCAATTCTGGATGGACTGTAGCTCAAAATATAAAAGGTAAATAGCACAGCTTCTAGAAGAAAACAGAGAATATCTTTATGACATTGGGACAGGCAACAAATTCTTAGCCAAGACACAGAAAGTGCTAGTCAAAAAGGAAAAACTGTTAACACTGCACTAATTAAAATCAAGAACTGTTCTTTAAAAGACACCAAAATAAGAGAGTGAAAAGACAAGTCACAAAGTAAAAGAAGATTTTTGCAACACATATAAACAAAAGAGTGCCAGTATTCTGACAAACATTTTAAAACCCGTACAAATCAGGGAGAAAAAAAAGATACACAGATTCTCTAATTTTAAAAACTGGCAGGGACACCTCAGTGGCTCAGTCAGTTAAGCATCAGACTCTTGATTTCAGCTCAGGTCTTGATCTCAGGGTTCTGGAATCAAACCTTGTGTGGGGCTCTGAGCTGAGCAAGGAATCTGCTTGAGATTCTCTCTCTCTGCCTCTGCCTCTCCACCCACCTCTCTCTCACTCTTTCAAATAAATAAATAAATCTTTTAAAATAAAATAAAATAAAAACTTGCAAAAACCCAAAGGTTCAGCAACAGATAAATGGATAAACAAAATGTACTACATATAATACAATGAAATATTGTTCAGCCATAAGAAGTTATGAAATTCTGATACATGCTATCACATGGACGATCCTTGAAAACATTATGCTAAGTAAAATTAGCCAGTCACAGAAGGACAAATACTGTACGATTCCACCTGTGTGAGGTACCTAGAATAGGAAAATTCATAGAAATATAAATATACTAGATGTTACCAGCGGCTGGGGAAAGAGGAAAACGGGGAGTTACTGCTTAGTGTTTATAGGGTTTCTGTTTGAAGTGATGAAAAAGTTTTGGAAATAGTGATGATATTTGCACAACATTGTGATGTTTCATGCCACTGATGTGTACACTTAAAAATGGTTAAAATAGCTAATTTTATGTTATGTTTTACCATGATTCTTAAAAATTAATGACACATTATACCAAAACCATTGAATTGTAAAATTAATAATGTAATATACCAAAAACCACTTAATTGTACACTTTAAATGGGTAAATTATACAACATGTGAATAATATCTCAATAAAGTTGTTACGGAAAAAAACCGGCAAGGCTTGAGCAGACAATTTACATTAAGAGGATACCTAAATGGCCTGAAAGGGGAAATGGTGAGCAACCTCATTAGTAATCAGGGAAGAGCAACACACTTACAAACACACACACACAATGAGATACCCTTATTCATCCATCATAATGGCTCAAGTTAAATAGATACAATAGCTTGCGTTCACAAGGATGTTGAGGAAACAAAACTTTCAAACACTGCTAGCAGGCATAAAGATCAACACGACTTTGGAAAAAATGGCACTACCTACTAAAGCTGAGTACCCACGATTTGTTTCTCAGGTATATACCTGACAGAAATGCACTATGATTTGCATCAAAACAACACATGCCCAAGCCTGTTCACTGTGGCATTATTCATTATAGGCCAAAACTGAAGAAAACCCAAATGTCTATCAGCAGTAGGATGGGGAGGTTGATATCATGGTATATTCACACAATGAAGGTCTATACCACAATGAGGGTGAAGAAACCATGGCTACACATAATATGCACAAATTGCATAAACAATGTTGAATTTTAATAGCCAGAAACAAAAGAGTGCATAATGAATATGGATGACTCTACTTACATAAATTTTAAAAACAAGCAAACTAATTTCCAGTGTTAGAAGTCAAAAACTGGCTACCTTTGGGGAGCCTGGGATGCTAGGGTGATTGAGAGGGGCACTGGAAGTCTACGGGGTGTGGGCAATGCTGTCTTTGGTTACACAAGTATGTCCACTCACAATAATTCATTAAATAGTACTCTCAAGGTTTTTACACTATTTTGTGTGTATATTACACTTTTTTAAAAAATTTAGTCCCTGTCACTATTGCCCTTTCTAATAAATATAGCAACTCTGAAATACATTATAATCAAAGAAAAACCTGCCTGAATATAAGTCCCCGCTCTTCAGTGGGATGAACAAAGTATGAGTTAGACAAAGACAGCAGGAGCATGTTCCAAGATAGTGGGAAGCTACTGTAAACTTAGCTCACGTAAAGGAAAAGGGTGAGAAACTATTAACCTTTTCAAAACTGGAGCACACTTGAAATGCAAATTCACTCCACAACCTAAAAGAATCTTTTTTTTTCTCATTCTTTGAAAATGAGAAAGGCCTATACTCTAGCAGAAAACTTTAAAATTTACAGGCATATCTCAATTTCACATACGGAATTTCAATTCTTTGCCTGTGAAACGAGAGAACTGGATTGTCCATTACCTAATACAAGATAAAAGGTGCTGAAAGCAGAGATTTCACATTTATCCATTCCCTCGACAAAGCAAGCACCTGCCATGTGCACGGCACAAAGCGCTCGTCCTTTGGAGCTTGCAAGAAAGCGTAAGAGAATGAGGCAGGCCAGTCTGGAGGTGCGACCAGAGGAGGGGCGCAGACTGTCCTGCTTTAGGAGACAGTGAGAGGAAACCACCCCCTCCTGAGGGGTGAGGCCACAATGTAAGGCAGTCCATCTCAGAGGAAGTGGGCAGGAGCTGGGCCTGGAAGGGCAGGGATGTGGCCATCGAGAGAAGGAGGTGAGGTGTTTCAGATCCACCAGCAGAGGATGGGAAATGTGAGCAACAAAGCTGAAGAGGGAGAAGGACAGGAGTGGCAGAGGGCGCTGGGGACATGCTGAGTGGGGAAGAGCAGAAAGCCACAGAGGGCACGGATGATGTTAGGAACATTTCGGAATTTATCCTTTAAGGGGTTCTGAGTTTGTGTTGTTTTGGTTGTTGGAGGAGGAGAGGAATATAATGAAAGCAGTGTTTGACAGAAAAGCAACCTTGCAGAAAGCAAAGGGTGGATCAAAGCAAAGAGAGGTAAAGGAAACATCAGCCCAAAAACTGTTAGAACAGTGTAAACTTAAAATGACAAGGATAAAAAATACTGAGGGTGGAGAGGAAAGAAAGGAGAGTGAAGGGGGCACCTGTGTGGCTCAGTCGTCAAGCGTCTGCCTTCAGCTCAGGTCATGATCCCAGGGTCCTGGGATCGAGCCCCGCATTGGGCTCCCTGCTTCGCGGGAAGCTGCTTCTCCCTCTCCTGCTCCCCCTGCTTGTGTTCCCTCTCTCGCCGTGTCTCTCTCTGTCAAATAAATAAATAAAATCTTAAAAAGAAGAAAAAGAAGAAAGGAGAGTGAAGTTAAGAAAACTAAGAAGAAATAGTCTCAAGATTCGGGCATTTTCAGATATGAAAAAACGAACTCTTTTGCATAGGAACAGGCCACAGGATCACACATTTGTGCAGCATGATGCCACCACAGTCCACACAGACTCCAGAGTCTGCCCGAGAGCGGAAGCTTGTGCCAGACACAAAATCAGTCTGCCTGAGATCTAAATATATGTATATATCTCCACCATCCGTGAAAACTGCCGTATTAAAATTAGATAATATATGTGTGTTTACCTAATTAGCTGGTATAAATGAAGCAGAAGGGCAAGGAAAGGCTTTGTGAAGGTTAATCTAGACATGGAAAAGCTGAATTACTTCCCCTGCCATGCTCAGTAGGGAAAAAGGTTCCACTACCCTTTACTCAAGTCAAAGAGAAAGCTGGCATGCCAACTTCCACTCTATGTCAAGAGAATCTGAGCTGAGAATTCAGAGGAAGTGCCCAAGACTGCAAATTATTTTTGTGTTCATGGTCTTCATCATCAGTTTATAGAATATTTGTTAGACATTGAAGGAGTAAGCAGATTTGATTTATTTTAATGCAGGCAGATGGCTTGGTCATGGAAATTGTGAAGAGATTACTGAGCGGCTTCCTCAGATCAAGGACATTATGGAATTAAAGCCTCTAAGAAACCGTGCTGGTCCAGGTCTCCATGGCTGACAACCTTACACGTTCTTATTAATGAGAAAGAAAACTCAACCCCTTGAACTGGAAGTAACCAGGGAGGAAGGGGTGGGGTGGAGAGCAATTAATTTGTCCAAAGAAGTATAAATGTTAAGATGGAAACCAGAAATACAGATTGATCAAAGGGCAACTAAAACATGCCTTGCTCTGAGGACACTGAAATCATAAATTAGGAAGCATTAAAAATCACAATTTCAGAAAATATATTCATGAAAACGAATCATGTTTAAGTTGCTATAACTATTTTGGAAAATTTTAATGATCTGAAAACAAACTATACTTACCAAGATAACATAGTAGGCAGTGAGTTTATGAATCTCTGCATTATTTTGAAAATTCTGCCAATGTGACTAACTCTTGTCCATTTTGGAGACCACCGAGCTTTGTATAAAAACATTCTCTTTCGTGAAAATGCAAAGAAAAGAGCTGGGAAACACCATCAATGACATAAAACCCTAGAGTCAGAATCCAGACATGCCCTAACCACACCCCCCAAAGCTTTCCATTTAAGTACCCTTATCTCCCTGACTAAAACTCCCTGGTTTTTGTTTTTAAAAAGTTCACAGGCTTGGGGTGCCTGGGTGGCTCAGTCAGTTGAGCTTTCAACTCTTGGTTTCAACTCAGGTCATGATCTCAGGGTCATGAGATCAAGAGCCCTTCTCTCTCCCTCTTCCTCTGCCCATCCCCCCGCTGGAGCACATTAAATAAATAAAGAAACAAACAAAGAAATAAAATCTTTTTAAAAAGTTCACAAGCCTTCCACTTTCAATCAACAACAGCACTATGAAAATGTCTGTATTTGTCATGTAACCTCATACAGATAAAATTTAGACAAAGAAGAGTCATTATGAGAAAAAGGCAGAGAAAAGTCATAGAAATCAAGACAAAGGACCAGAATACAGTGATTGTGACAAAAAGATTTCTGTCATGTTTAGAGTCTGCTTATCACTACTGACCCTCTCCTGACACATACAAGATCTATGATATAAAGGATTTAAGAGAATAATTATGTACATAATGAAAACAATCAATTTAAATATAAGATTCTTTATATTTGAAACCACTTTTTATAATCTTTCCACAATAGACAAGGATGGTTTTAATTCCTAGAATTAAAGAAAGTCTCATTATATTGATGGGGAAAAGGAGAGAAAAAGTCAAGTAACTTGCCCTTAAATTGGGCAAGTCTTGTAAACATGTTAAAACCAGCCATATATTCTCTCCAACTTATATTATTGCCAATATTCTTAATACTTGGATGCCAAGTCAAAGAATCATGAGATTACAGAGCTGGAAAAGAACAAGAGGTTACCTCATCCAACTCCTTCATTTTTGTAATGAAAGCAGGCCTGGAGAATTGTAGGATGCATCCCAGGCCACACTTCCCGCTGGTACTCCCTATACAGAACTCTTACCTTCTGACTCAAGTTGGAGCTGACCAACCCTTGTAACAGTAACTGCCACTAACCAAGCATTTTTTTTTAATGCCAGACTTTATGCTAGACCTTTAGAAATATATCATTTTATTAAATTTATATGTACAAAGATGTTCACTACATCATCATTAATATCAAAAAATCAGAAATAGGGGTGCCTGGGTAACTCAGGCAGCTAAGTGTCCAACTCTTGATTTCAGCTCAGGTCTTGATCTCAGGATCATGAGTTCATGCCCCAAGTTGGGCTCCACACTGGGCGTGGTGCCTACTTAAAAAAAATATCCAAAACAATATAAATGTCCAACAATGGAGAAATAGTTAAATATATGTGCTGCCGAAGCAAGCACTGGAGAAACAGTTAAATAAACTATGGCATATACATGCTATGATATACTAAATGATCATTAAAAAGAACGAGGTAGATCCATGTAACAGATGGAAAAATACCCATGTTAAATTGTTATGTTTTACAAATAAGTTATAGAACGATACATATGACGTTATTTTTTTAAAAAAAAATATGAGAAAATGAGTGAATTGGGTTCAGTTTAAATAAGCTGAGTTAAAAATTTTAAAAATAAAATTATGTAGAACAGACAAAAATAATATACAGATAGTGTCTGAGATACCAAATATAAGATAAGAGATACCAAATATAAGATAATATAATATACCAAATATAAGATACCAAATATAAGATATGGAAATATCCAGAAATACAGGAAAACAGATCTGAAATGCAGGAAGACGTGAGTAGGCAGATCTGAAAAGATATAATATCTCACAGGAAAAAAAACTGATAAAAACAAACACATCACCATAAATTATAAATAACCTATCGAACTATAAAGATAAAGGAAGGCTTTTGACATCCAGGTACAAAAAATAAATCACCCTCAAGAGAGAAAAATTAAATCTAGACTGATCTCAGACTTCACCACAACAATAGTCAATGCCAGAAGATATGAAGTAATTTCTAACAAATTCTAGGAAATACATTTTGACTCAATAACATACGTATACAAATTCTCCTTCGGTGTGGATAGAAATAGGGAGTGAAAACATGAACTAATTCAGAGAACAAAGTAAGCACCTAAACAGTTCTAAATGATAGGAATTATCTACATTTATGAAGAAATAAATCATAATCATCAAATGTTAAAATGGACATATCTGGGTGGTTTGGAATGATATGTTGAAATATTTTTTTCCTGCTTTGTACTGTTTAACTCAAAATGAACATGGATCTTTTTAATAAAAAACCTGAAGTCTGTACTTTTTAAGCGCAAATAATATGATTTCATTTAGGTAAAATAGTCAAAATTAATGTATACTTACGGAAACAAACTGACATTTGACTAGACCCAAGAGTGGAGGAGTTAACTGCAAAGGCACATGAGGGAACTTTTCAGAAATTTCTACATTTGACTCTGCTTACACAGGTGCATAAATTTATCAAAACTATGTAATATTACACTGAAAATAGGAGCATCTTACCATAGTTAATTATACTTCAATAAAATTGACTTGAAACACAATATGAGTAACTCATGAAAAATTATCTGGTGAAATGGTGGTTGTTAGTCACACACAAAATACACACACACACACACACACACTTTCTACCTAGTGGCTATGATTATTTTCCTACTAAATGCAATCAAACAAACAACTGAATTTTGAACTTAGATTCTAGATAAAGAGGGTAAACAAAAGCTCCAAAAAATGTAAATGACTAGTCCTCTATGTGATCCATCAAGAGCCTCATTAAAGAAAAAAAAGTACATGTACATGCAGACTTTGTTTGTCATTAGAAAAAGGCCTGGAACAATGCACAGCAAAACCAGAGAATTTGGTGGGTGGAGGTAGGGTATGAGTCAATTCTTAAACACTTCTGCATTGTTTGAATTTTTACGCCTAGGATATGTTACTCCTATAATTCAAAACATATATAAAATACAAAAATAAAGAATTTTAAATGAGTTTATTATGCTTAAATAATATATGCATACTTCATTTAATACCATCCTACATAGTATGCGATAATTATTGGCTATCGGTCTCAAAAACAATTCTCAAGAAAAAAGAAAGAAGAAACTAACATCCCATTATAGTAACACCAGAGTTTCGTACAGTCCATGGACCCAAAGGGGTCTCCAAGATCCTTCCAGAAAACCGGTGAGGTAAAAGCCATTTTGTTAATAGCGGTAAACTGTGTGCCTTTTGCCTGTGCTGACCTTTGCGCGGACGCTGCACACACAGCGGCGGGGGAAGCGGCCTCGAGGTCCTGGCGCTGAACGCCCCCCACGGGCACGGGCCTTCACCATCACCGGCTCCCAGTGAAAATGGAAAAATCCAGTTTCACTAACGAATGCCTTTGACGAAGCACTAACAGTAATTTTATTAAATCTTGACCTTTTATAATATCCTGTGTGACAAAATGGGCAGTATGAGCCATAGGTCACTCATGCCGCCTCCGAAGCAAAACGGCCGTCCCCGGAAGAGCGCTGGGCAACTCCTCGAGCACAAAGCTGAATGAACTAGCTGCTGTTTCCGCGAATCAGCATTTTTACTTGAAAGAACAACTCACAGACCACAATTATTCAGACTTAGGTATGTGGCAGGCATTTTCTCAAAAGTGAACAAAATAAGCCTGTCCCTTCAAGGGAAATAAATGACAGCTATGTGTTTCCAATGATAAAATTTGGGGAAATTTTACAAAATCTGTATCTGCCATTGTAGCTTAACAGCTTTCCAAGACTTAAACGCTCTTTTGATAAGATCAATGGCGATATTAACAAATGTGATTTGTTTATATTCTACAATTTAATGTATGCCAACATTTCTAAATCTGTATCGAGGAACCAATATTTTCCAAATTATCAATGCATAGTGTACCAAAAAAATCATGCAGGAATAAAAGACCCACTCAAATTGCAAGATACACCAATGAATTTTAAAATAGCAAGAAATATTTACTGATATGGTTTCTAATTTTTCATGGTAATCAATCTTTAAGAAACTACTATTTATTGAGTTTCGGTAAATATCAAAGAATATCTGAAATTATTTGAAAATGCTATCAAAATACCCCTTCCTCCTCCAACTACATATTTGTGGCAGGCCAGATATTCTTCATATATTTTAACCAAACCAACACATCATAATAAATTGAATGCAGAAGCAGATAGGGGAATCCTGCTGTCATCTAATGAGTCAGACATTAAAGAGATTTCCAAAACTGGAACAATGCCACTCTTCTTGCTAATATTTTTTGGTTTGGGCAAAAATTCTCCCTTGTCATGAAAATATATTACTTATGTCAATATACAATGGATTTATTGTTGTTTTTAAATTGATTAATAAATATTTCTAAACACTCTTAATTTTTAATCCACATAAACAAAAGCTCTTCGTGGTCCTCAATAATCTTTAAGGCCCCAATAATCCTAAGGCCAAAAGTTTGAGGATCTTTGGGGCGCCTGGGTGGCCCAGTCGTTAAGTGTCTGCCTTGGGCTCAGGTCATGATCCCAGGGTCCTGGGATTGAGCCCCACTTCTGGCTCCCTGCTTGGCGGGAAGCCTGCTTCTCCCTCTCCCACTCCCCCTGCTTGTGTTCCTGCTCTCGCTATCTCTCTCTCTGTCAAATAAATAAATAAAATCTTAAAAAAAAAAAGTTTGAGGATCTTTGCAGTACACTGTTAACACATTTTTACATGTTCTGCATACTCTCTCTTTTCTTCTTCTTTCATAAAATGGGAGTAATGACAATAATATTTATTGAACCTTTACCTTACACGAGTCTCATGACAGCCAGATGAGGTAGGCACCATATCCTAATTTTTTTCCCCTGGGATGAAGAGTTTTTATTTAATTCAGTAAGCAATATGGAAACACTGAAATCCTTTAAGTAGGAAATCTTGGGTCATTCTAAAATGTATTAAAGAAAATGGATTTTTTTTAAAGATTTTATTTATTTATTTGAGAGAGAGAGAGAATGAGAGACAGAGAGCACGAGAGGGAAGAGGGTCAGAGGGAGAAGCAGACCCCCCGCTGAGCAGGGAGCCCGATGTGGGACTTGATCCCGGGACTCCAGGATCATGACCTGAGCCGAAAGCAGTCGCTTAACCAACTGAGCCACCCAGGCGCCCAGAAAATGGATTTTTTTTAATTAATTAACATATAATGTATTATTCGTTTCAGGGGTACACGTCTGTGATTCATCAGTCTTATATAACACCCAGTGCTCATTACAACACATACCCTTCCCAATGTCCATCACCCAGTTACCCCATCCCTCCACGACCCCCAGCCCCAGCAACCCTACGGCAATCTGCATTTACACGCAGACAATATGCATAAGTGATATGTACTACAAGCTTTCTTAACCAATGAAAGCCTAAAATGCTAGCCTGACTGCAATGTGTTCTGCAACAAGTGATGTTTATTACACTTCACCCTCAGTTTTTGCCATGTATTTTGTGTTCTGGCAAATGATCCTGACCTGTGGAGCTGACAGAAATTGTGAAACAGGTAGTGACAGACCTGGTACAAGGAAACCAAGATGAAGTATTATAAAAGATGTCTGATGTTACTTAAGGCATCTTTGAGTACATGGTGGAGGATGGAGCTATGATTAGTAGAAGACTTCTGACATTTCAGGAGCTACAAACATCACTGCAGACTGAGAGGACTGTCCAGAGGGAATGAATCCTAGCTGGAAGAAACTCAGGGGGGAAATGGGTAGACTGCAGGAAAAGGGGAAGCTGTGGGAGGGGAGCACAACTGGCAATCTCCCTTGGGAGCAGGCTATGATGCCTCCCCTTGGGGCTCATCTAGCTAATGCTCCTATTTCTAAAAAAGCATTTCCAGTACTTTGTATATATAATGTCAGAGGGTGGGGGGGTGGGGAGGCTGAGCTTAGACTACACAGGTGTTATTTTAATTATCTCCGTTCTTGGGAGACTAGTTTTGACATACAGGCCCTTAAGACGAAAAACACCAGGCATGGAAATGGGAAACTTGATGGCTCTAAGTGAACACCCAAAGGTCCAAGGTCATTCTTTATTGCATGGAGCAACATCTTCAGAAATTCCTTAGGAAAAAATATTTCAAACATAGACAACTTCAAAGTTTTGTGATTAAAAATAAGCTAAAAATCAATGTTGAAAGATCTGTATTATATTTTTAAATTAACTTCCAAAGTCATAGAATCTAAAAAATCTATGAAAATAAATTTCTATCACCTCTGTTCCACAAAATATACACTAAGGTTTAAAGATAAACTGAAGCTGACACAGTCACACTAAATCCCTAAAAAATCCTTAGCAAAAATTCTTTTTCTTTAAAGGGGGGGGCATTCTTTTCGGGTACTGCAGACACACAGGATTACCGATTATATGAGTAACCACTCAGTCATTCTCAAGTATCTACTGAACACTTACTCTGTGCCAGGTATGGTACTGTCTTTTAGAGAAAATATACATATATACATATACATATTATACACACACACTGAATTATATCATATAGTTAACTTCATGGAACGAGGGGAAAATACTAGCATAGAGTTACATCCACATGCTCACATATCCTCAACAATGCCCAGCTTCGAAAGTGACTTCCTGGTCGGCCTGCTGGACTCCAGGGTTGATATATCCTCGAAATAGGTAGGGCTAAGTCATTGGAACGAGCCATGAATGGCTAGATGTATTTACCTTAAAAGAACCTGATGCTAATAGAACAATGTAACATCCTCCAAAAGGGAAGAAGATGAGGAGGAAAGAGGGCAGGAAAGAATCAACATTAGTGAGAATATGGGAGCGAAAGGAAAGACATTTTCACACGAGCAACTACTGTCAACAGGGAGAGGCTTTAGACAAAGGTGGGTAAGGGGCTCTCTAAACTAGGACATTTGTTAAAAATTTCCACTGGTGTGATCTTCAACAAACCTCAGAAAAATTTAAACCTCTTTCCAATTTTTAAAAATATTAGATTAATTAGTCTTTCAAGACTGGCCTAGAAGTGGCCCCATTCTACTTGAGTTACATCCACAATGTCACACTGTGTTATTACACAGTTGTGAAACTTGATGAAAAAACAGCATTGAATTTCCAACCAATCCACTATCATTCACAGTTTCTGATTTTAACCCAATTCTCTGAAGATTCTTCCAAAGAACTCTACATAGTACAAGAATTTCCTGAACTCAGTGCTTCTGGTGTCTCAACTTCTTTACTGGCAACACTTTTCTAAAATAAAAGTGTGCATCTAATACCGTCAGTTTGTTACCTCTCAAGATCAAATGCTAAATGAAGGGAAACCAGTAAGCAGACTTCCTCTAAGAATTTTTTTTTTAATTGAGCAGACCTTTTTCTCACATTGGTAAATTTGTATTTTTTAATCCTTTTCTAAAAACATAAAAATTGTAATAATATTTGCTAAAATATGATCTTTCTATAATACGTATGTGAGGCAGAGTCCCACCATATAGCACCTCTGTGGTATCCGACGATGGTGAAGATGAACTGGTACCAGATCAATGGCTGAGTCTATCATTTGTGAAATTAGGAAACAGATTTTATTTCTTTGGCTGACTTCATTTTTTTTTTAAATCCTCACAAATGTAAACTATTCTTTCTCAGGTGGTAGGAAGCCTGGTACAGAGGGAATCAATTACCCAAATTTTAATAGAAAGAAAAAAAAATCCACAGTTTAGGTAAATCAGCTTAACTAATAAGTAACTAACTTTCCACTTTTAACACCAAATTCACCTCAAATCAGATGGTGTTTTGAACACCACCCAAGAACTGACAACCCCTCCGAAACCTGTTACTCTCAATTATAACTGAAGGAGGATATCAGAGCCTCCAGATGGTCTAAGGGACGTTCTCAAAATGCAAGGGTGAGATATATGCATGCTAGACAGTCCTTATCAAACAAAGGAGGGGGGTACTTGAAGTGAGGGGACTACCAGAAATGCAGCAATCCTACCTCCAATTGCCTAAAATATCACTAGTGTAGATAACATAAATTCAGAATCCCTATTCTAAATGAACTAATGTAGATGAGAATTTCAGTGCGAGTGCCATGATTTCCCCAAACCAGCCAGTATCTCCAGTCCCTTGTTCTGTAGAACTCATCGCAACTAAAGAATCCTGTGTCCCAGCAGATCACCTTGTTTGGCACTAAATCACATGGTTTAAGTATGAAAATCCAAATGAGACTTTTCATTATAAATGCTTCCACTATCAAAGTGTGAAAACACATTTGAAAATGTGCCACATACTGTTACTGGGGGGAAAAATCTTTACCCATTGCATCATTACCATGAGTCTGACAACAGTTCTAAGCATAACATTTTAGAAGCACTTGGTGATTTAATGTTTAAATTCCTTCCTCAATAGTCCGCATTGAAAATACAGTGTATTACGCTTAATTTCTCTAAAGTTTTCATCCAGTGGCTGTCACCTTTCATGTAGGTCAAACTACAGGTTTTTTTACTAAAAAGTGAATCCTGCCAAAGCAGTTACATAATTCAAGTTAGAGCTAAGAAATCGAAGTTCACAAGAAATTTTTCAGAATGCTAACATTTAGGCTCATAATTCTTTTCATTTTCATTTCATTTTTATGTGACCTTTTCTTTCTTTTTACAGATTTTCCCAGATTCTGGAAAGTTATCTGCTATTTCAATGAATCACAAGTAGCACAAAAAATGCTTCAGATGTATCTAACCTATTGGTAGGACTATATAGAAGTCAACTTTTCAGTTCAAATTCCCTTTGAAGTTACTCCACAGAAACGCAAACAAAAATAAAAACAGAAATCTCTTGACATCCATTTTCTTTCAAAAATGTAAGAGACTCTCTACCTTTCGGGCCTCAAGACTTCATAGTAGCCAATGCTACAATGGTTATCTACTTAGCATTCCGTGTCTTTTCCCCCTTCATAATGAAGCCACTTCATTCAGGTTTCCACCCCTTCCCCTCATTCTAAAGTCCTGGGGATGGGCCCTAATTCATTCAAAACAACTTTGCCTTTGACTTGAAGAACTTAATGGCAGTCAGGACATGGTATTCTCCTGGAGACTGTTATGGTAGGTACAAGTAGGCACACAATAGCTGTTCACCCTCCTCCCCCTCTCCATCTTGAGGAAACTGAATAACAGTGGCCTTCCCATGGCCTCCTGAATAAATCCCAAATTCAGCATTCAAGGCTCTCTACTATTCTTTTACTACCTTTTTAGCCCTTTCTCCTTTGCACACATCTCCTGCTCTAGCAGCTACACACTTGGCCTTTCAAGAATATGCCCCTGCACTTTCCATTTCATATGCTTTGCCCAGGCTGTTCCTTTGACTAGGAAAGAAGGCCCAACCACTCCCATGTCAGCCAGTTGAAATCCTACTCAAAGTCCAGATCAAAAGTAAACTTTTCTATCAAGTCTTCCTTGATATCACCATTAATAAATGGTACTCATCATACATTCCTTGTGTCATTAATCATTTTACATGCTTACAGCCTGTTTTAAAACCCCAGACTCCTTAAGGGCTGCAATCTCTTGTGCATCTTTGTCCTCCACCATCCCTCCCCACCAGACACCCAAATTCAGAGTGGCAGGCTCAGTAAACATTTGTTGAACACATGAACATAACTGTTCATTCCTGAGAGTGAAAAGTACTTCTACAGAATAGATTATCATGAAGGCTGAATTGTCCTTGGAAGTCTTTAAAAACATCCTAGGATAGCTGAGGAATAGTTCTGCTGAAGGAAAGGAAACAAATCAGGTGACCTTGTAAGGCTGCTTCTGCAAATTACATCAACTCTTTAAAAGTACTGCCTAATAATTCAAAAACAAACTATACACAAATGCTATTTACAAAAAGAGAGCAGCATTTATTATAATAGATGAAGGTTAAGAACAGATTATTTTTAGCAAAATTTCAGCTGCTCTTATAGTGATATACCATTTTTCAGTTATATCCAAGGAATTGTACAAAAAAGCTCATTTAGTCTAATTATTTCACACTTGAAAGAAGTAGGACAGAGAAAAATGCCGGCCCCTTCAAACGGGTAACCAGACAAAATTAATTTGGAAGCACATACTCATGTCACTTAATTACTGTCTACACATCATCACCAAAAATATACCTACTGAACTCCAAGAAAGTTACCTGTAATTTTGATTATTTCCTTCACTGGCATTTATGGAAAAAGTATATGAAATTTTGTATTCCCTTCTCCCCTACCAAATAAATTTGAAAAATTTAAGTCGACTAAAATGAAGTTACTTCAAGATCCATGGGTACATTATCAGTTCAAATAAGGCCACAAAACTATGGGAAACATACTGATATCTCCAGAAATAAACAAGGTTAACCACAATATTCCATAAACCATTGAGCCTGCTCATTAAATAAAACTTTCAGAATAAATCTCATCAATTAAATGGGACAGAAAACTTGATTCCAAGCACAGTGCACTCACAAAAGAAAAAGGCACTGTATAAGATGAAAATCAGAGTTAAATATGATGGCTATTCATAGAAAATAAAATGTAAGAAAGATTAAATAGAGAGTAGAAAATGAAATAGTTTTTTTTAACCATTAAGAAAATTAAACACACGTTTAGTCTTTTTGTTCCAATATTGTTACACTCTACGTATTTCTGTAAGCCAATTTAAATGCTTTGGGGAAGAAGCTAGAGTACAAAAAATATATTGTTTTCGAACATAATGTAGCACACTGTATAGTTATTTTTAAAGCAAAGATCACATTTTCAGTCAAACATGCCTATGCTTGTTAAAGGTTATGGTAAAGCTACAATTTAAAGTTTTCTCAATTATTTTAAAGGCACCTCTATTTTTCCTGGAGCCGCCGGATAACGGAAACTGATTCTAAATACTGTTTCTCCCTGGACCCAGTAAGTGAGGGAGCGGTTACTTAAAAAGCACAGCGGGGTCAGAAGCCGGTCCGGGATCAGCGGAAACCGAGCAGCGGGTGCAGTTACCTCTCGGATCTGGGACACCTGAGCCGCGCGGGGGGGCGCGTGAGCCCCGGCCCACAGCGACGAATATGGCCCCTGGCAAAGTTGGGCTCGCAGGACCCGACACAGCTCTCCCCGGGCCCGCCGGTCCAGCCTGGCCCCACCGGGAGCAGAGGGCTCGGGCTACTCACCGTGCAGAGAGAGGAGCAGCAGAGGCGCCAACGGAGAGCCCGGAGAAGTCATCCCGGGGCCGCGGGGAGCGCGCCCGCCGCCCGCCCGGCTCCTCGTCGCGACGGCGGAGACGCGGGCCGGGCTCTCGGCGCTCTTGGGGCAGTCGGTCCGCCCGGAGGGGCCGGGACCGTGGGACGCACAGCGGAGGCAAGTGGAGCTCCCGCGCCGCCCCGCTTCGCCGACGCTGAGCTGCGACCAGGCGCGTCCCGGGCTCGCCGGCCTCGTCCCGCAGCGCCGCGGCCACCTCGCGCTGCCCCAGGACCCGACGGCCCGCCGCGCCGCCGGGGGAGCCACTCCCCCCCAACTCTCGCCCAGCTAGTCCGGCAGCAGCCCGGCTCCCCTCGGCTCCGCGCCGCCCACTCGCCCTGCTCCTCGGTCTCCCGGGCAACCGCGGCTCCCGCGCGACGCCTGGCGGCCCACCCGCGGAGCGAGCGCGGCGCGCAGCTGGCGCTGCCGGGCCACCTGTGCGCGGTGCCGCCCACTGCCCCGCACGCCGCTGTGAGCGCCGCTGGGGACCCTCCGGAGGACGCCCTCCTGGCCTGCAGTCAAGGCCTACCCCTGCCCTGAACCACTCTCCAGACAGGGGTGTCAGTCTTGATCCCCAGAGTCCTCTAGGAAGGACTTTCCACAACCTTCGCCCAGCAAGATTCTTTTCTGTTGCCGTTTTCAGATTATTTCTATTTGTCCATTTCCTCTCTTCTGTAATCTGGCAAAATTCTGATTCTGGCAAAATTAAGAATTGATGAGGTTTGTTCTATTCCATAGCTTTTTTTTTTTTCTCCCAACACCCACCCACTACCTTATTTTCCTTAAAAAAGCATAAGGGCTGTACCATGCTCCTTATTCCCCGTTTCTATCAAAGACACTACCATCTTTTCTTGCCCTTTTAGTAAAACTTATCTCAACTTCTAATATTTAAAATTAGCCACTTTAAACGTTATGGCTTTCTTTTTTTTTTTTAAAAGATTTTATTTATTTATTCATAAGAGACAGAGAGAGAGAGAGGCAGAGGGAGAAGCAGGCTCCCCGCTGAGCAGGGAGCGGGATCCTGGGATCATGACCTGAGCCGAAGGCAGACGCTTAACCATCTGAGCCACCCAGGCGCCCTGTTATGGCTTTCTTAAACTAATTTCAACTATTTGTTAACTAGTGAGAGGGTGATTTTATTATGGTGATTGTTACTTTGGGTTTTTATTTTTTGTTTCCTGTTCGTTTTGGTTAGGTGGAAAGAGAGACCTTCTTGGCATCTGAAATTATTTTAAATATCTGCCTTCTTCTCTTCTTATAAAAACTAATCTTCATTCCTTTTCCATTGGATCTCTGGTGTCTTAACAGCCCATAGTCACTTTTTGCTTCAGCCTCCGATGGGAACATACTTTCCCCGGAGGTATATCAAACCATTCTGGTCAATTTCTACAGCAGCATAGATTAGGATTCTTGGGAGTCCCCGGAAATTTTGAGCCCCCATCTGGCAGATATAATACTCCCAGGGCAATTCAGAGTGAAAATAGTATGCACAGGAGAAAGGCAAATATGTAAAACACCCATACATTGGACAAAGATTGGAAGATAAATGTAAAAACAACAGTATCAAGATGGTGGAATTATGGATGCACCTTTTTTTTTTTTTTTTGGAAATTGGTGATGTTATAATTTTAAGTAAAAAAAAAGGGGGGGTGCCTGGGTGGCTCAGTTGGTTAAGCGACTGCCTTCGGCTCAGGTCATGATCCCGGAGTCCGGGGATGGAGTCCCGCATGGGTCTCCCCACTCAGCGGGGAGTCTGCTTCTCCCTCTGACCCTACCCCCTCTTGTGCTCTGTCTCTCACTCTCTCTCTCAAATAAATAAAATAAAATCTTAAAAAAGAGAGAGAGAACATATTAAGAAATGCCAATCACCTTTAACACCAATATCCTAAAAAGATATAGCTTGATTATGAATTGAAGATGCTTCAACTTTGCCCACTACTTCCAATTTGTTAGAATCCTTTACCAGATCTCTAGTGGTAAAAAAAGAATATGACAGTATAGATTATTTGACATTAATAACAGAAATTTTAAATTTCAACTGTGATTTCATCACTGGGCTCATTCTCATTCTTTTAAATTCCACAAGGACTAGATTTTCTTTCTCCATCCAATTCAATTCCTTGTTTTGTCCTGTACATATTCCCACATTCAAATCCAGTCCCAAATAGGGCATGGGTAATATAAAATAGGTTTTTTAAAGGTTTTATTTATTTATTTGAGAGAGAGAGATCACAAGCAGGGGGAGGGGCAGAGGGAGAAGCAGACCCCCTGCTGAACAGGGAGCCCAATACAGGGCTCAATCCCAGGACCCTGGGATCATGACCTGAGCCAAAGGCAGACGCTTCACCGACTGAGCCACCCAGGCACCTGCTTAAGAGTAATATAAAGAGAAAAGCAAGGAAGCTGTCAAATGGCAGGTGCTACTCAGAACAGGTCTTCACTATAACCCCAGGTTTAAATATTGAGACAGAATATTCATTCTTTAAATAAATAATCTAATAATCTAGGATGAAAAGCCCTGATAAAGCAAGTTGCCTGATATATCTCTTAGCACATCTATTCAAGTATTTATGTAAGACACCGTTAACTTGAAGCTTAAACATTAAGTATAAGATATGACCCCCACCCTTTAAAAAACTTACAGTTGTACATGGGATATATACTCAAGGTCATGAATCAGAGAAAGTGAGCTCCCTCTCCTGCCTCTGTGTCACCATAGTGTACTTCTACCTTCTACCAACAGGAGCTGCTGAGTTATTAAGAAAAGTAGCCCTTTTCACAGAAAAAGAAATGTAGCTTCTGAAGGGAGAGTGGGAATGATCTGATTTCAGGCGGCAATCTGGCTGCCCAGAAGCTCGGGGGCAGATGGTAGATGGTGGACTCACAGGAAGCAGATTGGGAGTACTGGAAACTCTAAGTGCCGTTCACAGAGCATTCCAAAAGGACACTCTCACAAGAAACAGGGGGAAAAAAACGTGCTTTTTAATTTACAGAGATAATACCATGGGCATGTATTTCGAGTAAATTTGTTATTAGTAATGATGAGTTCCACCAACACTTTCATCTTAATCTGCTTTATGACCGCAGTAGATTTCTTTAAATCTCTTAAGTATTCTAAGTTCTAAAGCAACAGACAACATCTTACATTTGTATAATACTTTATAAACTTCAAAATGTTTTCACATATATTATATCTTCTGATCTTCACAGCAATCCCAGGGGGTAGGTAAGGCAGGTATTATTACCCCCTCTTCACATATTAAGACACTGAGTCTCAAGGAGATCAAGGGATTGCAAATACCGAGGCAAAACTGAAACCAAGGTCTTCTGACATTCATCCTATAGTTGTTTCCTACCACACCATGAAATCTTTCTCTTTTATCTCTTTATAAACCAACACCTGAAGAAATTTATATAAACCATAGTGTCTTAAAGCTGTCTCTGGGGAACACTGCTGTTGCCACCCCAATATTTTCCCCCCTCCACTCCACCCCTACCACTTTCACCCTACCTGCACATAAGTAGCCCATAAAATTTCGGCCATCTCGGTGCCACCCCCACCTCTAAGGGAGCTATATTTGGTCTATGTGACCAAGGAAGAAATGGAGAGGGGAATGTCTGGGACCAGGAACCCTAGGGTAAAAGACTCTGATATAGTATAATAATAATCTTGGCTCGAAAACATTGATGACATGAGAATATGGTCAATTTCTAAATATCTAAATATGGATTATCCAAATCCAAATGTAATCCTAGACCAGCTTCTATTCTCCATCCATCGAAATGCTGGATCATCTCTACAATCAGTTACTCTGCATTCAAGAATGGAAAATTAATTTTAATATTAGCTTAGGAGAAAAACAATTAAGAAAGAAAAACGGAGGGAATTATAAGGCTTTCCAAAGCCAAATATAAATTATTTTTAATTAGCTACTTTTAAATTATTAATAGCACCTATCCCTCTCCGCTTATGTATATAATTAAAAGTTAATTGCATTTAAGTTTTTGAAGATGTTTGTCTATGGAATATTTTATAAGAATATACGAATAAGAATATTAAAATTAGAAAATACTTTTTGATCCTTGTTTGAGTCAGTAACTCATTCTGTAACTGCCCCCTTCCTTCATCTTCATTTTAACCAAGCTGCTTAGGACCATATATAACCTAGAGTAGAGCTTGGTCCTTATAGAAGTAAAATTTGAAAGGAATTGTTCCCCCTTCCCCTTTGTGAAGAGATAATTAAGGCTCTAAAATAACAATAGGGGAGCCAGGATGGCTCCATCTCATCGGTTAAGCATCAGACTCTTGATTTCAGCTCAGGTCATGAACTCAGGGTCCTGAGATCAAGCCCCACCTAGGGCTCTGTGTTCAGCTCGGAGTGTGCTTGAGACTCTCCCTCAGCACCACCAACCCCCACTTGTGCATGGCCTCTCTCTCTCTCCCCCAAATAAATAAATAAATAAAATAACAATAAAGGAGTAGAGAAGATAATAATGGAATTGTTAGAATAATTAACAAGCCCATAACTGTTAATTCTATGTTAAGATATAAAGAAACCATTTACTATTTTAAAACCTCCTTCTCAATGTTGGATTAGTTTATAACCTAGATATATTGACAGTGTAGTCTTTCTGATATCTGTTTGTTTTGTCAGTTTCTGCCCACTCCTCTGGTAGAGCAGTGCTAGACAGGATTTACACAAAGGTAAGCAGCATTTCCATCTCCGTCACCGTAGCCTAATCCCTATCACCACTGTGAATACCGCTTGAGCAAAATTTCACATCTTCATCCATTTGGGGGAAAGTTGGCCCTTTTCCTTGAAATCCTTTTATTATGGACACATTTATTTTCAGGCATAGTTACTCTCTGAGCAGGGCCCATTGGGACAAAATGCTACTGAATTAATTCTAGTGGCAAATCTAAAATGGTGCCACTATGATTTTTAGGACTTGAATAGGGAAATAGCATAAGATGCATTTTATGTCACCTCAGTTCTTGTATTCTCTTTCTTATAATGCAAGGAAAATAATTTTTAAATGTTCCTCAAAGTCTCTTTACCAGTATCCAGTAATCTAAACTAATCTCTTTGGACCTCTCACTTGAATTTATATATTTGGTACTGGCAATCACTTATTTCAGTTGGTTCCAACTCTGAGTTTTCCATAGAAGTTTTCCATGGGAGTTTAAAGTACAGTTCAAACTTTTATTTCTGGCAGAAAAACAGAATGGAGACCTTGACTTACAAAAGAAATGTGAAACTATATTTTTTTAATCTTAAATGAATTACTGAGACCTCAATAAAATAGGGGAAAGTCAAGCCAAAAGCTACAAGGAGGAAGGAATTCTTCAACAGTCTACTCACAACATAGCATCCAGAATGATCCTATTGAATCAGATCAGATCACTCTTCTGCCCGATGACTTCCTGTCTCACTCACAGTGAAAGTAGATATCTTTACTATAAACTACAGAGCTTGTGTTAGATTTCTATTGCTGCTATAACAAATCACTGCATATCTAGTGGTATAAAACAACACAAATCTATTATCTTATAGTTCTGAGGTCAGAAGTCCAAAATGGGTCTCACTGGGCTAAGATTAAGATGGCTGCAGGGCTATGTTTCTTTCTGGAGAATCCTTTTCCTTACCCTCCCCAGCTTCTAGAGTCCACCTACTTTCCTGGGCTTATGGCCCCCTTCCTTCATCTTCAAAGTCACCAACATCAGGCCACATCCTTCTCACATTGCTGTTTCTCTGACTCTCTCCCCTGCCTTTTCTTCCACATTTAAGGATCCTTGTGATTACAGTGGGCCCACCTGGATAATCCAGGATAATCTTGTCATCTCCAGGTCAGTTGAAGGGCAACCTTTTGCCAAGTAAGGGAACATATTCTCAGGTTCTAAGAATTAGGAAGTGGGCATCTTTGTGGGGTGGCGGCCACTACTCCACTTACCACAAGGCCCAACTTGATCTAGTCCCTCTTTATCTGTCTGATTGCTTCTTCTATTTTCCCCTCATTCACTCAGCTCTCACTACAATGACTTCCTCAATGTTCCTTGAACAAACAGGAACATGTTTGCCTTGGAACCAAAAAATTATTCTTTCCCTAGATTTTGCATAGTTCTCCTTTCACTTCCTGTGGGTCTATTCTCACATGTCACCTGAAGTGAGGCCTTTGCCGACCATCTTATCTAAAATTTAAAATGAGAGACAGAGGGAAAGAGAGCGAGATCTCAAAGAATGTCATAATTAAAAAGGACACATCACTACAGTTGCTATACAGGTTAAAAAGATAAGGAGAATAATGAACAATTTTATGCTGATCAATTTGAGAGCTTGGAAGAAAGGGACAAATTCCTAAAGAAATATAACTTGCCAATACTTGCTCAAAAATAAACAGAAAATACGAACAGTCCCATATAATTAAGGGAATTAAAGCAATAGTTTAAAATCTTCCTACAAATAAAACTACAGATCCAATTTCATCAGGAAGTTTCACCAAAGTTCAGGAAACAAAAAACTCCAATCTTTTGCAAACTACTTGACAATATAGAAAAAAAGGAAATTCTCTTCAATTCATTTTGTGGTGCTAGCATTATATTGATTACCAAATACTGACAAAGATAATGGGAGAAAGGAAGATAGGTCAATTTTCATCACGTAGAGATTTACATCATGTAAATGAATATTAGCAAATCAAATTCAGTGATATATAAAAAAGGGTAATTAATTCATCACACCAATTGGATTTATTTTGGGATGTAAGATTGGTTTAACATGTGAAAATTAATGTATTCACTACACTGAAAGATTAAGAAAAAAATTGTATGATCATTTCATTAAGTGCGCACTGAAGGCAAAGCTTTGAGAAATCTGGATGCCACTCTCAGAGAACAGTAAAAACAGTATGAAGAAGCTTGGGGTAGTCGAATAGTTGTAGGGGTATTACATTGCTTAAAGAAAGAAGATAAGATACTTAAATCCCAAATTTGGGACTCAAGGCCTAGACCGAAACTCAAGTACTTTCTAAGAATGTGCTAAAAGAATGTTACCTCTTAAAGATGCAGAGTTGACATAACTATGGCCTAATAATTAGTTTCAGAAATAATGTCTGTATCCTCTATCTCTATCTCCTTCCTTGCTGTGTCATTTACATATTTACACTTTCAACTAACTTCCTGCTTCTTTCTTCTTCTTGTTTTATTTAAGGTGTGATGGTGGCAGGTAATTTTATAGTCAGTCCACAGACTGAAGAATCTCAAGACATAAGAACAACCTAAAAAGAAGAATGGATATCACCACTGGACTTAAATCTGGGAACCATAAATAATAATAAGACTTTGGAGGCACCTGGGTAACTCAGTCGGTTGGGCATTTGCCTTAGGTCAGGTCATGATCCTGGGGTCCTGGGATTGAGCCCCACATCAGGTTCCCTGCTCAGTGGGGAGTCTGCTTTTCCCTCTCTCTCTGCCCCTCCCCCCCATTCATGTTCCCTCTCTCTCGAAATAAAAGATTAAATAAAATCTTTAAATAATAATAATAATAATAATAATAATAATGACGACTTTGGATTGTCTCCTAAGGTAGAACTGAGTGATTTTACAGTTGTGAGAAGATATACACATTATGTATTTTTAAAATATAAATATAAGGGGAAAAAGTATTGGTAGATGTTGGGCATTTGAAGGAGTAGACTCTGGGGAGGATTGCTAAGTATTTTTTTAATGCTAAGCATCAAGACTATCTTTCAGTGTTTGAGAATTCCCCAGTTTTATCCTCACTGGGAACCAAAGTCTACCTTCCACGGCAGAAGCCAAAAATGCTTCCTGAACTCCTAGCAGCTACAGTGTGCTCATGTAACACAAGGTTTAGCCAATTAGAGAAGCTCATCTCTGGATTGTAAATCTTGAGCAGGTGTCACAAAAATTCAGGGATAAGAAAGGGATAAGAATAAGGAAGGGATACAGAAGAATTAATTCTACTGTTCCCCGGAACAGATGTAGTTGTGGCTATGATGCTAGGTGTGGTATCCAGTACCTGGTGTCAGTAGTGGTTGTCTCTGGACTGTTCCTATGATGTCATTCTGGTGACCTAGCCTCCTTTGGTTGCTGCTTGTTTTCTAACCCTTTAGACTTCCCATCTTTTCTATAAGCTACCCAACATCCTGGGCCTTTCCTGCTTTAATTAACCACCATCAATTTCTGTTGCTTGCGACCAAGAACACTGTCTTCAGAGTTAAAGTGTTCTGAGGTTCTTGCCTTTCTAGAAGGAGGTTAAAGATATTCATGAAGTTCTACTTCAAAAAAGGTGACGTCCTAATTGATCAGAGCCAACAGAGATTATCTTTCTAAAGAGGTAACATCTCAGCTAGTAGTCAAAAAATATGAAGAAACAAGCCATGAAAAGAACCAGAAATTGTAAAAAGATGGCCTCCAGTCTAGTAACACATCTGATCAGCATGTGGATCAGAGCCAGTGTGGCATGTTTCAGATTTGAATTCAGTCCGTGTTTATGCATACTTGGTAGCTATGTGCTGGCACCTTGCTATCTGCTTTAACATACAGAGTCTCATTTAAATCCTGTCAACAACCCTGTGAGATAGGTAGTTTTCCCCTCATTTTTCCAGATGAATAAAACCAAGATTTAGAGGAACTTTAAACTTCTTTGTCAAAAACATACTGTTCTTAAGTAGCAAAACCCAAATGGTAAAATCCAACCTTTCTGACTGTAAGGACAGTATTCTTTCCACTATACCCTAATACCTCTATTTGAATGAGCAACCTGACTGGCAGTTTGGAACTGGTACTATTTCTGCTACTCTTTAGTACTAAAGAATTGTTTGTTCAGATTTTAGCCTGTCTTCTGACTCTGTTAATGGACACTCTTCCTTAAAAGATACTTACACAATTCAGTGGGTACCACCACCCCTTAAAAATTAATATTAACTTTTATAGTTAGTGCACTTGAAAGATTAAATAATACCTGGATTTTATGTGCTATTAATAATAAAATCAGTAATAACCCATAAAAATTGGAACTCAAATTAAAAACAGTGAGCCATGCTGTGTTTCTATGGTGACACAATGAAGAAAATATTAGATGGCCCAAAATATACTTAATTCCAATAAGTTGGTTCACGGCTTTAATATCATTTTAGAAAATCCATATATATCTAATCATTATTACCCAAATCCACACATTAATACCATGTATTCCTGAAAAAAAGAGTACTAGACCCTTCTTTGTGCAGCATTTCAGATCTTCTCAGCCCCACCTCTTATTCCAGCCTCTGCCTCAGGCTCAGATCAGCTTCTCACAGATAGACTCTGACAGTAACTTGCTCCCCTGTGGCCTACACCAAGTAGCTCTCCCCACCCAGGACACTGCTGCCTGGGACACAGACTGGAATCTGGTGGGACTGACGTGTGTAACCTAGAAGCACAGGGATGTCAACACTTATGGGGCAGCTCTTGACCCATGTGGGATGGAAGCCAATGGATAAGCCCACTGCCTTGCATTCTCCAAGGGGAGCAGTTCTTCGTCCCTCAAGCTCCTCGGAAGGCCCTGGCATGACCAACAGCAACCAAAAGACAATGAATACATCCTTGACTGGCTTTTCCTCCCTCTCCTTTTTCATTCCCTCACCAATTAACCCTGCTCCCTGAAATTACTTCCTAATTAAACTAACTCTACATAAACCTTTGTCTCAGGATAAACTTTCAGGGGAACCTAGACTAAGAGACCTACCCTTAGGTAGATTTTATATGCCTGTATATATGGTTCTTACTAAGATTCTATTATAGTTTTTTTTTAATAGCCAGCTCTTTCCAAATTACATATCAAAACTATGGAAGAGTACACTTCTTCTTGTCCTAGAGATTTTGGCAGGTCTCTGTAATGTACCTTTCTTGAAATCTAGAATCAAATAAGGCAAATACAAAACACAGCTTTTGCATTTGAAATTCTAAATGATAAAAGGTTTGCTCAATGTCAGCTTTGCTACATATATTTTTAAATAACCTTTGGAAAGTCACTTAACCAATCTAGGCCTTAACTCTAACCTTTATAAAAACGGAATATAGGGGCGCCTGGGTGGCTCAGTCGGTTAAGCGGCTGCCTTCGGCTCAGGTCATGATCCCAGGGTCCTAGGATCAAGCCCCGCATCAGACTCCCTGCTCAGCGGGAAGCCTGCTGCTCCCTCTCCCACTCCCCCTGCTTGTGTTCCCCTCTCTCGCTGTGTCTCTCTCTGTCAAATAAATAACTAAAATCTTTAAAAAAAAAAAAAAAGGATCCAATAAGGTAATACATGTGAAAATGCCCATTACAACCTCTGACAGATAATCAACCTAGCATGTAATGTTAGCTGCTGTTGTTATTACCATTATTAGTAGATTGTTGACTTTATTATTTATAAATTATTGATTTTATTATTGGTTTTATGTTTGAAAGTCCACCCTCATGGGCATAAAACATCCATTTCATGGACTTAATATTCCACCAAAAATTTTTCATTGCATTCTATTTTGTAGCCATTAAGCAAATATTTGTATTCATTTAATTCTCAGAATCAAGATAACTCCACAGAATAAACTGAAAAGACCTCTGAACAGGTCTTTGAAAGGAGAGACTTTAAGGCATTATTGCTTTAACAAATACCTTTGCCTCACAACCAACCCTACCCTGTCCTTCCGCCTTTAATGAATGTACATAGGTTTCATGCAGTCCTTCATCAATTACACAAGTACAGAGAAACCCCCATGTGACGTGTTAAGTGGAAATGAAGCAATTAGATCATATAAAATGCATGTTTGCATTATTATGAGGTTAATGAAATGACTGGGTTAATAAATTGTCTACCGGTTCAGGAATTCCAGAGGTCCTATTGCTGGATCCAGATCTATTTCTGTCCTAGCTGTGGTTTCGCGCCACCTGGTGGCACATCAAACTAAATCTTGGCTACTGATGGCATTTGTTTCATTACCTTGATGTAAGAATACTTGGCCATAAAAGACAGGGACATGCCCTAGGCTTCCTAAGACATAACTGCCTGCCATTTAACCTTCTAACCTGACCCCACTGCATCCTCCCTTAGAAAGTGAGCACTTTAACCTCCACCCTGGCCCCATACCTCCAATATGCAAAAAGGCTGAACATAGGACAGGAATTAATAGCAAATTCCATTATATGTTAATTCTCATGATTTATGAGGCATATTATAATATGGTTTTACAGTATTTACATATCCCAGGCCCTGTCCAAGACTCTGGTAATACATTAGGTAGCAAAACTCAAAAGATCTTTGCTCCTATGAAACCCCCAGTTTAGTGGAAAATGCAGAAATGTATCACATGATCCTACAAACAAATGTGACAGTGGTATGAAGGAGAGAGTTTAGGTGCTAAAGCAGGACTGTAACAGAATTTAACATAATTAATGAGATCTGGAAAGAATTCTCTGAAGAAATGTTTCCTCTAAAAAGACGGAAGTTTTACTAGCAATGGAGAAGTAGGTAATTTCTGACTCAAGCAACAGAATGTGTAACTGAGATATTTTGAAACAATTAAAATTATGCATTTTTAACTTCCCTTTGTAAATCATATTTTCCTTCAATCTTTCCCCCTTTTATGTAAAGCCATGACTTTTGTTGTGCAGAAGACAGAATAGGCACCTGGGGAGGGAAAGTGTCGTTCTTTTGCTTTGAGAATGATGGCTACGTCTTTGAGCCCATGGTAAGGTCACTTTCTAGTTGCCAGACTTCAAGAGAGGGACAAGTTCTACCTACTTTTGTTGTTGTCGTCATCACTGTTTATAGTTTTATTTGTTTTTAATTCAAATACCTCCTTTTTACGTATTAAGAGACAAGTCAGATGGATTCAAACAAAAGGATTCTATTGTTAAGTCATCCTAAAGACAGGTCAGGTTTACATAAATGAGGTTTCAACCCTATCAAGAAGACTAGGAAAGCTCTCCAAAGAAGAACCAAGGAAGAGAAAGAGAGAGAAGGTGAGGAAGTCCAATTGAAGTGCCCTCACTTTCCCTGACAGGTGCAACAGTTCAAGGAGGTACTACTGCAATTTAGAAAATGAGCGGTGGGAGAGGGATGGCTGGGGAAAAAGTGTTGATGGGTAGAGGCCAGAAGATGGTCACACAGAACTGCACATACTCCGTGACGGTGGTGAAGAAAGGACAGATTAGAGTTATTATCGTGTTCTTGGTTGAGTGAGGTAAGGGAGGCACTCTGAGATGCCAAGAACACTGGCGAGCCCTCACATTGGAATGAAATGCCCACAGACAAAGGACTACAAGGTCAGAAAGATGTTCTACATTTTCTTCTAAAAACGTTATTGTTTTACCTTTCACATTTCTATCTGCATTCCATATGGCTTTGATTTTTGTACATAATGGGAGGTAGAGATAGCCAGGTAACCCAGCACCATTTATTGAAAAGGCTAGCCTTTCCTTACTGAACTACAGTATAGCTTTTGTCATAAATGAGACGATTAAATATGTGTGGGGTTCGATTCCTCTATTCTGTTCTCATCGAACAATTTCTCTATTCTAGTTCCAATACTATACTACCTTAATTACTGTAGATATATAATGGTCATGATATCTGGTAGTGTAAATCCTCCAGTTTTTTTTCTTTTTTTTTTTTTTCAGTTTTGTTTTTCCTAAGACTGCCTTGTCTATTCTTGCTTCTTTGCATTTCCAGGTAAATTTTAGAACCAGCACCTAAATTTCCACAATAAAATCTCCTGGGATTTTGATTGAGATTAGGTTGAAACTGCAGGTTAATTTAGGAAAAATAATATCTTTATAATATTCATTCTTGCAATCCAAGAACATGCCAGATCAAGCAAGGCAGTTAGGGTTCTTTCATTCCTCACAATCATATTTAGTAGCTACTTGTCCACTTTTAGTTATATTCCTGGTTAAATGTATCCCTAAATTTAATTGACTTTAACCCTTTGATGCTATTGTCAATGGTATCATATTTCAAATTTCATTTTCTATTTGTTTTTTCCTGGTATATAGAAAAAAAGTAACTCTTGTACATCTTATTTCCAACAATCTTACTAAATTCACTTATTGACTCTAGGGGTGCCTGGGTGGCTCAGTCGGTTAAGTGTCTGCCTTCGGCTCAGGTCATGATCCCAAAGTCCTGGGATTGAGCCTCGCATCCAGCTCCCTGCTCCACGGGGAGCCTGCTTCTCCCTCTCCCACTCACCCTGATTGTGTTCCCTCTCTCGCTGTGTCTCTCTCTGTCAAAGAAATAAAATCTTTTAAAAAAAAATTCACTTATTGATCCTAATAGTTTGTAGAGTCTTTTGAATGGTCTACATACACAATCATGTCACCTGAAATAATAAGCTTATTTCTTCCTTTTCAATCCTTATTTCTTTCTCTCACCTTATTGCACTTCTTAAGACCTCTGGAAAATGTTGAATGGAAGTGTTGGTAGTAGACCTCCTTATCTCACAACCAATAACAGAGGAAGATTTGTGAATATTTCATCTTTTAATATGATGTCTCCTATAGGTTTTTCAACAAATATATTTATCAAATTGAGAACATTCCATTTTATTCCACGTTTACCAAGATTTTTAAAAATCATTAATGTCTCTTAAATTTGCTGAAATGCTTTCTCTGTATTTGTTGCAATGAGCATGACATTTCCTCTTTTTTTTTCTTGATAATGTATAAGTTACCTTAATTGAGTTATGAATACTAAGCTACCATTGTGTCCCACTGGTCATGTGGTATTACCCTTTTTACATACAACTGGATTTTTTAAAGTGCTTTATTAGGAATTTTTCGTCTACATTCATGAGAAAGATTAACCAATAATTTTCTTTTCTTGTAATTTCCTTGTCAAGTTTAAGAATCAAGGGTATACTGGCCATATATAAAGTAAGAAGGTATTCTTCTGCCTCTATTTTTTAAAAAGATTTTATTTATTTATTTGTCGGAGAGAAAGAGAGAGCTCAAGCAGGGGGAGTGGCAGGCAGAGGGAGAAGCAGGCTCCCCACTGAGTAAGGAGCCCCCCTTTGTGGGACTTATGACCTGAGCTGAAGGCAGACACTTAACTGACTGAGCCACCCAGGTGTCCCTCTTCTGTCTCTATTTTAAAAAAGAATTTGTGAAAGACTTGTTTTGTTTCATCCACAAATGTTTGTGAGAATTTACTTGTGTGTCCATCAAACCTGGGTTTTCATTATGTAAAGTTGTTTCTTCATGGACAATCTTTTTAATAAATATTACACTGTTCAAGTTTACTATTTATTCTCTGGCAGCTTTGGTTGGTTGTTATTTTTCAAAAATCTATCCCTTTTATCCAAATTTATTGGCTCCAAATTCATAATAATCTCAGTGTATATGTGATTTCTATAAAACCCATAGTAATATTACCTTGTTAATAACTGATGCAGAAAATTTGTATTTACCTTTCTGTTACAATAGTGGAAAAATAATAGGAAAATAGTTAGGGCCCACCAGGATTAAATAATCCAGGATGATATACTCATTTCAAAATCCTAATTCCATTACATCTGGGAAAACCCTTTTTCCAAACAAGATAACACTCATAGGTTTCAAGGATTATGACATGGATATGTCACTTTGGGCATCACCCCCCAGCCCATTACACCTTGAATTGCAACAGTATTACAATAAGGTGCAGTATTCTTTGTGTAGTATTCTTTGTATTTATCATGCTTGTAGTGGGCTGAGTTCTTTAATCCATGGCTTGATTTATTTTTAAAGTTTTGGATATTCTCAGCTATAATCTCTTCAAAGGTTGCTTCCACCCCATTCTATTTTCTCTTTCTGGGTTTCTAACATATTTTAGAGATTCTGAGTATGACTCACATGAAGAGTGCAGTACAACTAGCTTGTACCAGCTTGCCAAAGTCAATTGTTAAATATTCAGGTATCTGTGACGTGGCTATTAAATCATTGGTTGCTTGAAATCAGCCACAGTGACAGTATTTATACCATGACAGTAAGTTATATTATTACAAATCAAGACTTTCTTTTCTCAGAGAGCGGGATTACAACACGCATTTGTTACACTGTTCTGTTCTTTCCATTTTTGTGTCTCTCTATGGATATTTTCTTGGATATTTTCTCTTTAATTGTCTTCCAGTTTATTAATTCTGTGTTCAGCTGTGTCCAATCTCATAAAACCTATTTATTGAGTTCTTAATGTCAGATATTGTATTTTTTAGTTGTATATGTCCATTTCACTTTTTTATAGATTACAAATTTCTGGTGAGATTTTCCATCATTTCATCTCTTTGGCCATGTTTTCCTTTATTTTCTCAGAGATATTAATCATAGTTACTATAAATTCCTTGTCTGCAAACTTGAATATCTAGACTATCTGTGGCCCTACTCAATTGTCTTCTTTTTCTCTTAATTATAGGCCTTATCTGTCTTGCCTCATTGTATGCCTAGTAATTTTTTATGGTATACCAAACTCTGTGTGTTATCCTTCACCAAAGAGGGTTTTTCTTGTCCTTTACTAGCATATAGGAGGAGGGGTTGATTGCCTCAATCCAATCAAGTACTGACTGGGTTGGGACTAAGTTTCAGTTTTAGTAAAACTCTGGTCTACCTCTGGTTCCCCTCTTTTCCTCAGGCTTTCCTGAACTGTTTATTGAGAACCTGGTGAGTTTCCATCTCTTCAGCTCTAACAAACTGTGAACGATCCAGCTCTACCTTTCCCAAAGTTCTCAGCCCAGCTTTTCAGTCTCCTGCCCCTACATTTTAAAATCTAGCAAATGTCTTGAAGGGGAGACCAGTTGTGCATTTGAGGCATGTCCCTTCCGTGGCAGGTCTTTGTTTCCTAAGTATCATGAGACTGCAGGGGATTTCACTCTGCCTTTGAGAAGCTTTCAGCTTCGCTCTTCAGCTACCTGTACAAAACCAAAATTTGGCGAATGTCCGGTGAGGGAAACCAGACATGCATTTAATGTGCTTCAAATTTCCTTTTTTCACTCCAGCCCTGCATGACCACTAAAAACTTCATACATTTCTCTTTTTATTAGCAGAGTCTTCTACCTAGGCTGCAATAGATCTGCAGCCCATGCCCAGAGCTGGCAGGTGACTCCTAGAAGAGAAGTGGCTGTTATTCATCCACCTACCTGAGAACAGTTCTTTCCTCTCTGGAATTTTAGTATCATAAACTTGCTTTTACAGCTCTCTGATACTTTTTTTTTTAATATTTATTTATTTATTTGAGAGAGAGAGAGAATGAGAGAGAGAGAGTACATGAGAGGGGGGAGGGTCAGAGGGAGAAGCAGGCTCCCCGCCGAGCAGGGAGCCCGACGCAGGACTCGATCCCAGGACTCCGGGATCATGACCTGAGCCGAAGGCAGTTGCCCAACCAACTGAGCCACCCAGGCGCCCCTCTCTGATACTTTTAGAAATATATTTTTAATTTGTATGGCTTTTGCTACAGAAACACTGGCCTGCCACTATCTGCTACATCATACCTATTAGTAGAAGTCCCAACACCTAATTTTTAAAAAGTATCCTCTGGCAATTCTAAGAAGCAGCCAATCTAAAGCAACAATGACCTCATCAGGAAAACTATTACAAGACTGAGGTCTGAGTTGAGGTCTCTGTGAGGTACCTAGGCTTTCCCTTACCTCTACAAGATAAATAGACCCACATCCATTATGCATTTCATGTTTCATTGGGAAAAAAAGGAAAAAGTCCATAGAGCAGCAAAGGCATACTAACATGGATCACTCACTTTTAAGAAGTATTGCCAAAACTTCCAACCTCAAACTTCCATTTGTACATCATTGAACTGAACTGTATCACTTGCCCACTTCTATTTATAAGGAAGGCAGAGAAAAATAATATTTGTTAACCTGAATACAATATCGCCCCCAAGAAAACTGGGCTTCCCTTACTAAAGAAAAATGAGAGAATGGATATTAAGTGAGCAGCTAGCAATCTCTGCTACAGTTCCATTCTTAGCACTTTTAGATTCTTTCTTATCTAATTCCTCTCTATAATTGCACATGAGAAAAATTATTTTCTGCTCCAAATACCTTACCAAAAGCCCAGAGAGTTCTTCCATTTCGTATTTGCATGCAAGAAGCATGACTTCCATATCTGCAGTAATCCTTTATCAATGAGACGGGAATAATTTTACTGACATGTTTCTTTGTCATTCAGTTCTTTTCTCAAATAGAAAATTTCAAATTAATTTTCAAATGAAAAAAAATCTCATTCACAATTACATCAAAAAGAATAAAATACTAGAAATAAATTTAACCAGGGAGGTGAAAGACCTGTACTCTGGAAACTAAGAAATTGATGAAAGAAATTGAAGATAATATAAATAAATGGAAAGCTATTCCATGCTTATGGATTGGAAGAATTTTTTTTTTAAATGTCCATATTACCCAAATCATTCTAAAGATCCAATGCAATCCCCATCAAAATCCCAATGGCATTTTTCACAGAACTAGAACAAATAATTCTAAAATTTATATGAAACCACAAAAGATCCTGAATAGCCAAAACAATCTTGAGAAAGACCAAAGCCAGAGGTATCACTCCTTAATTTCAAAATGTACTGCAAAGCTATAGTAATCAAAACAGTATGGTATTGGAACAAAAACAGACACATAGATAAATGGAACAGAATAGAAAGCCCAGAAATAAACCCATATGTAGTCAATTAATTTTTGACAAAGGAGGCAAGAATGTACAATGGGGAAAGGACAGTCTCTTTGATAAATGGTACTGGAAAAACTGGACAGCTACATGCAAAAGAACGAAATTGTACCACTATCTCCCACCATATATAAAAATTAACTCAAAATGGATTAAAGCCTTGAATATAAGACCTGAAACCATAAAACTCCTAGAGGAAAACATAAGCAGTAAGCTCCTTGACATTGGTCTTAGCAATGTTCCTTTGGATCTGACTCCGAAGGCAAGGGGAACAAAAGTAAAAATAAGCAAATGGAAATATATCAAACTAAAAAGCTTCTGCACAGTGAAGGAAACCAACAAAACAAAAAGGCAACCTACTGAATGGGAGAAGAGATTTAAAAATCATATATCTGATAAGACATTAATATCCAAAATATATAAAGAACTCATACACCTCATTAACAACAAATAAATAGTCCAATTAAAAAATGGGCAGAAGATCTGAATAAACATTTTTCCAAAGAAGACATACAGATGGCCAACAATCACATAAAATGATGCTCAACATCACTAATCAGCAGGGAAAAACAAATCAAAACCACAATGAAATATCATCTTATAACTGTCAAAGTGGCTATTATCAAAAAGACAAGAAATAACAAGTGTTGGCAAGGATGTGGAAAGAAGTGAACCTTTGTGTACTGTTGGTGGGAACATAAACTGGTGTAGCCACTATGGAAAAGAGTATGGAGGTTCCTCAAAAAGTTAAAAATAGAATTACCATATGATCCAGGAATTCCACTACTGGGTATTTATCCAAAGAAAACAAAAACACTAACCTGAACAGGTATCTTCATAGCAGCATTATTTACAATACCCAAGATATGGAAACAAGCTATGTGCTCATCAATGGATGAATGGCTAAAGAAGATGTGGGGTGTGTGTGTGTGTGTAATATAATATATGATTTTATAT
This sequence comes from Phoca vitulina, assembly GCF_004348235.1. Classification (NCBI taxonomy): domain Eukaryota; kingdom Metazoa; phylum Chordata; class Mammalia; order Carnivora; family Phocidae; genus Phoca; species Phoca vitulina. The sequence goes on from NW_022589711.1 coordinate 41,443,211, forward strand.
ACATACACTATATATTTATTTTCATATACATATATACAAATATATTTATTTTATATATACATATAATATATATTTATAGATATTATTTTGTATATAAATATATATTTTACCTATATAATGGAATACTACCCAGCCATAAGAAAAAATGAAATCTTACCATTTGCAACAACATGGATGGACCTTTAGGGTATCATGTTAAGTGAAATAAGTAAGAGATTGACAAATACTGTATGATTTCACTTATAAAAAAACAAAACAAGCAAAACAAAAACAAATAAACAAAAAAACCCAGACTCTTATATAGAGACTAGACTAGTGATTGCCAGAAGTCAGAGGGCTTAGGGAAGGTGGGACAAAATGGGTGAAGGGGAGCAAGAAATACAAATGTCCAGTTATAAAATAAATAAGTCATGGGAATATAATGTACAGCATGGGGCATATAGTAAATAATATTGTATTACCATTATATGGTGACAGATGATAACTAGCCCTAATCATTTTGCAATGTATACAAATGTTGAGTCCCTATGTTATACACCTGAAACTAATATAGTGTATGTCAACTGTAACTCAATAAAAAACATTTTTCATTCAATAACTTCTTTACTGATCTCTGAAGCCTGGCCTTTGTTACAGATCTCTACCAAACTGCTTTTAAGGAATCAGGCTTCCAAAACAAACTTTAAAAAAATATGTTTTGGGGCACCTGGGTGGCTCAGTAGGTTGAGCGACCGACTCTTGATTTGGCTCAGGTCATGATCTCAGAGCTGTGGGATCGAGCCCCCTGCCACGGGCTCTGTGCTGGGAATGGAGCCTGCTTAGGATTCTCTCTCTCCATCTGTCCCTCCACCCCAGTTCATGCTCTCTCTCTCTCTCACTTTCTCTCTAAAAATAAATAAAAAATAAAAATAATAAAAATATGTTTAATGGAACATTGTTTTAAAATAGCTTTGTACTAGAGTGCCTGGGTGGCACAGTTGGTTAAAGTGTCTGACTTTTGGTTTCAGCTCAGGTGGTGATCTTAGGGTCCTGGGATCAAGCCCCCCGTACCGGGCTCTGCACCCTGCATCGGACTCCACACTGAGCTCGGAGCCCGCTTAAGACTCTCTCTCCTCCTGCTGCCCTTTGTCCCTGCTTGCTCTCTCTCTCTCTCTCTCTAAAAATAAATAAATAAATCTTTAAAAAATAAATAAGTAAATAATAAAATAGCTTTGTACTTCACATGACAAAAAGTTAACTATCATAAAGAAAAGACCGTAACTTGGGATCTTTCTTAATTAGAGCAAATAAAAATATATTAATAACAATGATTAGCTATTTTCTATATCTTTGGTAAAAGAGAGAAGAGACTTAAGTCTTAGTAGGTTGGGTTGGTTATTAACACCACAAAAACTATGAAGGAGTGAAATATATTACCATGGAAATTAACTGACTCAACTTTAGGCACGTCAAAACAAAGAGTAGAAAAATTATTTTTGGATATGATTCTATTTAGAGGGTGAAAGAAAGTCTAAATGACCATTGTAACTCTGAGATTTTATGAATAATATATAAATATAGCTTAAAGACATCTGACAAATACAGACATTGATTATGAAACGATCTAATTTTAGATTATAATAAAATCTCAGGTACTTTCCATGATATTCTGCAGGCAGCAGTTAGAAGGCAGGTGATATAAAAGTACTAGATATCATTGCTAATATTTTCACGGTAAGTAGAAAATCACTAACTTCTCCTTTTGGTCAGTTCAGAGTAAATACATAGGATTAGGGAAACTAGTTGAAGCAAAGGGGGAAAGAGAAGGAAAGAAATCACGTATTTGCCACCAATTAAAAAGGTGCTACTTTGTTAGCAGTTGCTCCTGTTTGGGAAGGAAATTTTTCACTGCTCTGATTCTGTTGTCATGGCAATGAAAATTGAGATCTATTTCTTCCCAGCTCTGAAATTCCATACAGCAATGATTTGCTGAAGTACGAGACAACTCTGGAAGAATAGGCACTGTGTAGGAGGAAGTAACAATCGTCGACCCTCTAGGTACGAGGCACTTTGCATCATCTTATTTAACCCAGACATGAATACTGGGAAGTATCTTCAATTTTCAAAGGGGTAAACTGAAGTCCATAAAGCATAATGACCAAGAATATGTAAGTAAGTGAAGTTGGAATTCAGGTGTTTCTGACTTTGGAGCTGATGCTCTCTCACAGTTCTTCTAGACCAAAAAAGGCAGAGACTCTAACTTTTAACCCTAGGCCCTAAGCATGAATTTCAAATGTATTTTTCTTATTCTTTTGAAAATTGAAAGCAAAAATAAATTGATCTCTAATAGAAGGAGCTTACCTCTTTTCCTGGGATTCAGCCTGTAGGATTACTGTATTTATATCCATGCCTGAAACAATATATTGCAATATTGTTCTAGATATAAAACTAGTATATATTTGGAATACTTAAGGGAAAAAATATAAAGTAATGAGCTGGTAAAGCAAGCATACCCAAATAACAACTGACTGATGATATTTTATGCAGATTCTAACATGAATTAACAATTTAAAAAAATTTTTTTAATTGTCCCACAGTACCTTCCTAGACAGCTAAGAATCAGATTGTCTGAAGTATCAGTAGCATCTAAGTATCTATCTTTAGAGAATATGTGCCTTTTGGGGTACAGGGGTTGGCTATTTTCTGCCTTTTTTTCTTTTTGGTTTGGGGTTTTGCTTTTTTAATTTTTGCTGAGAGGAGAAAGAGAGGTAGAGATGCAGCTGTGGAATAAAGACCAGAGGAAATTGGGGACAGTGATGGGAATGCTATGCCCTTTTTTTCATTTCTTATTTCTCATTTCTCATCAGTACGTGGCTGTACTGATGGATGAGTTCAAGTTCCTCTGAGAGCAGTAGTAGGGCAAAAGGCCAAGGAAGTATATTTATGAAAGACTGCAGGAGGCTCTGAACACAACAGAGCCACCTTCTGTCTAGGTGACCAAATGCATATGGAATCAGAGAGATTCCTCTCCCTTTCCTCCAACCCCACCAGGAAACACAGCCTTGGCATAGAGCAGGTCGAGGGCAGCAGTGCCCAGCAGAGAAGCATCCTCAAACAAAAACTCTTTGCCAGGGGAAATTTCCTCTCTGGTGGTTTGCAGTCACGGGGTTATGCAAGAGGGGAAGAGCGCAGACATAGTTATTTATGAGCATATGTGAAACATCAGAATTGTGGAAACTGCCTGAAACAGCTAGAGGAAATCTCTGAGAGGGATTTGAGGTCCCACAAGAACAAGGAGAGCTAAGGAACAGGCTGGGCATAAATGTCCCATGGTCACAGTCATACTCACAGTTGGGTCAAGCCTTGGATGCCTGGGTTACATATTTTCCAGACAGAAAATATTTACACTAAGGAGGGGTGCCTGGCTGGCTCAATCAGTGGAGCGTGTGATCTTGATCTCGGGGTTGTGAGTTTAAGCCCCACGTTGGGTGTAGAGATTGCTCAAAAATAAAATCTTGAAAAAAAAATTACACTAAGGAAAAAAGTGATACATCATGTATCACAGCAGTTGCAATCTTCACATCATCTGTGATCACTGCTTTTGACAAAAGGTGATCCTGCCATGGTTAAAAGAAAAAGAGACTCAGGATGAGGGCTCATAAGTGAGGATATTCATTTGACTGAGGAAGTATGGTAAATTCACTGTGTATCTTACCTGTGGGATATTGTATGTCCTGGAAATTTAAACCCAATTATTTGACACAACTATCAATGTATAGGTACTGATGCTGATTTATTTCATTTACTGTTGAAGTTGAGGAATTTAAGTTCTATTTCTTTTTTTTATTTTTTTAAAGATTTTTATTTATCTATTTGACAGAGAGAGAGACACAGCGAGAGAGGGAACACAAGCAGGGGGAGTGGGAGAGGGAGAAGCAGGCTTCCCGCTGAGCAGGGAGCCCGATGTGGGGCTCAGGAACCTGGGATCATGACCCGAGCTGAAGACAGACGCTTAATGACTGAGCCACCTAGGTGCCCCCTGAGTTCTATTTCTAAGGAATGTTATATCTGATGCGTCCTTTAATCTCCCCAAATCTCAAAACATGTAAGATTGGTCACATAAGTCATCACAGCCAGTACAGTAATACCCTTCTCTGTCTGTTGATTCTGAGGCAGGAGGAGCCCAAAGTTGACAGGTGGCCATATCAACTTCAAGTCAATGAAACAACTGTGTGCCTTGGTGGAAGATTCCTCTCTTTGGAATGAAGGCTTCTAGGCCAGTGGAACCGAAAGATACAGGGCCGAGAAGCAAGACTTTTGTGTGTCACTAGGGGAAATACTGAGAGGAGGCAGTGGTGTGATCACATCTTGATTCTTGGCCCCATGAATCCTGGCTATGGAAGGAACAGTCTCAAATACTATACACTCAATTTAGAATACATACTGCATCCTGGAGGATGCTGTCTCAGTTCTGCAAAGTATTTCTATGCACCTGGCATCATAGCTGGTTATTCAGAGAGGCATTCACTTATTATTTTAAGCCAGCTTCTTGGAATGATGGAAACATGAAAAAACCAGGGAATTCCATGGCCATGGGTCCATTGCTGCACTTCATGTGCTATGAAATTACTTTCTTGGTTGGGAGTGATGCTATGTGGACTACTAGGACAGTGGAAAAGGCATTCTATAAATCTATGTATGGTAGTTCTGGTGGAAGCATTTGTGTACAGAGAAGGAAAATCCATATTGAGAATAAGTTTATATTTTAGTAAGGACAAAGTGATGTATTTTCCATGATGAAAGCTGTCCAATGTAATCAACCTGCCAACTGGGAATCAACTGAGCACCCCAGGAAATGATGCCATAAGGGGGGCTCAATGTTGGTCTCTGCTTCTGGCAATTTGGTCACTGAGCAGTGCCTATAGCTAGGCTGGCCTTGATGAGTGCTCTTCCCTTTTGCCAAGCCCATGCATAACCTCAGCCCTTTCACCATGGCCACTGGTTCATGAGTCCACTGGGTAATGACAGGAGTGGCTGGGGAAACAGGCTGACTGGTATCCACAGAACATGTCATTCTATCCACTTGATTTTTAAAATCCTCTTCTGCCGAGATCACCCTGTGGTGAGGATTCACATGGGACACAAACATCTTCACACTTTTTCCCATTCTCATCCCTCTTCCCCAAACTTCCTGGTTACCACTTTTCTAATCACGTTCCTCCTAAGTCCCTGACCATCCAGCCAAACCATTGGCCTTAGCCCATGAATCAGTATGCAGTCACACACCTGGCCATTTCTCCTTCCAAGCAAAATAAACAACCAGGTGCACTGCTCAGAGTTTAACTCACTTGGAGGATTTCCCTTCACCACTTTCTTTCAGGATGTCCCAGAGAGGGGCTATATATAGTATGGCAGTTGTCCACTTTGGGTTGGTGCCTGAATATCACACAGAAACATCTGTAAAATCAAGGTTGAGTTTTTTCATGCTCAGTCAACTGGCCATAGAGAACTCCTAATGAGGCTGTAAGAACAGGCTGGGAAAGAGAAAGTAATAAAGCAGAAGAGATCATCGGCATTTGGACCACTTCCTTCTGCAATGTGCTTGTGCCTTCACGGTCTATTTCATACTTACTGGGCTCAAGCCCCATCTCACATATACCACTAACCTTCGCAGGCAGGAGTGTAAAGGTGCTTCTACTAGCAAAAAAAAAAAAAAAAAAAAAAAAAAGCCTTTTAAATTTAGGGGTCCAAGTTTCCTCATCTTCACTGGAATCTACCATAGGTTCTTGATCCGTTTCCATCCCAGTAAAGGTCTGTTTTTAACAGAATAGATACTGTAGGGTTGTAAATTCAATTTGTGTCATAATTTAGCCACTTGCAAAAGGAAACTCTGGGTTTGGTTTTAGGAAATCTTGGCCTTGCAGCTAAAGTAAACAAGGGTTTCTTCCAAGAAAGTTAAAGAAGCTTTCAGGTCATTATGTGTAACTTGAACTGGGAATTTGAAGCCCTGAGCTCATCATTTTCGTCCCCTATTTCTTCTGGTGCAGTTCAAAACAACCAAACAATCCCATTAAATTCCTTATTTTGACTAAAACGTACTGAGGTTGCTAATACTTGGTGACCCAGAGCCTTGCCCTCTGTAGTTGATTACGGGTATCTAAACATGATAATTTTAACATTATTGCCACTTCATGCCACTGGAAATAGAGCCAGTTCGTCTTACTCTTGATGTGGGCTCAGGTCATGATCTCAGGGTGGAGCCCCGTGTCGGACTCCACTCTCAGCCAGGAGTCTGCTTAAGATTCTGTCTCTCCCTCTGCCCCTCCCTCTGCTCAGCTCTCTCTCTCTAAAATAAATAAATAAATCTTAAAAAAAAAAAAGATTCTGTTCCTCTGGAACCACAACTTCAGGTACCAACTTCTATATTGGTCACCATTCAACTGGAGAACCAGTAGGGTACACACACACACACACAGAGATCTAGGTCTAGATATAGGTCTATATGTAGATACAGATACAGACATAGACATGGAAGAATTTATTACATGGAACTGGCTTGCCCCATAGTGGGGGCTGGCTCAGCAGTTCTGAAGTCCACAGGGCCCACACACTGGAAGGGGAGATCATGAGCATGCTGGAGCTCCATGGGCCCAAGGTAAAGGTCATCATTCACAGGTAGGTATCTCTGCACTCAGAGAAGGCCCAACCCTCTTTTAAAGGCCTTCCAATGATTAAGTCAGACCCACCCAGCATAATCTCCCTAATTAATTTAAAGTCAATTAATTAGAGGACTTTAATCATACCTGCCAAATCTCTTCTCTGCAGCACCTAAATTAGTGTCTGCTTGAATAACTTGGAAAAGGTGTATGTTGCTACCATCCTCCAACTCTCACATCCTAACTAGGTACATACTAGAAATGAAATTACGGGGACTTTTGTTCAGCCTAGCCAAGTTGAGATGTCAAAAACTACCGCAAGAAGCTACCAGAGGAATTTAAGCAAGGGAGTAACACATTTGGTTATTTTTTTGAAAGAATACTCCAACAACAGTATAGAAAATTGATTGGTAATTGGGCAGGAAGGCAGGAATTTCAGGTCTGTACCACAGTAATTCAGGCTAGATTTGATCAAGGCCTGAACCAAGGCAGTGACAATAGAAAGGAGAGGCGGGGATGGGTCAGCAGAGAGACTACAGAAATTAATGATTCATTGTGAGAAGCGATAGAGGATCTACTTGGCAACAGAGTGAATGTTGGTAACAATCACAGAGATAAGCAGCACAGAAAAAAACTCAGATTTGGGGGAAAGATCAATAAATTTGCCTTTATACCTATTTAATGTGCCTATGAGATACCCAGGTGAAATAAAGATTTGTGTACAAATCTGTAGTTCAGAGAGGTGACAGCTGCGGAGTGGGAGGCAGGAGTATATGCTTGGATGGAAGTCACGGTGAGAATAAGATTGTCCAGAGCAAGTATAGAGAACGAGAAGCTGAGGAGAGGGCTTGGCTCACAACCCTGTTGTGGCTGAGGTCACAGCCCAGTTTTCTATTGATGCTGCATCAAATTACCACACTTTTCGTGGCTTAATCAATACAAATCTATGACCCTACAGTTCTAGAGGTCAGAAGTCCACAATGGGTCTAGAATCCAGGCATAGGCAGGGGGGCTTTTCCAGCTTCTAGAGGCTGTCTGCACTCCTTGCTTTGTGGCCCTCTAGATCCTCCATCTCCAACAGCAGGTTGAGACTTTCTCATGTTGTCATCCCTCTCCTGCTTCCCTCTTCCACTTTTGTAAGGACTCTTGTGACTAAACTCGGCCCACCCACATAATCCAGGATGATCTTCTGATTTTAAGGTCAGCTGATTAGCAACTTTAATTCCATGGGCAACCTTAATTCCCTTTTGCCATGTGACCCAACATATTCACAGGTTCTGAAGATCAGGACTTAGATGTTTTGGGGGCCATTAGTCTGCCTACCACATCTTTCCAGCTCACTCATTGCACGTGTTTCCTAGCATCTTGGCCATCTCTATATCCTCTGCTGACTCCTCCTTTGCTCAACTTTAAATGTTAAATATTCTCTTTTCCATCTTTAAGTGATTCCATCCATTCCTATGGCTCTATATGCCATTTAAATGCATTTCTTCTGCTAGAATATTCTTCTGCTCTTCACACTATTATTGGTTTCTCCTTCAAGAGACCTTCCCTACTCACTATATCTATAGTGGGTCCCCCAACATTCACTCCATATTTCTTTACGGCACTAATCATAATTTGTAACTATTTATTTGTTGGTTTACCAAAGATTTCCCCAATTAGAATTAAGTTCCAGGAAGGCAAAGGCCATATCAATGTTATATTCCAGTGTACTTATCCCAGTACCTAGGACAGAGCCTAGCACATAGTAGGCACTCAAAGAACTGTGTAGACTGAAATCTATCAATAAATGAAAGAATAAGCAGATGAGAGAAAGAAGAGCCTTTAAAGGAGGGTATGATATAAAGATCAGATAAGCAGAAAGAAAACCAGGACAGAAAAATGTCTCAGAAGCCACAGCTGAAGGAGTGAATTGTCAAAAGATTAAATAACTTAAAAGGGTTAGGAAATATCAGGAGAAAAAAAATCCCATTGAATCCTAGTTACTGGAGAAATTCCAATATTAGAAACAAGTCAGATTGGAGTGGGCTAAGGAGTATATAGGAAATGAGAAAGTAAAGAAAATAAGCTCTTCTGGGGAGTCTGGGTGGCTCAGTGGGTTGGGTTTCAGCTCAGGTCATGATCTCACGGGCATGAAATTGAGCCCCACATCGGGGTCTGCTTGAGATTCTCTGCCTCTCCCTCTGCCCGTGCTCTCTCTCTTGAATAAATAAGTAAAATCTTAAAAAAAGAAAAAGAAAGAAAGAAAAGAAACATAAGAAAGGAGGGTATAATTTGCAGGTGTCAGAGGGGGAAATTGAGGAGGAACCTGATGTTGATTTTCTCAGCTGAAAAAAAAAAGGACAAGGTCAAAAGGTCAAATTCTTGGAGTAGGAGATGAGATGCTAGGTATGGTTTGAGAAGAGAAGTAAATGAGAGAAAATAATACTATGTTCAACTTCTGATCTCTGCAAATCATAGCACTGTACGAAGGAGGTTAGGCCTAAGTCACAAGGCAAATGGCCAGTACTCATAGTCTTCTAGTAATGCATTTAAACCATGAGGACATTGCCACCACAGAGGCCTAAGAGACCAAGGAAGCACAAAGGACAAATTACAATTACGTTGTCAAGAACATGGAGAGAGTCTGCGAAGTTACAGAGAGGAGGCAACAATGTGAGCTGGGCCTTAAGGAGTCAGTTCCCCAGTCAGGTGAATTTAGATTCAAATTACCATTCAGCGAGAGTCTTCCTTCTTTGTGCCAGGCACTGTGCTATATGGTTTCATACACACAATCTGCTCCTCACCACACCTTAGTAAGAAGAATTACATTCATTGTACAAAGGTTAAGTGACACATATAAGGGACACAGTTCACACTTGTAGAAATAGTGAGGACTTGATACAAGTCTGGAATTGATACAATACTCTTTCCACTCTCCCATACAGCCTATTGTAACCTGAAATGTTTATAACACCCAGTCTGAAAGCAGCCTATCAGAAATAAACCATGTATACAGCAGACGCAGAAGCACTAATACTGCCTATATTTTTCTACTGCACGCTACTAAGCAACTTTGTATATCCTGAGAAATTATGTAGGATTCAGAGATACTTCTGTTTCTGGCCCTGTCCAAGCAGTTGGTGCCCATGTGTTGATTTCTCTCTAACACCAAGGGAGCCAATCCACGTCTGAGAAAGACTTATTTTATACTCAGAAGTCTTTGAGGACCATGTGGGAGCTGCTACCTCCTGAGGGCTACCCTCTCAAAGGAAATATACAAGAAAACATGAATACTGACTTATATTTACAGTCAACACAACAGTCTGAGAAATCTGTTAAGACTGAGGCTGCAGATCAACCCTTATCTGAAAAATCACATTCACCCAGCAAAAAGTTCTATTAGAAATCCAGAGTATCAAATTCAACTACATAAACTGAATAGCTCACCCCCTATCAAAAATTCAAAACTAAGAATACAGAATTTATAAACAAGTTGCTGTAGGCTAACATGTCACTTGCCATAGATTCAACTTACTTGCATCAAAGAGTGAAGACGGCTGTAGACAGTCCCCTGTTTTAGGGAGGAACTTGGCGTCCCCCAAGAAAACCTTCTGGTATGAATTTGAACTGAGGTGGGTTGGAGAGACTTGCTCTGGTTCACAGGAAAATCCACAATACAGGCCTCAGCTGCACCAGGGTTTGGGGGACACTTGCAGGGCTCACAACCACTGAGATTCACTCAGGGGTTTGAATTCATCACCATGTCCTTTCAGAGTCCTCTGGAGAGAGAACACTGTTCCAGGCGCATTAGATGTGGGAAAGGATGACCCTAGTACCTCGCCAAGCCGGAAGGTTCTGGAGGATTTTTAAGAGCTCAGAACACAGGCTTACCAGGATGGATCCAAGACCTCAGTAACAGACCATAAAAAGTACCCCACTTCCCTGGCCTCTCTGGGCAACTATGCCACGAAGAATTACAAAGGGTGATATATCTAATAATGGTCATTTCAATCTGACAAGAAGTAAAAGGTAAAACAAAATGGTAAAGAGGAACCTAGTTAGATACTTTCCTTGGTGCTTTACATGTTATCTCATTGAATCCTCCCAATTTTGAGGTATATATACAGTATTTTTATATTAGAGATAACCATCAGTTCCTCTCACACCCCATTTTTGAAAAGCTATGGCCCAGTTTGGAGACTTAGGGGTTACATTCAATCCCTCTCCCCTCCCCCAGTAAGCAAGCCAGAGTCACCACAAATCAGAAAATGTGAATCTTTTTTTAAAAAAAAAACAGCCTTATTGAGACATAATTCATCTGTCATACAATTTGCCCATTTAGAGTGTACAATTCAATGGTTTTTAAAAGTCACAGAGTTATACAACCACCACCACAATAAATTTTAAAATATTTTCATCCCTCCAAAAGAAACCCCGTACTCATGAACAGTCACTCCCATTTCCCGCCCCCAACGCCTTCCCATCTCTAGGCAACCACTAATCTACTTTCTCTATATATATATTTTCCTATTCTGGACATTTCATATATATAGAATCGTACAATCTTTTGTAACTGTTTTTTTCTTTCACTTAGTATAATTTTTTCAAGGTTTGTCCATGTTGTAATATGTATCAGAACTTTATTCTTTTTATGGCTGATAGTATTCCATTATATGGAGGGACCATATTTTGTTTATCCATTCATCAGTTGATGGACATGTGGTTTGTTTCCACCTTGGGCTATTATGAATAATGCTGCTATGAACATTCTACATAAGTGTTTGTGTGAACATATATTTTCATTTCTTTTTGCATATAGCTGGTAGTAGAATTGCTGGGTCATAGTAATTCTATATTGAACCTTTAGACGAACTGCCAGACTATTTCTAAAGTGGCTGCACCATTTTACACTCTCCCTAGCAGTGTCTAAAGGTTTCAGTTGTTCCACATACTAACCAACGCTTACTACCTCTCTTTGATTCTAGCTATTCTACTATATATGAGGTGGTATTTCACTGTGGTTTTAACTTTCATTTCCCTGATTCTTAATAATATGGAGCATCTTTTCATGTACTTATTAGCTATGTGTGTATCCTCTTTGGAAAAACGTCTATTCTAGTCCTTGGCCCATTTTTAAATTGGGTTGTTCTTTATTTGAGACTTCTTGAGACTTTCTGTCTTGAGTTATAGGAATCCTTTATATATTCTGGATATTGGACCCTTATCAGATAAATTATTTGCAAATATTTTCTCCCATTCTGTGGGTTGTCTTTTCACTCTTTTGATAGTGTCCTTCCATGTTCAAACATTTTTAGTGTTGATGTAGTCCAATTTATTTGCTTTTTCTTTTCTTGCCTGTGCTTCTGGTGTCATATTTACAAAATCATTCCCTAATTCGAAGCCATGAAGTTTTAGACCTATTTTTCTTTCTAACAGTTTTATAGTTCTGGTTTTTCTGTTTATGTCTTCCATCGATTTTGAGTTAATTTTTGTATGTAGTTTGAGGTAAGGCTGTAACTTCATTCTTTTACACATGGATATCCAGTTGTCCCAGCACCATTGTTGAAAAGACTATTTTTTTTCACATTGAATGTTCTTGCATCCTTGTTAAAGATAAGCTGACCATAGATTTATGGATTATTTCTGGACTCACAATTATATTCCATTGAATATATAGGTCTGATCTCATGCCAGAACCACACTGTCTTGATTTCTGTAGCTTTGTAGTAAATTTTGAAATCAGGAAGTATGCGCTTTCCAACGTTGTTTTTCATGATTGCTTTAGCTATCCTGTGTCTCTGGGATTTCTATATGAATTTTAGGATCAGCTGTCAATTTCTGCAAAAAAACCCAAAAAAACGAAAAACACAAACAAACAAACAAAACCTCCACACTCAGCTGGAATGATGATAGGGACTGTGTTGAATCTCTAGACCAATTTGGGGAGTATTGCCATCTTAACTATATTAAGTTTTTTGATCTGCAAAAAATAGGATGTCCATCTATTTATTTAGGTCCTCTTTAATTTCTTCAGGAAATACAAACCTTGCACAGGAATCATAAATGAGAGACTCTAGGAAAACACTCAGAGAAAAGGAAAAGCTGCCTAAAAACTTTTCAATTTCCGTAAGGCTGGACTATAGTTAGTGCGTGTGTGTTCCATGAGATTCCTTTGTTTCCTTGTAGTAAATCTGCTATGCTTAATCTGGCTCGAATGGGTTTCTACTCTGGGTAATCAAATGACCCTGGGCTAAGACATTACCTATCAAGATCTGAAAAGATTTTGGAAACTTCAGAAAGGGTCTAAAAATCAGAGCACTGATAAATGGCAGAGTTGAAATTTGAACTCAGCTTCAGCTGACTCCAAAATCCATGTTTTTCCCTTCACCATCCTTTGAATCCTTGGATTTAATTGTTTCCCAATGTACCCTTAAGAGTTAGGCCAAACTGCAGACCTACTAAGTAACTATGTATTGAATTACACCTCTGCCTTCTTAAGTAACTTTTCTTAAACCGCACTTCTAATTTTACATTTGGCTCTCTAACTATGCTTATTCTTATCTTTCAGCTATAACCCCTAGAAGTTTCCCATTTTATGATTTTTCTATGCTTAGTGGTTGAAGCTTTGATTCTTCACACTCTGAGGATTATGGGAGAAATTGCTTTATTCTTGAATATTATGCTTCTATTAATATATCTATCCTAACATCATGTTGGCTTTTAATAATAGCACAATTCTATGGTACCTCTCATCTTGCTCCAAAACATTATGGACATTTGCAAACCCCAGCTTTATACCAATCAATATGACAGTGTGGAAAAAAGGAAACACTATCTACACAGTTTCAGCAGACAGATTTTTCTTCTCCTCTTTCTTAATAACAGTGGGAAGTCTTCTCTGGTAACAAATAACATGGAAGAGACAAAGCCCAGAGAGGAGGGGCAGAAGCTGGAGATGGTGTATTTTTAGTCATTTGATTAAATTATGGAGATGTGAAGTTGATAATTTATTGAAGGGGTACAGGGAAGTCTATGTAAATGTTTGCAGATGAATAATTAATGTGACTTTCTGACATCACTGGGCCTTTAATTAAAGCCACCGTGAAACAAAAGAAGAACCAAAGAGCGTATTATTATAGCAGCTAATTGTAACTTTCCTATCCTAAGTAACATTTGAGAGTCCATGCTTAATTTGCATCTTTAAAGGAAGATACACCATACCTAGGGTGACAGTTGTTTTTTTTTTTCAGTTTAACTACTTCCCTGCAGACCAAAAATCTATTCATATATTAATGAATTCCCTCCTACCAAAATTTTACCCAGGAAGTTTTCTGTTTTATTTGTTAGTTTTGCCTTTTTAGATGTTCCATTTAATTTTCATTTTAGGGCAATATATTGTTGCCTCTCAACAACTTAAAAAGTAAAATAAATACTCATTTTTTTTTAACGTTAATCACTTAATGTGTTGTTTCACCTGCTATTTACAATATTTGATGGTGCATCTGACTGCCCACGGGGTGCTCCTCGTCCCTTTCGTGTCTTATTCTTTTTTTTTTTTAGATTTATTTATTTATTTGAGAGAGAGAGAGAGCGCACAAGTGGGAGGGGCAGCAGAGGGGGAGAGAATCTCACTCAGACTCTGTGCTGAGCCGGATTCAGGGCTCCATCTGTCAACCCTAAGATCACGACCTGTGCCAAAACCAAGAGTTGGAGGCTTAACTGACAGGGCCACCCAAGCACTCCTCATGTCTTATTCTTTACTGTATCTTTCTCACTCACTTTTCAGCCTCAGTCCCTTTTTCTCAGCTGTTTTTATTTTGCTCGTTTCTATTCTCTTTTCTGTCTCCTCCTCTTCTATTTTTGCCTCGATCTTTCCCATCTGCTTCTGTTTCTCCTCATAACCTTCTCCTTTGCTTCTCTCCCCTCTCCTCTTTATTTTTTTTAAAGATTTTATTTATTTATTTGAGAGAGAGAGATAAAGAGCACAAGTAGGCAGAGTGGCAGGTAGAGGGAGAGGGAGAAGCAGGTTCCCCACTGAGCAGGGAGCCTGACAGGGGGCTCCATCCCGGGACCCTGAGATGACGACCTGAGCTGAAGGCAGACGCTTCACCGACTGAGCCACCCAGGCACCCCAGCCCCTCTCCTCTTTATTGCCACTTGTTTTCATGTATTCTTTTTCCCAGACTATCTCTTCGTACCCTACTCAACCTCTATTCTCATTATCACGACAATAATACTTGGAGGAACACTGAATCCCGAAGAGCCGGGGGGGTTCTGTGCCAGCTCCAAAGGGACACTCCTTTGGTGGAGCATATAAATAAATATACACTAAATATATATAAAGAACTGTACGATGCCATACAGTTCTTCTAAAAATCTATTTTCTATCGTACACTGGGTTGGAAGTCAGGAGTTCCGGTCTGGTCCTGGTTTTTTAACATTTATACACTGTATGCCCTCGGGCAAAGCACTTTAATCTCCGGGAGTTTCAATGTCCTCTTTTACAAAGTGAGGGTTCTTTGGGCTCTCTAAAGTCCCTTTCAGCTTTTTAATGCTGTTGCTTATCCATACCCACTTGTGGAGGGAAGTAGAAATATCCAATTCTTAGGCCTTCCGTAAGCATTTGCTTGGTGGTTCAAATAAATCTGTGTCTGGTGGAATTTTAGGCAGCAAGAGAAGATGTTTGAGGGAAAGAGGCCTCCCCTTATAAGAACACTCTTGGTCTGTGCTGCTGAGGCAAGCTCTGAAAATGGAAGATAGGGAAGAAAAAGGAGAGAGTTTGAGGTCACAGTCCTCAAGTTTGAGGTGACGGTCCAAATTAAGAGTGGGAGGATCCAACGAAAGAAATTGTAAAGCGTGACCTCTTGCTTCCTCCTACATTATGGGTTGTGGGATCATCATCTAGAGTTCAGAGCAACTTCCTGCTTCGTGCAGTCTGCCCATATTTAGCACCAACGCTGGAGCAGCTGAATTGGACTATGAAAATGCCTACCACTTGTAATTATTTATAAGGGCTAGTCATTTTGTTTATTCAACCTAATTAAATTTTGTTACTTATAAAAAATAAACAATATTATAAGTTATATATAAAAATTAATAAGTAAGAAACAATGGTAAAGTAAAAATTAGATGAAGTGTGAGGTTAAGGCAGATAATATATGCCATGATATCCTCCAAATTTACTATGGGTCAGCCATAAATATGGCTCTGAGCTTCCTGGCAGGCAATGCAAAGAGGAACATAATCAGTTAAAAAATCCTTAAAAGGGTGGTGCCTGGGTGACTCAGTCATTGGGTGCCTGCCTTCGGCTCAGGTCATGATCCCAGGGTCCTGGGATCGAGCCCTGCATCGGGGTCCCAGCTCAGTGGGAAGACTGCTTCTCTCTCTCCCACTCCCCCTGCTTGTGTTCCCTCTCTTGCTATGTCTCTTTCTGTCAAATAAATAAATAAAATCTTAAAAAAACTTTTTTTCTAAAATAATATTTAATTGATATCTAATTTTTTTTTTAGTTCTGGGAGTCAAAATGGAGCAGAATAGGGAAAAGGGAACAAGAATATCGAGACCAAGTAGTATATGTAAACAAAGCCAGAAAGCTCCAGAAAGCAACCACCATATTTTTAACACCATATCAAATAAGGAGCAGTGTACACATAGATCAATGGAACAGAATAGAGAGCCAAGAAATAAACCAACGTTTATATGGTCACTTAATCTACAACAAAGGGACAAGAATATAAAATGGGGGAAAAGTCGTTTCTTCAATAAAGAGGAAAACTGGACAGCTACATGCAAAAGAATGAAACTGGACCACTTTTTTACACCATACACAAAAACAAACTCAAAATGGATTAAGGACATAAATGTGAGACATGAAACCACAAAACTTCTAGAAGAAAACATAGGCAGTATTTCTTTGAAATCAGCCATTCCAACATTTTTCTAGACATGTCTCCTCAAGCAAGGAAATCAAAAGCAAAAATAAACTATTGGAACTATACCAAAATAAAAAGGTTTTGCACAGTGAAGAAAACTATCAACAAAATGAAAAGGAAGGGGTGCCTGGGTGGCTCAGTTGGTTAAATGGCCCACCCTTGATTTTGGCTCAGGTGGTGATCTCAGGGTTGCAGGATCAGGCCTGGGATTCTCTCTCTCCCTCTCCCTCTGCCCCTCCCCTATCCACCCATGCCCATGTACGCACATACACACATACACACACACTCTCTCTCTCTCTCTCTTTTAAAAAGAAAAGAAAAGGCAACCTATTGAATGAGAGCAGATATTTGCAAACGATATATTTGATAAGGAGTTAATATCTAAAACATATAAGGAACTTATACAACTCACACCAAAAAAGCAAATAATCCAATTAAAAAATGGACAGAGGACCTAAATAGACATTTTTCAAAAGAAGACATGCAGATGGCCAACAGACACATGAAAAGGTGCTCAACATCATTCATCATCAGGGATATGTGCATCAAACCCAAAATGAGATGTCACCTTACATCTGTCAGAATGGCTAGAGTCAAAAACACAAGAAATAACAAGCATTGGCAAGGATGTGGAGAGAAGCAAGCCCCTGTGCACAGTTGATGGGAATATAAATTGGTGCAGCCACTATGGAAAACAGTATAGAAGTTCCTCAAAAAATTAAAAATAGAAATACGATATGATCCAGGAATTCCACTACTGAGTATTTACCCAAAGAAAATGAAAACACCATTTGAAAAGATACACGCACCCCTATGTTTATTGCAGCATTTTTTTACAACAGCCAAGATATGGAAGCAACCCAAGTGTCTATCAATAGATGAATGGATAAAGAAGATGTTTATGAATGGAATATATATACGTGTGTATACATATATATACACACACATATACATATATACAGTGGAGTATTACTCAGCCATAAAAATGGATGAGATCGTATCATTTGTGACAACATGGTTAGACCTAGAGGGTATTAGGCTAAAAACTGAAATAAGTCAGACAGAGAAAGACAAATACCATATGATGTCACCTATATTTGGAATCTAAAAAAACAAAACAAATGAATAAACAAACAAAAAGCAGAAACAGACCCATAAATACAGAGAAGAAACTGATGGTTGCCAGAAGGGTGGGGGATAAGAGGAGGGGCCAAATGGGTGAAAAGGAATGGGAGGTACAGGCTTCCAGTTATGGAATGAATAAGTCATGGGGATGAAAGGTACAGCATGGGGAATATAGTCATTGGTATTGTACTGGTGTTGTATGTGACGGACGGTAGCTACGCTTGTGGTGAACGTAGTACAATGTACAGACTTAGGAATCACTACGTTGTACACCTGAAACTAATGCAACATTGTATAACAACTATACTTCAATTAAAAAAAAGCCAACTAAAAAAGTTTAGCTTCTGCATTGAGATGTGCTGTAAGTATAAAATATACACTGGACTTCAAAGACTTAGTATGAAAAAAAGTAAAATACTTCATTGCTAATTTTTAAATATTGATTATATGCCACAGTTAAAATATTTTGGATATATTGGGTTAAATAAAATATGTTATTAAAATTTTTTAAAAAGAAGGAGATCTGTGAAACTAAAGAAAAAAAAGCAAACACAAAAAACTTTTCTGAAACCCACCTTAACTAAAAGTTCAGGAAATCAACACTTCATATAAAAATGAGCTAAGGAAAAGTATCAAATAAACCCCCCCAAAATTATTATTTAAAAATGACACAAGCTGAATCAGTATCTCTCTCTCTCTCTCTCTCTCTCTCACATGTGCACACACACACACACACACACACACACTTCACATTATATGGTTCATGCTCAGGTCTGAGAATAAGTAATCTTTCTTTTAGCTGCTACCCTTTCCTTCACACTAAGAACCATGAACTAGTAAAGATCTACTGCAAAGAGGATGCACATGCTCACTTTTTCCAAGAATTAAACCCATGAACCGAGTAAATCTATAAAGGTCAGAATCAGCAAGATTGCTAAAACCTTCACAGGATAAACTTGCCTGACTCAGTGTTATCTGACATGGTGTGTGTGACCTTCTTGTCAGCCTAGAAAATCCATGTTCATTCCTCAAGTCTCAGTTTACTTCCCCAATGCAGAATACAGTCAGAAATTGTGAAAGGTCTGGGATTTTACCCTACTTACAAGCTAAGAAGTTAGCTTCCTACATTTCATGGACGCTGGCAGAAGACATGAGATTGCTGGATCAGAGACAAAGGACTTTTTTACTTACAGCTAAGTAGTAGCCAAAACTTCCTGTCTGTGCCAGTTCCTTGGGTCCTCCAAGTCTCACAGGGGTGACACAGATGGGGCTAGAAAGTTGTCTACATACGCAGTGGGTTGCATTACAGGAGAGAAACACTTAACTTGGAGATTCACCACTTTTATAGTGAGCAGTAAGCTATTCTTTGGAGAAAACATTACCTTATCCTTGGGGTTGCTTGCTGCAAATCTAACTCTGAGAAATCAACCAGGTAAAGAAAACTTGGGGCCTTTATTCTTGGCATAGCGAGCAGGAGCATGCAGGATGCTCAGAGCTCATGGAAATTGCCTCTTCTAAACATCTTTATTTTTCATTTATATCCTACTGTGTTTTAACTGTTCATTTACATTTCTTTCTTTTTAAGCATATTTGAGCTCCTTGAGGACAGGGCAGTTTGGTTTATATATTTTTTTATCTCTGACAACTACCTAGCACATGTTTATACTTAATAGGGACTCACCAAATAAACAATGGGTGTACTGAATAAAATCTACCATGGTTAGTGACTTTTCTTTCAAGTATCTTTCTTGGTGGGAAAGTACATATTGGTGGGCACACTTATTCTCAAGGCTTTCTTAACTGGCCTACTCTCATGGCCCAGGCTCTGGGGCATACATGTGGATATAGGATAAATAGTTGTAACTCAAATGGAACATATATGTGGCTTTAACTTCTTAAAAGGAAATGCGATCTTTATTGATGACAATAAAGTCCAAAAATCCTAAAGACTCTTCAAATGAAGAAAACAACTAGACTATACTCCCTGACCCTGAATGAGATTCTTCCTGTTCCTTTGGGTCTTCCTGCAGATTACTAATGCCATCATTATATTTGCCTCCGGTTGTAAAGTTGCACTACTTTGCATTTAACTATCTACTGCATACTGTGCAAATATGTCTTTATGTCCAGCAGCTGGGAAAGACTGGACATTCATGCTGTTACTAAATGCCAAGGCATATCAAAAGGGAAAAGAAACGGAGAGAGGAACATAGACCTTGATTGGCTTATATAAATTGTAACTTTCTGTCTTGCAAGCCCCATTTTATCTCATGGGGCTTTAAGCAGGGAGCATGGCCATGGAGTTCCTCTTTTTTTTTTTTTGTAAGATTTTATTTATTTATTTATTTATTTATTTGAGAGAGAGAGAGAGCATGCAAGTGGGGGGAGGGGCAGAGGGAGAGGGTCTTAAGCAGACTCCCTGCTGAGCCCAGAGCCTGACACCTGACATCGGACTCCATCTCACAACCCTGAGATCATGACCTGGGCAGAAATCAAGAGTCAGACACTTAACCGACTGAGCCACCCAGGTGCCCCGTGGAGTTCCTCTCTTTAATCCCCTGAGCCTTACTCCTAATCCATACCATACGGCCTTCTACACCAGGAGTCTCAGATATGTTAGACAAGCATTTTGTCACAAGGTCTGCGTTCTCATACTTTTTGAGCCAAGTCTTTGTCATGTTGCAATCTCCTGGACTCTTTCACATCCTTACTCCACTTTTAAGGGTGATTACATTGTACCTAACTTGTCTCAGTCAGGGCGGGCTACTATAACAAGACACCACAGGCTGGGTGGCTTAAACAACAGACATTTATTTTCTCACAGTTCTGGAGGCTGGAAGCCCAAGATCAATATGCCAGCATGGTTGAGTTCCCCTGAGAACTCTCTTGCTGGCTTGCAGATAGCTGTCTTCTCACTTTGTGCTCACATAGCCTTCCCTCTATGTGTGCTCAGAGAGAAAGAGAGAGAGAAATTTTTTCTCTCCCTCTTGTTATAAGGACACTAATCCCATCATTAGGGCCTTGCTCTCACAGCCTAATCCAAACCCGATTGCCTCCTAAAGGCTCCACCCCCAAATACCATCACATTAGGGGTTAAGGCTTCAACATATGAATTTTGGAAGGACACAAGCATTCCATCCATAACACTACTGGATAATTCAGGACAATCTCCCATTTTAAAGTCAGCAGATGGGGTGCCTGGGTGGCTCAGTCATTAAGCGTCTACCTTCGGCTCAGGTCATGATCCCAGGGTCCTGGGATCGAGCCCTGCATCGGGCTCTCTGCTCTGTGGGAAGCCTGCTTCTCCTTCTACCAGTCCCTCTGCTTGTGTTCCCTCTCTCGCTATATCTCTCTGTCAAATAAATAAAATCTTTAAAATAAATAAATAAATAAAGCCAGCTGATTAGCAAGCTTAATTCCATCTGCAAACTTAATTCCATTTATAACCTTAATTCCCCTTTGACATGTAACCTGACATTCACAGGTTCCAGGGATTGGGATGTAGACATATTTGAGGGATGATTATTCTGTCTACAGCCATGACCTAAAAAAAAAACAAAAACAAAAACAAAAAAACTAGTAAATAGCTGGCAAGAGCTAGAAAATACTAGGGAGGTATGAATCTCCATTACTTCTGATGTTTCCTTCCCAGAAGGAATTCACTAGTTGTAATTACTGGCTTCTCTCTGCTCAGAAGACATAAGGTGATTTATCTGAGTGGTGAATTTGGGAAGAATAAACTGGTCATGTTTGGCTCAGAGCCTCCCTTCTTCCTTTAGGGGGCGAGGTGCTTATAGGAAGCATCCATTTCACTGCTCCTCTACGGACTGTGCCCCTGCTGGGGGCAGGTGCTGGGTGGAGGGTTGGGGGTGAGGTGTACCCTAAGCCTGGGCTTCCCTTCACAGGGTGGGGAGGGGTGAGTGGGGAAGCCTGCTAATTCTGTGGTTCAATATTAGTAAGCCCATTTGGCTAACAGATCTAAAACCAAATGTTCCCGTTTGGCTTCTATCAGTAATAAAGGTGATATTTTGGCCCCATCTCCCATGTCTTCTGTTTATTCCTTAACGTGGTCAGAATCTAGTTGAGAAAGAGGAATCCTTCTATTAACACTTTGTCATAGACCTCAAGAAGAAGCACTTAAGTCATGATGCTGTTTATTTCCCCAGGATGTCTCATTTCTCCACAAGTAACTGTTTTTTGAGAACAGAGCTTACATGGGAAACAGTGGAGTAGTATAGTGATGGAGTGTAGGTGTTGTATTAAGACTGCCTCAGTTCAAATGCTGGCCCCACCACTTAAATGTTGTATGATGCTTGGCAAGATACTTAACCTCTTGTGCCTCCATTTCCCACCTAGAAAACAACAATACTGGTTCCTACTTCTTAGAGGTTTTTTTGAGTAGTGAGATGAAAGAAGTAAAGCAACTTAGAACAGTGCCTAGTGCATTGTATACATTTGATGCATGCTATTTATTATTACGTCTTACACATATCTGGATCCCCTATTTTATTTAGCATAGGAATACTCAAAAAAATTTTTTAAATAAAATAGGGTTCTCTGCAGCAAGGACTATGTCTTCTTCAGCTTTGTATTCCCAGGAAAAGCACAGGGCCTAGCACAGAATAGAGCTTAAATCACATTTGCTGCGTGAACAAATAAAACGAGAAAAGTTGAAAACTAAGGTAAGAGAATTGTTCCGCTACAAAACAATTTGCTTTGTTAAACTTAATGGCTAATACTAGGGCTTAATTTCTACTTGGTCAGAAAGTCAACAAAGTATATGCTTTTTAAACTAGTGACAAATGCATTTTGTCCAATTTTGCGTTGGAGACTGTATTCCAGGGATAATTCCAAAGCATTTTTACTATCGCCTAATGCAATCCTGAGTCATTGCTGCCCTCTAGTGGAAGAAATCATACGGTGCACATAAAGGTCCTTAGCTAAGCGACTTCTTTAAAAATAACTTTTCTACTCATGTATTTCTTTCAAATACTTTTACACATTTTCAAAAACTTTTCCAAAATTTGCGTTAATATTCTAGGTGACAAATTTGTTTGCATTGATCATCTAGTCTCTTTGGGAAATCAGTCATATCAAATACAATGTTTCACTTTTAAAAATCTGCACCAATTGTAATAAATAGCAAAATAAATAGACATGGGAAAATTGCAACTAAGAAAAGGTCACAAGTGGAGAATGCCATTTAGAAGTATAGCAAGTCTCCAGGGTACTTCTATTGTGTTATTACTTAAATATTTGTGGTTAATCCCTCTGGTTTCTAACCTGTTTTCAAGCCACTTTCAGACCACTAAAGTTCTGCACAAATTTCTGATTCACCTGGGGCATCATCTCTGAGCCTATAAAATGTGCAAAAGTTGGGAAAGAGAAAGTTGGTGGAATATACCAAAATGAAAAAGACACAGTCTCTCTATGTAAAGAAAAAGTACATGGACACAAACACCACTAACTAAAAAAGAAAGCAAACCACTGTCAGAACACTATTCTATTGATGGCCCAAACTCAAAGACATGGGGGTAAAGGGAAGATTTGCTCTAGAAAGCCAGATGGTAAATGAACAGCCTCTTGAAGATGGATAAATCTTCAATAAAAATAAACAAAGGAAAAGTTACTTCAGAGTGAAAAAGTACAGATTGAATTTTGGGAAAGATGACTAGTCAGGTACGGCAACAGTGGCAAGTATATTCAGAAATAAAATCAGAAACAAAGGCTAGTTACAAATCATGGAGGCCTTGAATGCCACCCAGGAAATCTGGACTTCGATTTACCTGCTTTGAACAGTTATTGAAAATTTTGTGAGAGGTCACAGTAAGATCCACATTTGTACAAAGTAACATTGGCTGTAATTTGGAAGATAAATTGAAACAGAGAAATGCTATGGACTCTGAGAAACAAACTGAGGGTTTTAAAGGGGAGGGGGGATGGGGGGATGGGTTAGCCTGGTGATGGGTATTAAAGAGGGCACGTACTGCATGGAGCACTGGGTGTTATATGAAAACAATGAATCGTGGATCACCACATCAAAAACTAATGATGTAATGTATGGTGACTAACATAACATAATAAAATAAAAAAAAAAGAAAGAAAGAAAGAAACAGAGAAATGCTAAAGTCAAGATCAGTTTGAAGGCCACTGCTATATGGTCCAGGCAAGAGAATCTGAATTCCAGCTGTAATAATGGCAACAGAAGAAAAACACCAATGTGTTTCAGAAGAAAAACAAGTCATTCAACAGTGAATTGATGCAGGGTATGGGATAGGAGAGTATAATTAAATAAAAGAGAATAAAAAAATCTTTACCTCGAGTCTAGGCAGCTAAAGAGATGTTGAAGCCAATGAAACAGAGATCACAGAGGAGACAATTTGACATTCTCATTCTTTTCTATTTGCCACATGTGGTTAAAAGACAACGGTGTTCTAGTATCCACCACTTAGGTGTGTTATATTATCCTTTAAATAAGGGTAGAAAAGGGAGATCAAAAATATGTGAGTTCATAATCCAATTTATTTAAATTTTTAACAAAAATCTAAATCACGTAATGCCTCTGCCATTAGGGTTTTCATTGGTAAAATAAAATGATGAAACCATGATGCATTTCTAAGGTCCATTTTAAGATTTAAATTTTATGATTCTTTAGTCCTAATTACCTTAATTAGGTAATCGAGAATATGATTTGAGTTGACATCCAGTATGCATCTGATATTCCAGATAATCCTGAGCTTATAAAAGACAGGGAAACTGTCCACAAAGAGGTGAAAACATGTCATGGAAAGGTGGAAAGGCATGAGATAACAGAATTCTACAGAGGAAGAGAAGGGCTGAAGCCTGAGTGTCCCACCTTATGGAATGGTACAACCACCCGCCCAGTGCCCCAAGCCAGAAGAAACTTACATGTTAGCTTTGACTCCTTCTCCTCACTACCCATCATTCCAACTGGTAATACTTCCAATCCATCTGCTTCTCTCCATCCCCACCGTCATTTGTCTAACTCAGGTCACCATCCTCTCTTACACAAATAACTTAAATAACCTCTTTTAAAAAAAATGTTACTTTGTAAAAGTAATGGTACAAAAAAATACATGATACAAAATCTTAAAATTACCATGAGGTATACTATAAACATTTTCCTTTCACCCTTGACCCTCAGTGACACAGTTCCCTTAACAAAAGGAAACCAAGCTAACCAAAGTTTTGTGTGTCCTCCAAGATACATTTTAAACATATACAAGCAGCACATATATATTGGTTTTCCTTCCCCATTCTATTCACTCAGTACCTTGTTTTGCCACTACATAATACATTTGGGAGATGATCCCATATGAATATATAGAGAGCTCATTCTTTATAACAGCTGCAATGTATGGATATACCATATGTTATATATTCCAATATATATTATTGATATACTATATATATGTTACTCCCAACCTTTTGCTTACACAAACAATGTCGCAATGAATATATTTTCACTCACTTTCTCACAATTGCAGTTATACCTGTGGGCTTACTATAAGTTTATAATATGTTTAATCCTCTATTTCTATGGATTAAATGATTCAGTGTTTACATTACTTTATTTCTATTTCCCTTCCACTTCTCTCCTCACTCCAACACCTAATTTTCATGGATTATAAGATTTCTTTTAGTATTTATCTTTAAAGTTTTAAATATATTTATACTTCTATTACTTCATTTATCAGCTTTAAGTAACTTCTGGCTTCCAAATAAAAAAGGTGCTTATGGTACATTCCATTTCTCATCTTTTATTTATTCTATCATTTCCACCTATCCAAGTTTATAAAATAGATTCCATTCTAACCATAACCCCCACTTCTATTTCCATTTTGATTCTACATTTAATCATACTGGCACCTCGCTCCACTCCTTCTGTCAGTTTCTCCACTCATCCAAGTTGTTCAAGCTTTCCTGTTAGAATCTTGATGAAATATCCGGGGCAACTGGGTGGCTCAGTTGGTTAAGCATCTGCCTTCGGCTCAGGTTATGATCTCAGGGTCCTGGGATGGAGCCCCCTTGAGTCTGTTTCCCCCCTCTCCCGCTGCCCCTCTCCCTTGCTCATGTCCTCTCTCTCTCTCAAATAAATAAATAAAATCTTAAAAAAAAAAAAAAAAAAAGTATCTTGAAGAAATCCATCTACTATAGATATTCATGGAAATTACCTTCTCTGGAGTTTTTAATGTTCAAAGATATCTGTTGTCTTTATAACGAGAATGATAATTTCACAGTGAATACATTCCTTGAATCCACATTTTCTTTTCTTGAGGAATTTTAGGCACTGTTCCACTGTTCCCTAGTATTGATTGTTGCTGTGCAGAAGTATCCCTGAGGCATACTTCATCCCAGGAAAACTTGACACAGAACAGTCAGCACTGATATCATACTTTTTAAAGATATAAATGGTCCTTAAAGATTAAGACTCTTGTGCAATGAGGCAAAAAGATCAGATTTCATACATGGAAAAAAAATGTTTTCCTGGGATGAAGTATGCCTTTTCCATAAATAGATCCAAGGCTTTGTTTCTAGGGAAAAATTCTTAAATTATACATTTAAAAATTGATCTGTTCCATTTAATCTGTACCCTCTGATGTATGTTGGATCTTCTTTACCTTTCCTATCAATTATTTTTTAAATTTAATTTAATTTTATTATGTTATGTTGGTCACCATACAATACATCATTAGTTTTTGATGTAGTGATCCACATCAATTATTTCTGTTCCCAATTCTTTCACTTTTTTTATGGATTGTTTCATTTTTCTTGCTTTTCTTAATTCTACCTATCCTCCTTGTCTCCAAAGTGTTTTCAGTTATGTCTAGTCTCCTTTGGGCTAGTTTCAATGAGACTTTCATTTCTATAATACTTTCTTATTTCTTCCCTGAGGTCATTACTCAATTCCTTCTGTGGTCTCAGTATATCTTCCTTGAGTCTTTGGAGCTCTCTGTTTTGAGTTTTAATTTATAGAGAGAATGCAAGATTGAAATTTGCTATTATTTTGTTTTATCCTTTAATTCATGACAACATGCTTGGTCAAAATTTATATCTGATCCATTATGACCATTTTCCTAATGAGAGTTTTCTTTCTCCACTTATTTTGCCTGTTTATTATTTCTATCTTCCTTTTTTGGAGGGTGGGGGATATATTTATAAGATCCCATGCTGATTCCTTTTTGAATTACTGCTCATATTTTAATGTGTTGAGTTCTTCCTGTGGTCACTATTGGTAAGAGGTTTATAAGAGAAAGGAGCCAAGACCATGTTCTAGATTAGCAGAAATTCTTCCTGGTTCATAATGATGTTCCTTACGGTACAGGATTATGTGTGTAAATTTTCTTTGCTTTTAGTTCTTCTTAGTCAACAAAGATCAGTAGCTCTAGGGTGCCCCCAAATGCAGTATCTCTCTTACCAATAAAATCTCTCTTACCAAGAAAATCTCTCTCCTCCACCCTATCTCACCTATAAAATAAAATAGGAAACCCAGATATGGCTTATCAGTGTGATTCTCCATTCACTCTTACTGGCTTGCTTCTCATTTTTCTGAACTACATCTAGGGATGCTCCCACTGGCACACTCCCATTTTTCCAAATAAGGAAATGTTTGGGGATCTTTCCCCCGCCTTCAAAGTATAGCATCTCCTCTGGAGAACTTTTCCCTGCCAGTTTTGGCTGACATATACAGATGCAAGCAGTATCTTTCTCTATCTGTTCATACTCCTTTTAACCATAACTGCTCTCAGGAATCCTTTCTCATATATTGTGGTTCAGGGATATAGATCTCACCTAATTTTTTTTTTCAAAGATTGAATTTGCAATTCTATTTCTTGCTCTTCTTATCTTGCATTGATTTTTGAGAGAAGAGTGTAGTGCCATCTTTCCTTGGCCATTTTATAAATGGAAGTCTCTATAATAGCGTTTTATTAGTCTCCCCACCTCTGGTCTACTCCTTCAGTCTATTTTTCTTTACAACAAAAATGATCTAAAATGCAAATATGATGTCAGTACCTTGCAAGAAACCCTTTCATGACTCTGCATACTCTTTTATCATTTAAATTTCAGTGTAGTTAGCTTACAGTGTTATATTAGTTTCAGGTGTACAATATAGTGATTCAACTGTTCTATATATTACTCCATGCTCATCAAGATGAATGTACTCTTAATCCCCTTCACCTGTTTCATGCATTTCCCCCTTTCCACCTCCCCTCCGCTATCTCTTTGTTTTTTGGTTTGTCTCTTTTTTCCCCTTTGTTTTTTCCCCTTTGTTTCTTAAATTCCACATATGAGTGAAATCATATGGTATTTGTCTTTCCCTGACTGCCTTATTTTGCTTAGCATTATACTCTCTAGATCCATCCATGTTGCTGCAAATGGCAAGATTTCATTCTTTTTGATGGCTGAATAATATTCCATTGTATGTATATACAACATCTTCTTTATCGATTCATCTATTGATGGACAT
The DNA here is from genome assembly GCF_004348235.1 of Phoca vitulina. NCBI lineage: Eukaryota > Metazoa > Chordata > Mammalia > Carnivora > Phocidae > Phoca > Phoca vitulina. The sequence goes on from NW_022589711.1 coordinate 41,471,377, forward strand.
GGGGTCCTTCCATAATTTAGCTGTTGTAAATATTGCTGCAATAAACATAACGGTGCACAGATCTTTTCAAATCAGTGTTTTCATATTCTTTGGGTAAATACCTAGTAGTGTTGATTCCTGGATCATAGGGTAGTTCTATTTTTAATTTTTTGAGAAATCTCCATACTGTTTTCCACAGTGGCTGCACCAGTTTGCATTCCCACCAGCAGCACATGAAGGTTCCTTTTTCTCCACATGCTTACCAGTACTTGTTGTTTCTTGTGTTGTTCATTTTAGCCATTCTGACAGGTGTGAGGTGATATTTCATTGTGGCCTTAATTTGCATGTCCCTGATGATTAGTGATGTTGAGCATTTTTTCATACATCTGTTGGCCATCCATATGTCTTCTTTGGAGAAATGTCTGTTCATGTCTTCTGCCCAATTTAAATTGTATTAATTGTGGGTTTTTTGGTGTTGAGTTGTATAAATTCTTTATATATTTTGGATACATTAATTGGATATGTCGTTTACAACTATCTTCTCCCATTCCATTGCTTGTCTTTTAGTTTTGTTGGTTGTTCCCTGTTGTGCAGAAGCTTTTTATCTTGATGAAGTCCTAGTAGTTTATTTTTGCTTTTGTTTCCCTTGCCTCAGCAACATACCTAGAAAGATGTTGCTATGGCCAATGTCAGAGAAATTACTGCCTGTCTTATCTTCTAGGCTTTTTATGGTTTCATGTCTCATATTTAGTTCTTTAATCCACTTTGAGTTTATTTTTGTGTATGGTGTAAGGAAGTTGTCTAGTTTCATTCTTTTGCATGTAGCTGTCCAGTTTTCCCAACACAATTTGTTGAAGAGACTTTTTCCCATTGCATATTCCTGCCTCCTTTATTAAAGATTGGTCATATAATTGTGGGTTTATTTCCGGGTTTTCAATTCTGTTCCATTGATCTATGTGTCTATTTTTGTGTCAGCACCATACTGTTTTGATTACTATAGCTCTGTAATATAACTTGAAATCTGGAATTGTAATACCTCCAGTTTTGCTTTTCTTTTTCAAGGTTGCTTTTGCTATTCAGGGATTGTTTATTCTAGTTCTGTGAAAAATGCTCTTCATATTTTGATAGGATGGCATTAAGTATGTAAGTTATTTTGGGTAGTATAGACATTTTAACAATATTTGTTCTTCCAATCCATGAGCATAGAATGTCTTTCCATTTCTTTGTGTCTTCTTTAATTTCTTTCATAAATGTTTTATAGTTTTCAGAGTACAGGTCTTTCACCTCTTTCATTAAGTTTATTCCTAGGGATTTTATTTTTGGTGCAATTGTAAATGGGATTGTTTTCTTAATTTCTCTTTCTTCTGCTTCATTATTAGTGTATAGAAATGCAATGGATTTCTGTACATTGATTTTGTGTCCTGTGACTTTACTGAATTCATGTATCAGATCTAGTAGTTATTTGGTGGAGTCTTTAGAGTTTTCTGTATATAGTATCATGTCATCTGCAAATAGTGAGTTTTGACTTCTTCCTTGCCAATTTGGATGCCTATTATTTCTTTTTGTTGTCTGACTACTGTAGCTGGGACTTCCAGTATTATGTTAGATAAAAGTGGTGGTAGTGGACATCCTTATACTGTTCCTGACCTTAAAGGAGAAGCTCTCAGTTTTTACCCATTGAGTATGATGTTAGCTGTGGGTTTTTCATATATGGTCTTTATTATATTGAGGTATGTTCCCTCTAAGCCTACTTTGTTGAGGGTTTTTATCATGAATGAATGTTGTACGTTGTCAAATGCTTTTTCTGCATCTATTGAAATGACTATATGGTTTTTATCCTTTCTCTTATATATACATCAACATGATGTATCATGTTGATTGATTTGTGAATATTGAACTACCCTCGGATCCCAGGAATAAATCCCACTTGATCATGGTGAACGATTTTTTTAATGTATTGTTGGATTCTGTTTGCCAATGCATATGTATTTTAGAGAGGGAGGGGGGTGGAGGCAGAAGGAGAGGGAGAGAGAGAATCTTAAGCAGGCTCCACGTCCAGCGTGGAACATGATGCGGGGCTCAATCTCAGAACCCTGAGATCATGACCTGAGCCAAAATCAAGAGTCAGACACTTACCTGACTGAGCCACCCAGGCGCCCCTGTTTGCCAATATTTTGTTGAGGTTTTTTGTATCCATGTTCATCAGAGATATTGGTTCTCTCTCTCTCTCTCTTTTTTTTTTGTGTGTGGTGTCTTTATCTGGTTGGGTATCAGTGCAATGCTGGCCTCATAGAATGAATTTGGAAGTTTTCTTTCCTCTTCTAGTTTTTGGAAAAGTTTGAGAAGAATGAGTATTAACTTTTCTTTAAATATTTAGTAAAACTGTTGTTCAACATAGTACTGGAAGTCCTAGCCTCAGCAATCAAATAAAAAGAAATAAAAGGCATCCAAATTGGCAAGGAAGAAATCAAACTTTCACTCTTCACAGATAACATGATACTCTATGTAGAAAACCCAAAAGACTCCACCAAAAAATTGCTAGAACTAATACAGGAATTCAGCAAAATCGCAGGATATAAAATCAACATACAGAAATCTATTGCATTTCTATACGCCAATAATGAAGCAGCAGAAAGAGAGATCAAGGAATCAATCTCATTTACAATGGCATCAAAAACCGTAAGATACCTAGGAAAAAACCTAACCAAACAGGTAAAAGATCTGTACTCTGAAAACTGTAGAACACTTATGAAAGAAATTGAAGACACAAAGAAATGGAAAAACATTCCATGCCCATGGATTGGAAGAGCGAATATTGTTAAAATGCCCATACTCCCCAAAGCAATCTACACATTCAATGAAATCCCTATCAAAATAACACCAACATTTTTCACAGAGCTAGAACAAACAATTCTAAAATTTGTATGGAACCAGAAAAGACTCTGAATAGCCAAAGTAATGTTGAAAAAGAAAAGCGGGGCGCCTGGGTGGCTCAGTCAGTTGAGCGCCCTACTCTTGATTTCGGCTCAGATCATGATCTAAGGATTATGAGATTGAGCCCCACATTGGGATCCCTGCTCAGCAGGGAGTCTGCTTGACATTCTTTCCCTCTGCCTCTCCCCCCATTCTCTCTCTCTCTCAAATAGTTCTTTGATTGTTTCTTCTCTTGCTCTCTTCTCTCATGGTTTGCTAGCTTTCTTTAGTGATATACTTGGATTCCTTTCTCTTTATTTTTTGCATATCTATTACTGGTTTTTGATTTGCGGTTACCATTAGGTTTGTATATGACATCTTCTGCATATAGCAGTCTATATTAACTTGATGGTCACTTAAGTTGGAGCACGTTCTTTATTCTTCATCCCTTTATGTTTTTGGTATACAGTATCATACTTTATATCTTTTGATTTTGTGAGTCATTTGACTGATTTTTACAGATACACTTATTTTTACTGCTTTTGTGCATCCTACTTTTCTTACTCTTATTTAAGGCCTTTCCTTTGCACTCAAAGAGTCCTCTTTAACATTTCTTGTAGGGTTGGTTTAGTAGTCATGAACTCCTTTAGCTTTTGTTTGCCTAGGAAATTATCTCTCCTTTTATTCTGAATGATAGCCTTGCTGGATAGAGTATTCTTGGCTGCAGACCTTTTCCTTTCAGCACTTTGAATATATCATTCCACTCCCTTCTAACTTGTAAAGTTTCTGCTAAGAAATCTGCTGACAGCCTTACGGGGTTTCCCTTGTATGTAATTGTCTTCTTTTCTCTTGCTCCTTTTAAAGTTCTCTCTTTATCACCACTTTTTGCCATTTTAATTACTATGTGTCTTGGTATGGACCTCTTTGGGTTGATTTTGTTGGAGGCCTCTTATATTTGGATATCTGTTTCCCTCCCCAGATTAAAAAGTTTTCAACCATTATTTCTTCAAATAAATCTTCTGCCACCTTTCCTCTCTCTCCTCCTGGGATCCCTATAATGCAAATGCTATTACGTTTGATGGAGTCACTGAGTTCCCTAACTGTATTCTCATTTTGCATAATTTTTTCTCTAACCTGCTCAGCTTGATTAGTTTCCATTATTCTGTCCTCCAAGTTTCTAAGTCATTCTTCAGCTTCCTCTAGCCTGCTATTTATGCCATCTAGTGTATTTTTAATTTCATTTATTGTGTTCTTCATCTCTGATTGGTTCTTTTTTATGTTTTATATGTCTTTGTTAAGGGTCTCACTGAGGTTCTCCATTTTTCTCTCAAATCCAGTGAGTATCTTTATGATCATTACTTTACATTCTCTATCAGACATCTTACTTACAACCATTTCACTTAGGTCTCTTGCTGTGGTTTTGTCCTTTCTTCCATTTGGGACATATTTCTGTCTCCTCATTTTGTCTAACTCTCTGTGTCTGTTACTCTGTGTTAAGGGTATCAGCTCTCTCTCTTGCTCTTGAAAGTAATGGCCTTATGAAGAAGATGTCCTGTAATGCCCTGCAATGCAGTGGCCCCTGTTCACCAGAACCTGATGCTTCAGGGGTGTCTCCTATGTGTGTGGTGTGTGCCCAGCTGTTGTTTCTTGGCCACTTTTCCTTCAGTCCAGTCATTTGCAGAGGTTCTCTTTGCCTTTTATGGACAGTGTTTGGTCCCTTGCCAGGGTGGCACATGCAGTTTTAACAAGGTGAGCTCTGGTATGCTTGCAAAATGAGACCTGCCACCACCACCACCACTGGGACCAAGGCCACATAAAATGCATGTGTCAGGAGATGCAGCGTTGGCAAGGTTTGTACTGGTCTTCTGGGGGAAGAGAGCTGCAGTGCTCAGACTGAGGCAAACATGACCAGAAGGGGTGGATCTGCGGGGGGGCGAGGGGGTGGTATAAGCAAGTTAGGTAGTGAATGTCAGTGCCCCACTGGTGCCCATATGGCACTTGCCAGTTCCTTTGTTCCTGGAGAATTCCCTCCAGGACATGCTCTGAGATAGGTAAATAACTCTGCCTCCCATGTGCCCTAGGTGTTTTCAAGCTGTTACTGCTACACTATATCTCCAAGAGCTGTTTGTTGTGCTGTTAATTTAAGGTTGAGGACTCAACTTCTTGTCACCCTCAGGGCTCTCCCAGAACTGAGCCCACTGATTTTTAAGATTCCAGGATTTAAGTACCACTGGTTGTAAGAACTCATGAAATTCAGCCCCTCCAATTTCCAAGCCAAATGCTATGGGGATTCATATTCCCAGTGCAGGATCCCATGTGATAGTGTGTTTCTCACCTTTTCCTATGCCTGGGGCTCCCTCCCTGCAGCAGATGGCCACATCTCCACCCTTCCTACCCTATTCTATGTGGCGTCTTCTCTACTTTAGTTGTGGAGTTTGTTCTGCCAGTCTTTGGGTCATTAATTACACTAATTTTAGTATTATCTAGTTATTTACACTAATGTGAGTATTATCTAGCTGCATCTGTGGGAAGATGTGAGCTTAGGGTCCTCTTACTCCACTATCTTGGCCCCCCTCTCAACTCTGCATACTCTTGGCATAAAGACCAAACATCTCTCTGATCTGGCCCCTGTCTATCTCTCCTGTCTCATTTATTTTTCTCCAGCTCCCTCCTACTCAGTATTACAGCATAATAAATTTCATTTAGTTATTCAAACTCTCCATGATCTGTTCTGCCTCCAGGCATACAACATGCTCTTCTCTCTGCCTGAAATATCCTCCTGACATTGACCACACCATTTACTTCTTAACTCTTAATAACCCTTCAGAATAATAATTCTTTCAGAATCATAATAATGAGGGCGCCTGGGTGGCTCAGTTGGTTAAGCGACTGCCTTCGGCTCAGGTCATGATCCTGGAGTCCCTGGATCGAGTCCCGCATCGGGCTCCCTGCTCGGCAGGGAGTCTGCTTCTCCCTCTGACCTTCCCCCCTCTCATGTGCTTGCTCTCTCTCATTCTCTCTCTCTCAAATAAATAAATAAAAATCTTTAAAAAAAAAAAAAAAGAATCATAATAATGAGTTACCTTTTTTATTGTTTACTATGGCACTATGCTAAGCACTCGATAATAACTCATTTATTTTCTTTGAAAACCAATGAGATGAGTACTATTATTGTCCCTATTTTATTTTTTATTTTTTATTTTTTTTAAAGATTTTATTTATTTATTTGAGAGAGAGAGAATGAGAGAGAGCACATGAGAGGGGGGAGGGTCAGAGGGAGAAGCAGGCTCCCTGCCGAGCATGGAGCCCGATGCGGGACTCGATCCAGGGACTCCAGGATCATGACCTGAGCCGAAGGCAGTCGCTTAACCAACTGAGCCACCCAGGCGCCCATATTGTCCCTATTTTAAATATGAGAAAACTAAAGGTACTAAAGATGAAGAAATTTGTCTAAGGTGACAGAACTAGTAGATGTTGCACCTGCAGCTAGACTCTAGCACTCCAAAGGTCCTACAATAGCAAACTGACTATACACTACACTACTTCTATGTCACTGCTCCTCTCCCTTCAACTTTGATTCGAGTGTCTCACTTATATGCACCAATACCTGTTTGTACTTCTCCTCTCATGGCTCTTAGCACATTGTATTATAGTTGCTTCTTTTCTTATCAGAAATCCTTTCTAGAATATGAGATTCTTCAGGTTAAAAACTATCTGTCTTGTTTCCTTTTGTATCCCCCTTGCCTGACACATAGCAAGTGCTCAAAAAATATATATTATTGAAATTTAAAAAATATTTTTTCCCAGGATCGAGAAATGGGAGAGTATAAGAGGTCAGTATCATAAAAAGCCCTTCTTTCAGCTAGGTCATCAGAGATAATAACTACGAATAGTTTTAAAATTTAGTATTAAGTAACTCACCACTATTAGAAAAGTAGTCCCACCAGAGCAAAAGTCCCACCAGAGACATCTCCTCTTCTTACCTGAGAGAGGTGAGGAAAAGAAGAAGAAAAGATTCTATGTTTTGATAACATGATAATAAACAAATCCCATATTTTAAAATTAAAAAATAATCGCTTTTAATAAGACATCTTTGGATACATGATTTGAATACAAAATATTAGGGTGGGAACCATTTCATTAGACTACTAGTCACACAGAAACATTAAAAAAAAAAAAAAAAAGGTTTATCTGAAGCTAACCCAGTTTAGATTTACATGAGATCACCTAATGGGATGGGAGCACCATGCAGGAGCTCTGACCTTGCTTCTCTCCTGTTTTACTCCTTATAGTAAGTCATCTGCATCAGTTTCAACAAGTTATCAGAATAGTAGCACACTCAACCAATCTTTCTTAGTAAATTATGGCTTCTCTGCCATAATCAGTAAGGAGTTAAATGTTACAAGCTCTTTGCAGATTAAGAAACCAGATACATTGAATCTCTTCACTAAGAAGATGGCACTGACTGGTTTTCATCAATAGATCTAAATCTTTGAGATCTAGGATTAGACAATGTTTTTTTAAACATGACAACAAAAGCACAGGCCACGGAAGATCATTAAAATTTAATACTTCTGTATGTCAAAGGATACCATCAGGGAAGTAAAAAGACAACACACAGCATGGGAGAATATATTTGTAAATCATATATTCCATATGGGATTTATATCTAGAATATATAAAGAATTCTTACAACTTAGTAATAGATAAACAACCCAATTTAAAATGGGCAAAGACTCTGAATAGACATTTCTCCAAAGCAAATACACAAATGACCAATAAACACAAAAAGTTGTTCAACATCAGTAGCCATCAGGGAAATGAAAGTCAAATCCACAAAGATATACCACTTCATACCCACTAATAAGGCTGAAATAATAAATACATAATAATAAGTGTTGATGAGGATGTGGAGGAATTGGAATACTCATATACTGCTGGTGGGAATGTAAAATTGTGCAGCAATTTTGGAAAAGAGTTTTGGTGGTCCTCAAAAGATTACACAGAGTTATCAAATGACCCAGTAATTCCACACCAGGTATATAGCAAATAGAAATTAAAATATACATACACATAAAAACCTGTACATGAATGTTCATAGCTGCATTATTCATAATAGCCAAAAAGTAGAAACAATGTGAATGCCCATCAGCTGAAGAATGGATAAACAACATGTGGTATATCCAAATAATAAAAATCATTTGACACTAAAAAGAAAATGAAATACTGATACATGCCACAATGTTGGTAAACTTTGCAAACATTATATTAAGTGAAAGACATAGGTTATATTTTTTTTATTCCATCTTTGTGAAATGTCCCAAATAAGCAAATCCACAGATACCAAAAATAGAATGGTGATTACCAGGTTTGGGGTTGAAGTGGGGGGGAATGGGGAATGACTATTAATGTGTATAGGATTTCTTTTTAGAGTGTTAAAATACTCCAAAATTAGATTGTGGTGTGGTTGTAAAACTGTGAATATACAAAAAAACCACTTAATATGCACTGAATTAATCTCATAGTATGTGAAATACATGTTAATAAAACTATTTTTTAAAAATACATAATTAATTATGTTTAAAACACTTAGCCTTGGGGCGCCTCGGTGTCCCGGTCGGTTAAGTGTCCAACTCCTGGTTTTGGCTCAGGTTGTGATGATCTCAGGGTCGTGGGATCAAGCCCCACGTCAGGCTCCGTACTCAGCACAGAGACTGCCTAAATTTCTCTCTCCTATCTGCCTCTGCCCTTTCCCCCGCACTTTCTCTCTCTCTCAAATAAATAAATAAATAAATCTAAAAAAAAAAAAACTTTAAAAACACTTAGCCTCATGCTTAAAGAACAAGAAATTCCCGGACACCAACCAAAAGGAATAAAACAAAGCAAAAACAAGAAAAAATTATCTTCCCTAGTCCAAACCATAGATTCTTAACTAGGTTTAAGGATAGGCAAAAACGATACCTTGAACTCAGCTCGAAGTTGCTTTCACTTTGGTTTACTCACAAAGCAATAAATAAGTAGGCTACAGAATATAAATGAGAAAAGATGCAGGAGGGTCCCCACTAATCCCTTTGTACATCATGGACACAGACTTCAAATCTATTGATCTTGGTAGTCCATACAGAGATATTATCGGTCAGAGGATCATGAAACTATAAACTCACTGTCTAGTATATTATATCCTCAACACCCAAAAACAACTCACAATATACCTGATAAACAAAAGAGATGTTTCTTTAAAAAGGCTGTTTAACAAACATTAAAAGAAACACACTAGGAAGAAAGTATAACTGAATCTAATCAAGAAAGAATGCGGACTTAATATTGGAAATTTAAAAGGAAACATAAACATATATGGGGATTGAAATAATATTCTAAGAAAATATTTATGCTCAATAAATTTTAAATTTGAAAGGAAATGCAACATTTTTCTAAGTAAAGTTGAATTTTCCAAAATTGTTCAAGTAGGAGAAAATTTAAGTAGACCAATAACCATAGAATAAATTGGAAAACCTATAAAAGACCTGTACACAACCATAACCCCCACACCCCAAGAAACCAGATTGTGTGATTTTATAGGTGAGTTTTAACAAATCTGGAAGAACAGATAGTTCATATATAAACTGTCCCAGGTCAAAGAAGAAGATAGTAGGTTTCTAAAATCATCTTATGAAGCTAACATAATGCTGATACCAAAAGTTGATAAATATAAAACAAGAAAAGGTAACAACAGACCAATCTCACTTGTTACTAAAATATAAACATCCTAAAGAAAATATTAGCATAACTGATCCCAGAATTGTACTAAAAGACAAATACAGGATGACCAAGTAAGGTCTATTCTAGGAATGGATTACTGATTTAACATTTAAAAATCTATGGATGTAACATGAATAAATTAATGGATACAATCATATGATTATTTCAATAGATTCTACACATTATTTTATAAAATTCAAAAGCCAATTAAAATCTTTTGTAAAGTGGAAATAGAAAGAAACTTCCTTATCATAGAAATTATTTTGTGATATATTCTTATTCATATATCAGAAACAAAAATTAAGCATTGTACTTAATGGGGCATTCCCATTATATTCAGGAATAAAATGAATCTGTAATCCTAATTATTAAACATTGTTTGGCAGTCTTATTCAATATTAGGAAAAAAAGAATTAGAGAATAAATATTATAAACATAGAGGAAAATTATCATTACAATGTCTATTAAGAAAAATGAAACTATTATGAAAATCTATTTAATCTAATAAGAAAATAAAAAAGATGGCAGGAGGAAAGAGAAACATGATTATCTTTCCTACATATTAGCATTATCTATTTAGAAAATAAACTAGGAAAAAATATCCAATTCACAGCAATAAAATTCATAAATTACATAAGAATAACATTTTTAAACAAATATACTCAACATATAAGAAAAAAATTCCAAACATTACCAAGGGACATAAAAAATGACTTTAATAAATTTACATTAAAACTCATGACAACTGGGGCGTCTGGGTGGCTCAGTCATTAAGTGCCTGCCTTCGGCTCAGGTCATGGTCCCAGGGTCCTGGGATCGAGCCCCACATTGGGCTCCCTGCTCATCAGGAAGCCTGCTTCTCTCTCTCCCACTCCCTCTGTTTGTGTTCCCTCTCTCTCTGTGTATCTCTCTGTCAAATAAATAAAATCTTTAAAAAAATAAAATAAAATAAAATTCATGATAACTATATTTACTTGCTGAATGTTAGGCACTGGGCTGAATTCTTCATAAATGTTATATCATTTATTTATCTGAATAACTCAGTTGAGTAATTATGTTTCTCTTCATTTTACAAATGAAGACATTAGGGGCGCCTGGGTGGCTCAGTCATTGAGCGTCTGCCTTCAGCTCGGGTCATGATCCCAGGGTCCTGGGATCGAACCCCGCATCGGGCTCCCTGCTCAGAGGGAAGCCTGCTTCTCCCTCTGCCACTCCCCCTGCTTGTGTTCCCTCTCTCGCTGTGTCTGTCACATAAATAAATAAAATCTTTAAAAAAAAAAATGAAGACATTAAAGATCACAGAGGACAGGTCACTTTTCTAAGAACACACAGCCTTTAAATGGTGAGGACAACATTCAAATCCAGTTCTATCTGGCTCAAGGCCTAGGCTCACAGTCACTATGTAATACTAAAGAGACTAAAAATTAAAATGGGTGAAGGAACCAATGAGGTGACTTAAATGATTAAGGAGCAGGAGGGAAAGTGCAGGGAAAATGAAGAATGTATGTCCTGCCTGAACTGGGCAACCACTACTCACCAGGCAACTGTTGATCTGTGGCACTGTGGGCTCAGTATTGACATATTTTCCAATTCTTCAAAAGAAGCTAGACATCTGATGTAAATAGACAAGTTGCCATTTTCAAAATTAAGGGGGAAGGGTAGGGAGTGATATCAGTGAAAGTGGCAGAGTAGCTAGCTCCAGGGATTCATCCTTCCATAAAAATAATGATGATGAATTCTACCAACAACTTACAGAAAAATTAACAGCAAGCCTTCTCAAATTCTTTCAAAAAATAGAAGAGGAGGGAACACTTTTTAGCTCATTCTATAAGCCAGCATTACCCTGACACCAAAACCAGACAATAACAAGAAAACTACAAACTAATATCTCTTATGAATATAGATATAAAAATTATCAACAAAACACTAGCTAATTGAATCCAGAAACATACTAAAAGCATCACATTCTTTTTTTTTTTTTTATGTGCAGAAAGTTTATTTGGACATGCTCAGTATCAACAGTTATGAAGTGAAGAAGCAGAACTGGGCAGAGGGAGAATCTGAATAGTGACATAGTCTCAACAAAGACCTTAGCTGATTTCATAGCTAACTTTAGAGCTGGGATGGTTCTTCAGAGATGTTCTATACTGTGGCATGGGGGAAGACCCTAATGCTTCTGTATGACCAATTATTGAATTGAGCTGTCTCTAGGAAGGGGGCATGACTTTAGGTAGGTAGAATCTCTTCAGCTAAGACAAAGTCTTGGACAAGAATTCAGTTGAGAACAGCTGGTTGCCAAGACTCCTAGGAGCAGAAGAAATGAACACTTGAGTCTTAGAGGATAGTCACTGGATCATGACCTCTATACAGCCACTCTAAAAACATCACATTCTGTGACCAAGTAGGATTTATTCCAGGAATGTAAAGGTGGTTCACCATACAAAAATGAATCGATGTAATACATCACATTAATAGAATGAGGGAGATTAAGGAGGGAACATGATGTAATGAGCACTGGGTATAATATAAGACTGATGAATCACTGACCTCTACCTCTGAAACGAATAATACATTACATGTTAATTGAATTTAAATAAAAATTAAATAAATAAATAATTCAAAAAAACAGAATGAGGGAGAAAAAAACACATAATCATCTCAACTGATATACAAAGAGAATTTTAAAATTCCAATACCCTTTCCTGACTAAAAAATATACTCAGAAAACAAGGAACAGAGGGCACTTCCTCAATCTGATAAAGGGCTTTGATGAAAAATCCATATCTTATTCAGTGGTGAGAGCCTTCTCCTCATGATCAGAAACAAGACAAGAATGCCCACTTTCATCACTTCTATTCACCATTGTCCTGGAAATTCTAGTAAGAGTAATTAGGCAAAAAAAGAAATAACACGCATCCAAATTGGAAAAGAAAAATAAACTATCCTTTTTCACAAATGACATGATCTTGTATATAGAAAATCCCTTAAAACCCAATAAAAAAGCTATTAGAAATAAGCAAGTTTAGCAAAGTTGAAGAATAGATCAACTCACATAAAAATTAGCTGCATTTCTATATACCACCAATGAACAGCTGAAAAAACAAAATTAAGAAAACAATTTCATTTACAATAGCACCACCCCACACAAAAAAAGAAAGACAGAAAAGAAAGAACCCAAACCTGATGAAACCTTGATCTTAGACTTCTAGCCTCTAGAACTGTAAGAAAATTAACTTCTGGGGCGCCTGGGTGGCTCAGTCGTTAAGCGTCTGCCTTCAGCTCAGGTCATGATCCCAGGGTCCTGGGATCGAGCCCCACATCGGGCTCCATGCTCCGCAGGAAGCCTGCTTCTCCCTCTCTCACTCCCACTGCTTGTGTTCCCTCTCTCACTGTGTCTGTCTCTGTCAAATAAATAAAAAAATCTTAAAAAAAAAAAAATTAACTTCTGTTGTTTTAAGTCACCCAAGCTGTGGTATTTTGTCAGGGCAACTGTAGCAAACTAATGTAATGGCCAATTGGATAGGAAAAAAAAAAGTATTTTCAACAAAATACTCAGTGCGGAGACAATTGAATATCCACATGCAAAAGATTGAAATTGGACCCCTACATCATACTACATACAAGAATTATATCAAACAGATAAATATAAAAGCTAAGGCTATAAAACTCTCAGAAGGAAACAAAGGTTTAAATCTTCACAACCTTGGATTAGATAATGGTTTCTTAAATGAGACACCAGAAGCAAAAACAACAAAAGAAAAAATAGATAAACAGAAGTTCATCAAAATTTAAAACTTTGTGCATCAAAGGACACTACCAAAGTAAATATAGCATGGAAGAATATATTTACAAATCATATATCTGATAATGGCTTAGCATCCAGAATATATAAAGAACTCTGACAATCTCCAAAAGACGAATGACTCAATTTAAAAATGGGCAAAGGACTTGAATAGACATTTCAGCAAAGAAAAAACGCTCAACAGCCTTAGTCATTAAAGAATCAAAACCATGAAAAGATACCACTTCACATTTAGTATGATAGCTATAATCCAAATATGGAAAATAACAAGTATTGGTAAGGACATGGAGAATTACATTACTGATGGTAATATAAAATGGTGCAGGGGCTGGGGAAAACAGTCTAGTAGTTCCTTAAAAGTCAAACATAGAAATGCCATGATTCAGCAATTCATTTCTATGTATATACTCCAAAGAATTAAAAATGAGTACTCACATACCTGCACACTAATGTTCATAGGTGTACTATTCACAATAGCCAAAAGGTGAAAACAACACAAATGTCTATCAATAGAAGAATGGATAAAGAACATGTGTTATATACATTACAGTGGAATAGTATTCAACCATAAAAAGGAATAAGTTATTAAAACATGCTATAATATAGATGAACCTCAAAAAACATATGCTAAGTAATTCAAAATCCAGTCACCAAATACTATAAATGTATGATTCCATTTATTTGAAATACCTAGAGGAGGCAAATCCATAAAACAGAAAGCAGATTTGTGGTTTCAAGGGACTGTGGGGAGGGGATAAAGGGGAGCCACTGCTTAATGGGTATGAGGTTTTCTTTGGGGGTGATGAAATGTTTGAATCTTGATAGAAGTAGTTGCACAACATTGTGAATGTACTAGATGCTACTGAATTGTATACTTTGAAATGATTAATTTTATGTTATGTGAATTTCATCTAAAAAAAACCAATATTCATTTAAAATGTATTCAATTATTAGATCCCTCTCTCTTCTCCAATAATGTTAAAATAGCTACTAAGCATCAAATGTTAAAAAAAAATTAAAAACTTAATGGGAGCTGTATTAGTCTCCTAGGACTTCCATAAGAAAATACCCAGACTGGATAATTTAGAACAAAAAGAATTTATTTTCTCACCGTTCTCACAGTGAGAAAAATTCATTTCTCACAGGCTAGAAGTTCAAGATCAAAGTGTTAGCAAGTTTAATTTCTCCTGAAGCCTTTCTCCCTGGCTTATAGATGGCTGTCTTCTACTTGTGTCCTCACATGGCCTTTTCTCTGTGTGAGCACCTCTCTTCTGTCCTTTCCTCTTCTTGTAAGGTCAACAGTCAGATTAGATTAGGGCCCCACCTCTATGTCCACCCCTAGGCTTAAGGTTAATTACCTCTTTAGAGGCCCTATCCCCAGGGGCCTTTGCAGGGGTTAGGGCTTCAACACATGAGTTTTGGAGAAACACAGTTCAGTCCATAACAGAGATCAATGCAACAACATCAGCAAGTCAGACTCACACACATCCTCTGCCTAGAAGTTTTTCCTTAAATTAATATTTAAATTTAAACAGTTCCAACAACTGTTTTTGACATTTTTTGTTGATGTCATTGTTGGAATTGAACAAAATTATGCCAAAGTTACTTGGAAGAACAAATATATGAAGAAGTCGCAAATTATTTTTAAAGAAAACAAATGAAAGAGAATTTGCTGTATGAGATATTAATGTATAGTACATTAATGAATAGTACAGTAATGTATACTACAACAATAAAAACAGTCTGAGAGAAACACCAGAACAAGTCATTTTTTTCTTGATAAAACAGGAGTGAAATGTCCAGAAATAGACTCAAGTATGTACTAGAGAGTGTTATATGGAAAAGCTAGTATTTTAAATCAATAGAGAAATAATTTTTTTTCAAAAAAAAAGGCACTGGAATATCTAGATAACCTTTTACAAATACGATTAGGTTAGATTTCTATCACAAACCATCTACCAAAATAAAATACAGAAAGCTTAAAGCTTTAAGTGTTTAAAAAATATACACATACCTACAAACACATACATACAAGCATGCTACATAAAGAAGTCCTACAAATCAATAAGAACAAGACAAACAATCCAACATAAAAATGGGCAAAAGATATGAATAGGCACTTCTTTAAAAAGGATATCCAAATGGCCAAAAAATATCTGTAAAAGGCCTTAACATCATTAGTCATAAGGGACATACAAATGAAAACTCCAATGAGAACCAACTAACTGGAAAAAGGCAAACATGCAAAGTAACTTGAACTCCTTTATGCATTGCTAGTGAGAGTGTAAATTGGTACTACCATTTTGGGAAACTGTCTGGCCGAATAAGTCTATCCTATGACCCAGGAACCCTATACTCTGGTATATGACCGAGAGATAAGCATTTATGTCCACCAAAGACACACACAAAAAAGTTCTTCATAGTTGCAAGCTGTAAACAATCCGATGTCAACCAACATCAGAATTGATCAATAGTTTGTGGTATAATCATACAATGGAATACTGCTCAGCAATCATAAATAATATTTACTACTACACGTAAGAATATAGTTGAGTCTCACAGACATAGGCCAGAACAAGAGTCATACTGTCTGATGTTCAAAAGCCAGAAAAACTAAGCTATGGAAGCAAAGATCAGAACAGTACTTAACTTTAAGAAGGGTATTCACTGGGTGGGGACATGGGGGAAACCTGCTAGAGTACTGGAAACAGTCTATCCTTGATCTGGGTGCTGTATGTGTGGATGGACACATACTTAAAAATTCATCAAGCTTCACACTTTTTTGAGCACTTAACTCTATGTAAGAAAAAAGGAAATACACACATACTGAAAAGTACTAAAAGAAAATATAGATGGGGAACAGTTACATAATCTTAAGAGATAGGGAAGGTCTTTGTAAACATGACCCAAAGATAAAAACTAGAAAGAGAAAAATGAATTTAACTTCATAAAAATAAAACAAATAAAACCTTTACATGGCAAATAAGCTAGGAAACTTTTTTGCAATTATATAACAAAGAATTACAATTTTTATATAGGAAGAATTAAAAAATTTAATATATAGGAAGCTCTCAAAAATCAATAAGGAAAAGACAAGGGCACAGCAAGGACATTTACCAAAACAAAAATAAATAGCCATTAAACATATAAAAAGAATACAAATTAAAACAAGATACTATCTTTCACTTATCAGGCAAAAATAAAAATATATTCAGAAGTGGTGTTGGTATAGGGAAATAGCACTCTCATATATTATTGGTGGAGCCATAGAATGGCAACTTCTCTGAAGGGTATTTTAAAATATAGTACTTTCCGAAGACCAGAATGAGCACATTTCCTTAGCCAAGCAATTCCACAACTAAAAATTCATCTTAAGGGAAAAAAACATGACAAGCTTGTAAAATTTCTGTACAATGATGGTCAATGCAGCACTGTTAAAAGCAACAAAATAAATTCATATAATAGATTACATATAAATTTTAAAATAGCTACTCTTTATGAAGCACATATGAACTAATTACATATATTATCTCATTTGGTTGTCACAAGAACTCTGAGAGCTATTATGCTATTCCCATTTTCATCTGAAGATGAGAAAATTGAGGTTCGGAGAAATAATGAGATTTGCCCAAGCTCAACAATCTAGTGAGTGACAGATACAGAATTAGAACAAACCTGGTCTGACTCCAAAAGCCAGTGTTCTTTAATTTAGATTACATTTATTGATAAGGAAGAACATTTATAACACAGTGTTAAATGAAAATGCAGTTTATAGAACAATTGCACAGTTTGATTCTATTTTGTAAAATATACACATAACTATAGCTATTAGACGCACAGACGTGAGTGGGGAGATTCTAGAAGGATATACATTAAAATGTTAATAAAGGTTCTCCTTTGGGTGTTTGGGGAATTTTATTTTTTTTTCTTTATGTTTGTTTTCTTTACTTTTCTACAGTGATTAAATTTAATTTATAAATAGGAAAACAAGTCTACAAAACCAATGCCTCTTTGAAATTGTAAACCATAGCCTATCACCTATTTTACTACAAATGCGAAGTCCATTTGCTCCACACATTTTAAATAAATAAATAAGGCAGATCCTTCATACATTTATACTCAGCAAACACATCTTGAGCACTTACTACGTTCTGGGAACTATTACATAAATGATTTTGCTTCAGTGTACCTAGATTCTCCTATTTGCGCCTAAGTATGGCATCAAGGGTATCCACTCTCCCTCTCATATCTTGATCACAACTATCTGCATTTGGATTTTAAATGTTATGTCTAATTATTGAGGGCAATTAAACCCATATTAAAGGCATATCTGATATTATACTACCAATGGTTGGCTTGCCTCAGTGATTTTAGGCTTTGAAGAGTCAGACAAATAAATGTCTCATCAATCACCTCTGTACTGCCCTACTCCTGAAAGTAGGGGGCATGCTGGCCTGAAGTGGATTCTTAAAGTTTATTTCAAAAGGGGAGGGCCACCTCTCAAAACCCAGACCACAGCGGCCACCACCATCAGGTGCAAATTCCCCACTTGTTAAATATTCCTTCTCCTATCTTCCCCCCACCTTTCTTACTCCCTTTCTTTCTGGAACCCTGGGTCCTAACCCTAACCCTCCCTTCTGCTATAAGCCCATCAAATGGGGTGATTTTAGAACCCATTCTCACTGGATCTCCTCTCTTTCCTTTAGACTTCCATGTATGTCTCATTCAGAAAATAATAATAATAATAATAATAATAAACAAAACAAAACAAAAAACACACACACCGTGGGGCTTTCACAGCCAAGACAGCTCTTCCCAAAGGGGAGGAAAACAGCTGCTCACCTGTCCCTGGAGACAGAGAAGGGGATGATCCCGCAGCAGTGAATGCCCAGGGGTGCGTGGTGGTGAGGGTGGGGAAGAGAGCAAATCTCTCCCCTCTACACTCTTATTGTGAGGAAGGATCCATCTGATTTTGCTAAAATGAGTGTTAGGAGGATTAAACTCTTCCTGGTACCACTGAAAAACAGCACGGGCACTGTTTGTACAGGCAGGATTTTTCAAATGGGTTTTGCAAAGTAAAAGAACACACACACAGAGGATTTGGCCACATCGCTACAATACCGATTAGAGTCTAAAGCAGACGAGCAGTTATTAGCAGCATTCACTAGCACAGTGCCCAGCACTAACACCGTACTGCCGGCACGACTGCGATTAGACAGGACTCGGTGGGACGAAGCGTGGATCTGATTGGATGGCAACAGTGAGCGCCGAGCGGGGGTGCTGCCCTCCCGTGGTCGGCCGCGGCTTCCTCGGCTAACACTTCGGTGGCGATTAGAGACTTGCGGTACCTGAGCGAGCCCGGTTCACGCACCCGCTGTGAACCTCCACAAGAAAAGGCGGCGGGTACCGCTCTGGGGCCCCGATTCACAGAGCCCGGAGCCTAGTGGCTGGGCGGTGGCGACCGCCGCGTGTGCGCATCACCTCCTCTCACGGGAAGGGCGCTCGCCCTGCGCTCGCGTCCACACTGAGCGTCAGCGGATTGGGCACTCTTGGCGGCGCCCAGGGCCCGAGGCAGCCCTGACCCGGGCAGGGGTGGCGCCCGAGCACCCGCAAGCGCCGGCGCACTGAGGCCCGAACAAAGCGTGGGGGCGGCAACGTCGCGCACCCTGTGGAGGTCACCTAGGAGACCAGGCCGGCCCCGCCCACGGCGTCGGGCAACCTAGACCCGCCAGGGCAGAAAATGGAAGAGCCTCCCGAAGAGGGTCCCGCAGAATCCTTGGCACCTGAAAGCACAGCCAAGTCCCCAGATGACAGCCACACAGATGGCCAGGAAGACAACTGGCAGAACCAGGATGAAGAAGAGGTAGATGACCAGACTGATCCCAGAACGGCTGAGCAGGCTGCCCAAAGAATGTCCGGACAGACTGACCACAAAGGATCTGAACCCACTCGGCGCCAAACATCTGATCAGGCTGATCTCAGAGCCTCCGACCACGCTAATGTTGCTCAGCGTAGTACATCTGATCAGGACGACCAAAGAATGTATGAACAGACAGACAGCAGGACATCTAGCCAAGCCAGTCATGTACAGTCTGAAGAGACTGACAGCCAGATGTTTCCTCCACGTGAACAAAGAACTTCTGAACAGATTGAACGCAGACGGTCCAGCCAGGTTGAAGGAAGAGATTATGGGCAGACTGACCACAGAATGTCCGACCAGACTGAGCCAAGAGCTTATGAGCAGAGTAACCGTAGATTGTCTAGCCAGTCGGACAGAAGAACTTCTGAACAGATTGACGGTGGATTGTCGGTCTCATCCGAACAAGGAGCCTCTGAACAGATTGGCCGCAGAATGTCCAGCCAGGCTAACAAAAGAACTTCTGAACAGATTGACAGCCGGTTGTCTGGCCTGGTTGAACGAAGAACTTCTGAAAAGACTGGTCACCAAGTTGACCCCATAACATCTCTAAAGACTCAGCAAAAAGTGGATGAGGAAGCTGCTGAAGGAGCTGAGCAGCAAGCTGACGGCAGTGCTGATCACCTTCCCGTGGACAAGGCTGACTACAGTGACCAGATGGATCACTTATTGGCTGAAGAGAATCACTACAAAGACTACCTCGCTGACTATGGAGCAGCTGGCCAGTATGACGACAGAATATTTGCCCAATTTGGTGACATTAAGGGGTACAGAGAGGCTGAGCCCAGAATAGAACCCTGCGAATTTGAGACCAGAGAAATCGACCGCGACAATTCCCCAGTTTCAGAGGAAACAGACACGGAAAGTGCGACCAATGTGCAAGTGTTTGACTCATTTGGTGCCAGATTCGCCAGTAATTTGCAAGCAAAAGACCAAGTCTATTCCCAGAGATTCCCCTGTATCTCATCCAAGTTGGACTATATCATCCGTCGAGAAAAAACTGAAGCCATAGAAACCAAGCCTGTAGGTTAAAGGGGCATTTGATAACCACCTGGGGGATTGGAGGCCAAACCAAGGGTTTGTTGTGGCGGTATGGGGGCAGGAAGAGGGCACGTGTTGAATCAAAGATGAGGAATAAACCTACCTGTTACAGTTTATTCAGGAAGCGCAGGAGATTCCGAAAAGGCAGGAGAAGGGTGGTGGGAACTAGATTTGTTGCCCTCTCTGCTACAGGAAGGCCATTCAGGAAAGATCAATGAGCCAGGATTCAGGAGACCTGGGTTTCAAGTCCTAGTTCTGCTGCTTACTCTGGGACACTAAGTCATTTCCCCTCTCTGGGATTCCTCCAGAGGAAAGTCATTTGGAGTCAGTTGGAGATCCCTGTGAAGGGAAAAGTATTTGAAGTAGATTGGACATGCATAAGGTGCCTCCCGAGACTTGAGGCACATTATGTTGCCAGGAGGATCAGTCAGGTTTGTCATCAGAATGTGTCTTTTCTCCAAGTCCTGGTGTTCAGGTCCCATCAACACCAGATTCCACTGATAATAACAACAATAACAACAAAACTTCCTGGAGCTTTTGAATTTATTAAAGACTCTCTGCTGGGGTTGGGGGGGTATTTCTATTTCAGGATGATATTCCAGAATACCAAGAAGGAAGGAAATCTTTTGGATACAATCAAACTTACAGGAGGCAGTTCCCTCCCATTGTATATGAAGATCCTTATCAAGTTTCACTACGATACATGGAGAAGCACCACATTCTGCAAATATTCCAGGTAAACCTCTCAACCCTGTTCTTTAAGAGTGAGTTTTACAGTGATTACAATGTAAAAAACAAACTTGGACCTGGCTTTTAAGAATGGGCCTTTGTATAAAAAGGATATAATCTCATTGGGGAGTCGGTAAGTGCACTGAGATGTATTAAGCAAAAGTAGTAAATGAGAAACACCAAAGAATGGAGGTGCCTGGGGGGCTCAGTCAGTTGAGGATCTTCGGCTCAGGTCATGATCCCAGGGTCCTGGGATCGAGCCCCGCATCGGGCTCCCTGCTCGGCGGGAAGCCTGCTTCTCCCTCTCCCACTCCCCCTGCTTGTGTTCCCTCTCTCGCTGTGTCTCTCTGTCAATTAAATAAATAAATAAAATCTTTTTTAAAAAAAAGTGTGACATTTCCTTGGTCGATAGAGAATTAGAAGAGATTATCACATTTACACCATGTTTTGTTATTTGATGGGTTGTTTTTGCTTTTGTCTGCCTGACATAGTTATTTTTATGTTAATATCATTACCCAGCAAGGCACAGGTATGTATATTATAACGTGTACATGTAGTAACGTTGTAGTTAGGAGGGTATAAAATAAAAATGGCCCACCTCAAATGAAAATATGCAAACTGGGAGAAAAAAAAAAAACATTTAAACTGGGAAAGTTTAAGTTTCAAGAAGTAGGGTATAGAGGCAAGAGCACAAATTATGCAATCTGGTAGCCTGAAGCTCCAGCCTAACTTTGCCACTTCTCATCTTTGTGATTTGGAGAAAATTAACTTCAGTGAATCTCCGTTTCCTCATATAAAACAGTGATTTTACTCCATTAACCCTGCTCTATGCCTTTTCTTTCTTAAAATGTCCTTTTGTGGGAGAGTGCTAATGGCTGGGTTTTCTGGCTTTAATCAGAGAACTACTAATTATTAAACTGAAGGATGAAAGCTATTGAAGAAAGTAGAAATCAAATCATTTTATAAATAATTTTCTTCATCTGTCAAGGAAAAACAATACTTGAGAATACAACGTTATTATGAGAAAAATTAGTTATCAAATATGTGTTCAATAGAAACATATATGAAATATGTAATTGGCATGGGTGCGTTAAACGGATATTAAATATTTTACACCTGTAACTTGCCCCATTGTTATTCCCTGCAAATGAGAATTCTGCTTACTTTATTATAATGTTTTGGGTTATTAAACAACAACAAAGTATGGAAGTGAATTTCTGAAGTTTTGTGTATGCTTTCTCATTTATTATTATAAACATGAAACATCTTTTTCACCTTTTAGAATCAAATGCCTCACAAGGAAGTTTCTATGTAAAGACACATCATGTTTTTAATTTACTCAAAAGACTTTTCTTTTGAATAAAGATAAAGTGATTAATTCATTAATTTCTCAGTCTAGCAAAATCACAATTCTCAAAACAAAAACTTTGTCCAAAACTTTCTCATTACCTGTTTGATCTTGGAAGCTAGGAAAATATCCATTGCTATTTATTACTCAATTTTTATTCCTCTAAATTTTACCTTAATTTGCTTAATTTTATCAGTAGTCAGAAAGTAATTTGTCACTTTGTAGAGATACATAAATTTCTTTAAAAGACTATGGTGCTAGGTTAGTGCAAAACATGGCTTCAGCTAGAACCTGACCACATAACTTTAGCTCAGAACCATAACACGATGCCTCATGCTCTCTCTCAGCAGATCACTGAAAACTTAGTCTATGAAAAACCAGAGGACCCCCTCAGTTTTATGCTGTACCAGGTATGGAATAGGAGAAAGAGAACAGCTTTTAATTCTGTTTATTGTAAAATACAGCACACGTACACGCACCCAAAACAAAACACATCCAACTCCGTGGGTTATCATGAAGCGAGCACTTATAAACTGTTGAATGCTAATGTCTTTTTAGCATTAGCCACATATTGACGGGTGAATAGTAATCTCTGCAGCGTCCATCTGCTTTTTCCTGGTGACTAAGGCAGCTGCATACCTTTTGTTTATTGGCCATTTGGAAGTACTTCTTTTTCTATTGTATTGCTTGTCTTTTTCTTACTCATTTGTCACAATTTTGTATGTATTCTAGAAGGTGATGAGCCCTTTGTTGCGTTTCTTGCAGGTTTCTTCTTCTGCTCTCTGCCTTCCCTTTTTATCTCTTAAAGGTATCTTCTGATGAACAGAAATTCTTAATTTTGATACAGTCACATTTAACGACCTTTTTAATTTATGATTAGTACTTCTGGTGTCTTCTTTTAGAAGTCTCCTTACTCCAAACTCCTGACATAGCCCCTTATATTATCTCATAGAAGTTTGTGGATTTTTTTTTTTTTTTTTTTTGGTGGGGGGAGTTAAATTTAGTTTATTTTGCCTTTCACATTGATACCCGGTCACTTCGGAATTGATTTTGTGTATGGGTGTGAGGTAGGATCAAGTTTCATTTTTTTTCCTAATCAGACATCCAACTGACCAAGCACCTTTTATTAAAAAGACCATATCTCCCATACTGCTTTTTATTTGATTTTGATGGTACATTGCTCCATACAAGACTGTCTTAATTAGTATGCCTTAAAATAAGTCTTAATATCAATCAGAGCAAGTCCTCACATCTTACTTTTCTTTAAAAATATCTTGTTTATTCTTAGGCCTGTGCATTCCCATATCAATATTTAGAGTTACTGTCAAGTCACATACACACACAATCAGAAGCACACCCTGGTGGGATTTTTATTAGGATTGCACTGAATCTGTAGATCAATTTGGGAAGAAGAGTGGCTTGAAACAATGAGTATTTCCAATCCTTTATCCTCTACATTTATTTAGGTCTTTAATTTCTCTCAGTACAGTTAGTATTTGCATGAAGATTTTACATATTTTTGATAGATTTATTCATAGGTATTTTATAATTTTGATGCTTTTGTAAATAGAAATTTTTAAAAATTTCAGTTTCTATTTGCTGGCATATAGAAATACAGCTAAGTTTTTTGTTGATCTTATATCTAGCAACCTTACTAAATTCAACTCATTAATTCTAAACATGTATATGTAGATACTGTGGGTATTTCTACATATACAATCATATCATTTGCAAATAGTGACAGTTTTATTTGATCTTTCTAATCCTTATCTTTTTTTTCCACTTGTCTTATTCCATTTATTATGTATCTTCTCTTTGCCTCTTCAGATCCACCTTTTGCTCTTTTCTACCCTACAAAGTAGCTAATCCATATGGACTAGATCAACAGGCTCTCCTACCTTCTGACTTCTGGTTGGGTTAAGCCAGTGGAAAACCCTGGAGGAAGATTAGGAAGAAAGAGAGTGAGATCAGGTTTATTTCCCTGGTCTTTTTCCTTATGATCTGTCTTGAGTTTTCTGGAAGTCCCTGCTCCTCTCAAGACATCTCTTTACTTCTGAATTCCAGTAATGTCCCCTCCTCTTGACCTTCAAGGTTAAGGGGTTAGCTCCCTTTTACTAGCTTTGGATTATTGTGTTATCTTCTGTGACTCCCTTATGCCTAATTCTTTTTTTTTTTTTTTTAAGATTATTTCTTTATTTATTTATTTGACAGAGAGACCGTGAGAGAGGGAACACAAGCAGGGGGAGTGGGAGAGGGAGAAGCAGGCTCCTGGCTGAGCAGGGAGCCCGATGTGGGGCTCGATCCCAGGACCCTGGGATCATGACCTGAGCCGAAGGCAGACACTTAATGACTGAGCCACCCAGGCGCCCCTGCCTAATTCTTTTAAATGAACCCTTTCTGAATGAACCTTCCTTGAATTCTTCTATTTTGAAAGTGCCGTCTATTTTCTGTTGGGACACTGACTGATACAGTACACTGGTTAGGGATCTCCAGTCGAATTAATATTGAATAGAAGTAGCTACAGTGGTTCACTTTGCTTGCTCTTGATCTTTAAAAAAAAAGTTTTCCCTATTTAACCGTTACGTATGATGTTTGCGCTGTTCTATAGATACTAGTAATCATATTAAGGAAGTTCTTGTCTAATCTGTTTTCTGAGAGTTCTTCATCATGAATCATTAACTTTATCAAACTATTTTTCTAT
Organism: Phoca vitulina; assembly: GCF_004348235.1. NCBI lineage: Eukaryota > Metazoa > Chordata > Mammalia > Carnivora > Phocidae > Phoca > Phoca vitulina. The sequence goes on from NW_022589711.1 coordinate 41,496,566, forward strand.
AGCTTTTGAGATGATTGCATGATTTTTCTCCCTTATTCTGGTGATGTAGTAAAATATGTCTATTTTCATTTCTAAAGCTTTTCAAGCATATATACAGGAAATTATACAGATCAAGACTGTACAATTTGACTAATTATCACTAATTTAATAGACCCATGAAACCACCCACCAAGTCAAGAGACAGAATGTTACCAGCTCCTCAAATCCCACATGGTGCCTATTTCCAATCACTACCCTTTTTCTTCCACAAAATAACCACTATTCTGACTTCTAGTTTAGTTTGGCTTTTTTAGATTTTCATATAAATGAAATCTCAAATATTATGTACTATTTGGGGGCTGACTACTCTTGATCAACAGTATGTTTATGAGATTCATTCATCTTGTGCATATTCATTCCTTTTCATTTCTGTATTCTCTATTCTGAGTTAGACTTTTGGTTGTTCTGAATAATGCTGCAGTGAACATTTGTGTACTTACCTCTTGGTGCATATGTACGTGCATTTCTGTTGCATTCAGACCTAGAAACGGAATTGCTAAGTCCCAGGGTATTGACATAAGTTCAGCTTTAAAAGATGGCTGCCCAAAAGTTTTCCAAAGTACTTGATCAGTTTATACTCTCACTTAAAGTGGCATTGTTCTAGTTTTCTTCACGTTTCTTGTGCCATGGTACTTTGAACTTCTAGGAACTGTAGGCTCATGGTTTTCATCATATTTGGAAAGGTATCAGCCACTATTTCTTCAAACATTCTTCTGTCCCAGCCTCCTCCTCTAAGAACTCAATTACACATATAATGGGCTCCTTGAAGTTGTCTCACAGCTCACTTGATTCTCTTTATTAAAATTTTTTTCCTCTCTCTGTATCATTTGGGATACTTTCTATCACTATGTCTTCAAGTTTACTAATCTTGTCTTCTGCAGCATCTAAAGTATTTTAGATTCCATTAATAATAAAGTGCCAGTGTGTTTCTCACTACATACATCATAATTCTGTAGTTTCATCCCTAGGAGTTTAGTTTGTGTCTTTTCTAGAGTGAAGATATCTCTACTTTACTTTTTGCACATGGAGAATACAGTTATAGTAACGGTTTTAATTTCCCTGCTTCTTTATATGTCTGGTAATTTTTTTTATTGAGATATAATTGACACATAACATTGTATTAGTTGTAGGTATATGCCTGGTAATTTTTGATTGGTGTAAGATCAATTTTTGATTGGTGTAAGTGAATTTTGCCTTGGTGGGTACTGGATTTTTTTGTATTCTTGTAAATATTCTTAGACTTTATTTTGGGGCCCAGCTAATTTATTTGGAAACAGCTTGGTCTTTTGAGATTTTGCTTTTAAGATTTTTTTTTAGAGGAGCAGAAGAGTTTTCAGTCTAGGGCTAATTATTCCTATATACTGAGGCAATTGAGTATTGAGTATTCTACCCAATGCCCCATGAATCATGAGGTTTTCCAGTTTGACTGGTGGTAATAGGCACTATTCCTATAGATCAATTTTCCATGGCTTCTGCTAGTTTTCTCACACACATGCACTGATGGATTTGCAGAGGACAATTTGAAGGTGACTTTCTGCAGCTTTCCAGAGTGCTTTCTGTGCCATTCTCTCATCTCTGGCACTCTGCCCTGTGAACTATAACTGCCTTGGTTTCCCCAGGATCTCAGCTCCATCTTCTCAACTCAAGGGTCTGCCGAGTTCCTCTTGGGTTCTCATTCCCTACACTAACACCAGGACATTTTCTGAAAACAGCAAGGTACATGCACATTTATGATTATTATGTCTTTCTGATTAATTGACTCTTATCATTATGAAATGTCCATCTTTCTCCTTGGTAATATTCTTTGCCTCTGATATTAATATAGCCAGTCCAGGCTTCATATCTTACAGCTTACTTGGTATATTTTTTTCATCCATTTATTTTCAACCTATCTATGCTTTATATTTAAATTGTGTCTCTTGTAAGTACTACATAGTTGGGTCTTTATTATCCTTTCTGATAATCTTTCCTTTTTAACTGAACCATTTAGGACAAGGGTAGGCAAACTATGGACCACCTGGTTTTAAATGGCCCACAAGGTTAGAAAGAATTTACCCTTTTAAAGTGGTTGAAGAGGAAGGAGGAGGAGGAGAAGGAAGGAGAAGAGAAATAAGTGCAAGGGGGAGGGGGACTCATCAACAGCAACAGATAGTTTGTGTCCTGCAAGGCCTAAAATGTGTACTATCCAGCTCTTTTCAGAAAAAGTTTGCCAACCCCTGGTTTAGACTATTAACATTTAACCTAATTATCAATATGGTTGAATTTAGAGCTCTCATTTTATTATTTTTCTTTTTGTCTCTTTCATTCTTCTGTTCGTCTTTTATCGCCTTCTGTTGGATTATTTGAATAATTTCAGTATTCTACTTTAATTTGTGTATTGGCTTTTAGCTGTACCTCTTATTATTTTTTAGTGATTGCTCTAGGGATTGCAATATATATTCCTAGCTTTCCACAGTATAAAATTAATACTTGTATCACTGCACATGAAAAGGAAACTTTATAATCATATAGGGTCCTTTACTCCCATCTGTTCTTTTATGTTAAACTTGTCGTATCTATCACTTTCTACATAAGTGAAAACCCCCACAAGACAATAATTTTGGCTTTAAATAATCATATGTATTTTAAGGAACTTACAAGAAAAAAGTCGTCTTTTACATTTATCCAGATAGTTTCTGTTTCTAATGTTCTTCCTTCCTTAGTGAATTTTCATGTTTCTCTCTGAAGTTATTTCCTTTCAACCTGAAAAACTTTCTCCAGCATTTTTTGTATTGCAGCACTGCTGGCAAAGAAGACTCTTGGTTTTCTTTTACCTGAAAATCTCTGACACATTCCTTCTCGTAGAACATTTTTGCTGGCTAGAGAATTCTGAATTGACTTGTCCAGCTCTTAAAAATGTGGTTTCACTCGTTCCTGGCCTTCATAGTTTTGGATGAGAAATCCGTAGCCTTCCAAATTGTTGTTCCCCTGTACGTACTGGGCCATTTGTCTCTGACTGCCTTCATCATCTTCTCATTTTCTTTAGTTTCCAGAGGTTTTACCATGATGTTCATTGGAATTTATGATTTTGGGGGTTAGCTGAGCTGCTTAAATCTTATAAATTTTTACCTTTCACCAAATTTTGGAAGTTGTCTGCCAGTTTCTTCAGATATTTTCCTGCCTCATTCTTTCTCTCTCCCTCTTTTCTTTTTGATACTCAAATTAACCTTATATTAGACCTTTTAGTATTATCCCACAGATGCCCTAAAGTTCTCTTCATTTCTTTCAAGTTTTCTTGCTCTCCAGGTCAAATAACTCCTTGGCTCTATTTTCAAGCTCACTGATTCTTTCTTCTGTCATCTATATTCTCTATTAAGCCCATCCAGTGATTTTTTTTTTTTTTTCAGTTCTGAAATTTCTGTTTGGTTCTTTTCTTTATTTCTATTTATCTTCTGGGATATTTTATATTTTCTTTGATTTCCAGTATATTTTCCTTTACTTCATTGAGCATAGGTACAATAACTACATTAAAATGCTTATCTGATAATCTCAACATTGGATCATCTTGGAGTTGGCTTCTGTTGATTGTCTTTTCCATTTATTTTTAAAATTTTATTATGGTAAGAGCATTTTACATGAGATCTACCCTCTTAACAAATTATTAAGTGTATCTTACATTATTATTGACTATGGGTACAATGTCATATAGTAGATCTCTAGAGCTTATTCATCTTGCTTACCTAAGACTTTCTGTCCATTAATTAGTAACTTTCCATTTCCCCCTCTCCCTAACCATTGGCAACCATCCTTCCATTCTTTGATTCTGTGAATTTGCACTTTAGATACCCCATGTAAGTGAGATGCAGTATTTGTCTTTCTGTGACTGGGCTATTTTACTTAGCATAATGTCCTTATTCATCCATATTGTCACATATTGCGGACCTTTGTTCTTTTTTGAGACTGAATAGTATTTTATTATGTGTGTATAACACATTGTCTTTTTCCATTTATCTGTTGACTGACATTTAGATTGTTTCCACATCTTGGCTACTCCGAGTTGTGCTGCAATGAACATATCTCTTCAAGATCCTGATTTCAATTATTTTGGATAAATACAGCAATCCCAGAAGTGGAATTGTTGGATCATATGTAGTTCTATTTTTAATTTTTTGAGGATTCTCCATACTGTTTTCCATAGTGGCTACACTATTTTTGCATTCCCACCAATAGTGGGCAAAGGTTCCAATTTCTCCACATCCTTGCCTACATGTATTGTCTTTGTTGTTTTATAATAGTTATCCCAACTGGTATGAGATAATGTCTGGTGGTGGGTTTTGATTTGCATTTCCATCATGATTAGTGACACTGAACATTTTTTCATATACCTGTTGGTTATTTGTATGTCTTCTTTGAAGAAATGTCTATTCGAATCCTCAGCCCATTTTTAAATTAAGTTATTAGTTTTTTTACTATTGAGTTGTAGGTATTACAATATATATTTTGGAGATTAACCCTTTATCAAATATATGGCCTGCAAATATTTTCTCCCATTCTGTGGGTGACCTGTTCACTCTGTTGATTGTTTCTGTTGCTATGTGGAAGATTTTTAGTTTGGTGTAGTCCCACTTATTTATTTTTGTTGCGTGTGCTTTGGGTGTCATATCCGTGAAATAATTGCCAAGACAGTGCCGTGAAGCTTTCCCTCTACATTATTTTCTAGGAATTTTACAGTTTCAGGCCTTATGTTTAAGTATTTAATCCGTTTTGATTATTTTTATTAAGGGTCCAATTTCATTCTTTTGTGCGTGAACAGCACCATTTGTTGAAAAGAGTTACCTTTCCCTCTGTGTATCTTCGGCACCCTGTTGAAGATCTGTTGACTGTGTATGTATGGATTTATTTCTGGGCTCTCTATTCTGTTCTATTGGTCTGTATATCTGTCATTATACTGGTACCATATTATTTTTATTACTGTAGCCTTGAAATATATTTTAGAATAAAGAAGTGTGATGCCTCCATCTTTGTTCTTCTTTCTCCAGCTTAATTTGGCTATTCAAGGTCTTTTGTGGTTCTATAAGAATTTTAGAATTTTTTTTTCTATTTCAACATTCACTGGAGGAATATGACAGAACTCAGTCTATATAACATACTACTCACAATATTCATACTATGATCTAAAATTATGCTACTTACAAAAAAACCTAGGAGATGCAATCCATTTTAAGTGGAAAAGATGATTTTACATCTTCCTTTTTGGTTTGGATACCTTTTATTTCTTTTCCTTGCCTAATTGCTCTGGCTAGAACTTCTAGTACTATGTTCAAGTGGCAAGAGTGGGTATTTTTGTCTTGTTCCTGAACTTAGAGAAAGAGCTTTCAGGTTTTCACCACTGAGTATGATGACAGCTGTAGGCTTTTCATAGATGGCCTTTATTATGTTGAGGTAACTTCCTTCTATTCCTTCTTTTTTGAGAGATCTTATCATGAGAGGGTGGTAAATTTTGTCAAATTTTTTTTGATCTATTAAGACAATCGTGTGATTTTTATTCTTCATTTTACGAATGTGGTGTATCACATCAAATGATTTTTGTTCATAGTATACAGGTGTTATTTGCAGGCTTCATTTTGTAAGTGCTTATTCTTGCGTATAGGAAGCAGCTCTTACTTTTTTGTATAAAACATATGCATTTAAGGTTTTATCACATAAGTCTAACTATGTGGTATTTTCACTTATTTAGTTCAAAATCGTTTCTAATTTTCATTATGTTTCTTTTACAACTCATGGGTTTAGGGACATTATTTATATAAATTACCAAATACTGGATTTTATAATTGCCCTTTGGTTAATGATTTTTAAGTCAATTGCACTTTATTTATAAAACAAGATTTCAAATATTTGAAATGTGTTGACTTGCTTTATGATGCAACATATGGTTAACTGTGAATGAACTAATTGGGGTTGAAAAAGTGTAACTGCAATTATTAGAATATATCCATTAGATCAAGTGTTCTAAATATATCCATTAGATCAAGTTTGCAAATTATATTGTTCAAGTCTTCCAATATGATTGTGAATTTGCCCGTCTCCTTTAGTTCTGTTAATTTATGCTGTGTGTATGTAGTTAAGATTATGTTATTAGGCACGTATGAATTAGAATTCTTATCTTTGTCTGGTGACTTGAACTTTTTTATCATTTAGAGGTATATCATGAATCCTAATGACTCTTTTCAGTATTGTTATAGCTACATCGGATTTATTGTAGTCAATGTTTAAATGATATAATATCCTTATTACTTTTAACTTTAAGTTTTAGATGCCTTTCTTATAAATAGCATATAATTTTTATCATTATTCAAATCTGACAAGTTTTTAATTTTAACCCATTTATATTTGATGTTATTAAAGATTATTTGGGTTTACATCTAAAGTCCAACTATATGCTATTTTTTCTACCTGTTCTGTTTCTTTTTCTACTTTTTACCTCCTTTTATCACTCCATTTTTCTATTAGTTTAGAAGTTATGCACTCTGAATTTTTTTTGTTGGTTTCCCATTAGGGTAATTTCAAAAAATTGATAGGCTTTCTATTTTTAGAGTAGTCTTTAGGTTTACAGAAGAACTAAGCAGAAAGTACAGTGAGTTCTCATGTACTCCCTTCTCCTTTCCCCATTTTCTACCCCTAGTTTCCCCTGTTATTGACACCTTGAATTGGTGTGGCACATTTCTTACAGTGATAAGCCAATATTGATATATTATTATTAACTGAAGTCCATGGTTTACGTTAGGATTCTGTCTGTGTTGTGAATTCTATAGGTTTTGGCAAATGTATATGATATGTATCTGTAATTACAGTATCACACAGAATAGAGTCACTGCTCTAATAATTACTTTTAATATTTTTAATGGGGGTGCCTGGTGGCACAGTTGGTTAAGCATATGACTCTTGGTTTTAGCTCAGGTCATGACCTCAGGATTGCCCAAGATTGAGCCTTGGGTGGGGCTCCACACTCAGCACAGAGTCTGCTTGACACTCTCCCTCTGCCCTTCCCCCCGGCTCTCTCTGTCTCTGTCTCTCTCTCAAATAAGTAAACAAATCTTTAAAATATATATATTTTTTAATGGTTCCCCTGCAATTACAACAGGTATTCTTGACTTATCAAAGTCTGAATTATTTGTACTAGGTCAGTACAAGGACTTTTGTATTTTAAATTTCTATATATTTTAACCCCTCAAGTTATGGTAATTCCAAGTTGACCAAAATTGCAAGTGGAAAAAAATTCTTTTTCATTCTCTTCAGGTACAGGAAATGATAGAAAGCAGAGACAAAAGTGAAACCTACAAAGAATGAATTTCTCCTCAACATTGTTTACAACCCTCAGTATCAACACTATGTTCTGTCTCTCACTCCGAAAAATGATTTTTGAATGGTCATTGGTAGTGACTCTGCCTAAATATGTTCTTAATTTTTAAGTAAAACTCTATAGGGTATCTACTTCAAGAATTCACATGATAGTTACAGATATCTCTGACTAATCATACAAAATATATACATGTTTTACTTATCCATGCATTGGTATTTCAGTACTCATTCCTCCAAAGCACTGCACAATAGTCAGTTTACAAATCTCAAGGAGGATCAAGAAAAGAATATGAACAATTTATACACAGGTCTCATAAAGCATACAAATCTATCGTATCTCCAAGCTGTTTATAAAATTTTCAATCAGAAAATATGTGGAAAATAATTTTTAACAGCCCTTTTTTCCCCTCTCTTAATGGAAGGTGATTGTCGTAATCTCTTTTTTCTTGTCTTTTAATACCTCCAACGTATTTTTACTATTTTCCTCTTTGATCCTGCCTGTTATATTCTGCTATTAGTAGAGGGGATTTAATCTAATCCTAGGGATAGCAATCTTCTGATTTTTAACCTACAGCAAAATTCAAACACATTATACTGCTGTGTACACACCTGTGGGAGAGGCAGAATCACACTTCCTCATTACCTTTATCCCCTGAGGAGTATCGACATTGTATGGACTCTGTAACCAGTGGAACTGGTATTTAAAAGCAAAAAGCCTTAACATGGTCTGTCTGGTATGAGAGTATCTGCCCAGCAATCATAACTGAGATGATCAGCTAATACTATTTTTGGAAGCTGAACCTGTTGTTTAATTTCTATTTGAACATTAAAGCAGACTTGATTTTTATACTGGTGACTTGGTGTGATTATGTGCCTGCATCACAATGAATTAAGTTTCTATTTGAACGGTCAAGCACAAATCCTACTTTTTTTATACCTGAACTTCATTTCTAATAATTATACCAAAAAATCTCCTGCTGACAACTTCAGAGTTTATTTAGTTCCTTCAGTTGTCCACAAAATGTGCATGTGCTCAGACTCAATAAATGTTCTCCGCTCGGATAGGCAGCTTGTCTGTTGATTGTGGGCTAGCAAAACCAAGTGAAAGCTGGATAACTTATGGGAAAAGTTTGAGTGACATGACTAAGGTTATAGTCAGTTGGTTGAACAAAATAACCCAAAGATTATTAGTGTTTGAAAACTTGGATGTTATTAGTAACATCTGAAATTAAGTATTAAATTTAGTTCACTGATTTTCAGCCCTAACACCAGACAGCTTTAATATACTTCTCAAAGCAGAACACTTCAGACCAGACCTCCCCAGTCATTTCAGCCCTTCTCATTGGCGTTCTGTGATACATTTCACAACTGTCATTTTGACCTTTTGCCAATGAGGCAGTGGACCAGAGGGGATGAGCTTAATGTGGCCCCATAACCCTATACGAACACATGTGACTGAAAGGAGAAGGAAGATGGGAGATCAAGGCTCACTTTCGGTGACTCAGGCTGTCTACTAAAAGAGCTGTCTAGACGTAGAAGATCAATCAGCTAAAAGTATATTCAGTTCTTAGTCCCTAAGTGGTAAGAAGTAATCCCAGGCCCAGAGTAAACACTAAAGGTGAGAATCTAGGCGGAACGAGCTGTCGGCTAACAGGGGAAGTGGAGTCTCAGAGAAGGCCTTTTGCAAGTAGAGCTGACAGAGGACACGGATGGCCATGTGGAAGAAAATGTCATGGGGAGTAAAAGTTACAGTGTCAGAACAACCAGAGATCAAAAGATGTGATCCACCTTGAGGGAATTCAAGGATTCTTCTGAAGAAGGAGTTACTCCTACAGCTATGAGGTGTGAGTGTTCCAAGTGTTAAATGAGATAACATGTAAAAGCACTTAGAACACTGCCTGGCACTGTTAGCTCTTATTATTTTAGTGCTATTCTTATCCACAATATTAACATTCCATTTTACTTGAGCAATTGCAATGACCTTCCCTCACTGCATTCCCCACCAGCCCAATCCCACTGAAACAGAAAGGAAAGCTACTAGACCAGTTTTCCTGGACCTCTCCCCTCCCCTCTTCCATTTAAAGAATAAATGTGAGACATCATTTATCATTAGGGAAATGGAAGTCAAAACCAAGATGAGCTACCACTTCACACCCACTAAGATGGCTGTAATCAAAAAGACTAACCATAACAAGTGTTGACAAGGATGTGGAAAAATTAGAATACTATACGCTGTCAGTGGGAACGTAAAATGATACAGCCACTTTGGGAAACAGTCTGGCAATCCTTCAAAAAGTTAAATGTCATATTATCATATGACTTAGCAATTCCACACCTAGGTATATACCCAAGACAACTGAAAATATATGGCCTTACAAACCTTGTACACGCATGTTCCCAACAGCATGTGTAATAACCAAAAAGTGGAAACAATGCAGGTGTCCAGCAAGTGATGAATGGATTTTAAAAATGTGATAATCGCCAGATGAATGGAGAAAGAAAATATCATAAATACATACGAAGGAATAGTATTCAGCCTTATAAAGGAAGGAAATTCTGTCACAGGCTACAATATGGGTGAACCTTGAGGGAATTATGCTAAGTGAAATAAACCAGCCACAAAATGACAAACAGTGTATGATTCCACTTATGTAAGGTATCTAAAGTAGGTCAGATTCATAGAAACAAAGTAGGCTATCAGGGACTGGGGGGAGGGAAAATAGGGAATTGTTTAGCAGGCATAGAGTTTCAGTTTTGCGAGATGGAAAAGTTCAGGAGGTTTGCTGCACAGCAGTGTGAATGTACTTAATACCACTGAGCTGTATATTTAAAAATGGTTATGATAGTCAATATCATGTGATATGTTTTTATCACAATTTTAAGAAATGAAAAATGAAAAAAATGTGATATATGTATACAGAATATTACTTAGTTATAAAAAGGAATGAAGTACTGATACACAACTATGACTTGGATGAACCTTGAAAACATTCTGCTAAGTGAAAGAAGCCAGACACAAAGGCCACACATTATATGATCCCATGTATGTGACATGTCAAGCATAGGCAGATCCATAGAGATAGAAAGTAGATTCGTGGATGTCAGAGGCAAAGGAGGGAGGGTAATGGGGAATGAACGCAACAAGGATGAGGTTTCTTTTGGGGGTGATGATAATGTGCTGGAATCAGATAGTGCTCTAAAAACCTTGAATTATGCACATCAAAAGGGTGGACTTTATGGTATATGAATTATATATCAATAAAGCTGTTATTTAAAAAAGAATAAGTGTGGACGTTAATATTTTTAAGTCCACTTTATGACAGAGGAGAGTGAAGGAGAAACTCAGAATCAGAAACAGGAATATCTGAGCCTTCCAGGAGAATTATCCTATATCCTCCATTCTTTACAAATTCCCTTCTTTTACTCTTTGGTCTCTTGCATATGCTTTATTTTTTTGAATTAGCCTCCTATTACTTCACACACATGCACCTGTGTGTCCAGCTTTCTTGAGATCTAATGGACATATAACATTGTGTGAGGTGTACAATGTAATGATTATAAATACATGTATATACTGTGAAATGATTTCCACAATAAATCCTATTATTTCTTGACTAACTTACTCTGTTTTACTCACCCAGTCTCCTCCACTTACCTTCTTTTTTTTCTTATGTAATCAATGTGAATATATATATAAGTAAGTATATTAGTGCAATTATGTCTGTTTTTGTGCTCGTGTGTCTAAATATATTTTTGTTGACAGAGGTGTGACCAAGTGTGTTTCCAGGGATCTGTGTATCTATGCTGGAATCTTCGTGTCAGTTGTTTGGGAATAATGTAAGACTAAAACTCAGAATTGTGGTTTTTTATGTGTGGCAAACAATACTAGTGCGCCGGTGCCTTATTAGGCTCTCAAAAGGCTATTTTTTTTCTTGTAGCATTGGCAGAATTTGCAGTACACTAACATCAGAGAGAGAGTGGTAGTTTGGCCTGTTGTTATGAACGGAGGGGATTCGCATAGACAGAGTTAAGTTGTCTGCCTAATTCTGTGTTGTAATTTTGTTTAAAAAAGAAAAAGCAGTTATTCTCAAACTCCATTAAAATTACAGTAAAGATTTACAAAAAGAAGGAAATCCATCTTGATACTCAAAGCAGGAGAGACAGAAACCAGATATTTTTGTGATTTCTGAAAACAGAAAGCAGATGGGACAGATAGAGCAGGGCCGAAGTTCCACCTCAAAACCCACAAAGGAGGGAGATGTTTTTCCAGGCAGAGCTTCAGAGGCCCCAAATGCAGTGTGGGCAGACGTGGGGGAAAGGAGTGAGCTGTGAGTAACAAAGGACTCCTCCTTTCTCGTGACCTTCACACTCAGTTTTAGTCACCTACCCCCAGAGCCACATCGTGTGATCACCAAAACTGCTCCAAAGTGAAATCACTCATAGAGTCAAATGACACATCCAGAAAGGACACAGAACCTGGAGAATTTATAGGGAAGATCTGTGTCAAATTTTTATATTGAGAAAAAAGTGGGGATAATTTTCCAACCTCAAAAATGTCCAACCCCAGATTGATCAAATAAATTATGACACATCTATGTAATGAGATTCTATGCACCCAATTAATGTTGCTGGACTAACTGTTTAATTATGTAGACGAGTATAGTTGGATCTACTCCATACCACATAGCATACATACGCATACATAACTGTATACATATACACCTAAAGAGTTAAGTAGAGAAAGACAGACTGAAAGAAATAAAAGAATTGGGAAATACAAAATCTTGAGTTGGAAAGCCCTTTTTAAGCATAATGCCAAAGGTAAAAATCATTAAGGGAAGTATTTATAAAATTGACATGAAAAATTAAAATATGAAAGAAAGTTAGCAAAAATGCAAATGATTAATCAAGAGTAATAGTTGTGGTGAACGTGGCAGGTCAATATCCTAAAGATATGACAAGTTTCCACAAATCAATTTTTAAAACCGTAAATGCTCCCAGTCAAAAAAGAAGGCCAAGAACATGAATGGAACATTTATTGAAGGAAACATGTAAATAGCCAAAGAAATATAAATTTAAAAAAAATTAGATATCAATTAAATATTATTTTAGAAAAAAAGTTTTTTTAAGATTTTATTTAGTTATTTGACAGAGAGAGACACAGTGAGAGAGGGAACAGAGGCAGGGGGAATGGGAGAGGGAGAAGCAGGCTTCCCGTGGAGCAGGGAGCCCGATGCAGGGCTCCATCCCAGGTCCCTGAGATCATGACCTGAGCCGAAGGCAGACGCTTAGCCAACTGAGCCACCCAGGCCCCCCGACAAAAAATTTTTTAAAGATGGCACCTAACCTGGCTAAAAGTGCAGATAAATGGGCCTTTTCTTACACTGTTGTGGAGTATATACATTTTATAACCTTTCTGGAATTCAGTTGGATCACATAATTCCAAACATACTCTTTAGTCAGAAGTTCTAATTCTAGGAATTTATACTAAGGAAATAACAAAATGTGTTTAAAATTTTATGTATAAGAATATTCACAACATTATTTTATAATATTGAAAAATTGCAAATCTAAATTTTCAACCTTTGGGATTCAGTTAAATACATAATAGCATATTCATATGGCAGGATATAATGTGTCCATTAAAATTATGTTGTAGAATAATCCCAGAGGGAAATGTCTGCACCATATTATAAGTGAAAATAACTGGTTTAGAAGACTTTAAATAAGTTATGATCCCAATTACGTGGGGGAAATGCAAAGAAGAAAGATCAGAAGTGCCATAAGGGCAGGGATTGCATCTGTTTAATGCCTGCTAGAACTGTGCCTGACACATAATAGTACCTCAAATAGTTCCTGAATGAATGATTCTGCACCAAAATATGTATTGTATTTATCACTGGATAAGGAAGTATAGTGATTTTTATTTTCTGCATAGCACATGCATTCATTTTGTTATCAGAATAGAATAATGAATATTTTAAAAGCAGAGAATAATTTAGAGCAATACATAAAGAAATGCAGATCCCTTCATAAAACTGGCACTTTGGTCACGCACTTTTGGCTCTTCTCAAGCATTATTTAATGCAATGGATTTTTTTTTTTTTTTCCGCCAGGACAAATTCACCCTAAACCTTCCAAATCAGAAACTCATTCATTCATTTTATTTATTTTTTTTTTTTTTTAAAGATTTTATTTATTTATTTGAGAGAGAATGAGAGACAGAGAGCATGAGAGGGAGGAGGGTCAGAGGGAGAAGCAGACTCCCCGCTGAGCAGGGAGCCCGATGCGGGACTCGATCCCGGGACTCCAGGATCATGACCTGAGCCGAAGGCAGTCGCTTAACCAACTGAGCCACCCAGGCGCCCCTCATTCATTCATTTTAAACTATTCTAGTTTCAGTGAGGCAGCGAAGGCAGAGGAAGAAAAACAACAAATAAATAAACAAGGTAATGCCAGCCTGATTATTTTTACGAAGGAAATAAACCATGTTTATATGAGCGAGAGTAACTGGAGTGGAGAGGGCAGGCCACTCTAGAAAGGGCCATCAGGAAAGGCTTGTCAGAGGAAGTGAGGGTAGAGTGGCACCTGAAGGAGGACAAGGAGGCAGCCCAGAAGCGCCAGGGAAACGGATTACCACTCACGGGAATGGCAAGTGGGAAAGCCATGTGTTTGGAGCACACATAGGATGAAAGTCGTGCCCAGTGAAGTTGGTGAATACATGAGCCACTTATAAGCCACAGTGAGGAGCTTGGATCCTACTCTTGAGCACAAAAAGAAGACACTGAACCGTTTTCAGGAGGGGAACCACAAAGTCTGATTTACATTCTTAAACGTTCTCAGGACACTTCTGATTAAGAGTATAGCTTTACGCCGCATCACAGAATTTTCTGCCCCCAATATCTAATAAAATAAACAAAAACTTTACAAAATCAGAGGCATATATTCTTACTAAATATCAAATTAAGAGAGGCCACAAACTAATTCACTATTCTTCAAGAGCTGGTGGCCAAGGAGAGAAAAAGAAGGTTCCAGGAGAAAAGCAGAGAAACACACCTGTACTTGTAAGAAGACAAAGATCTGGAATTCTTATTATTGTCCTTAAATCTAGACAGTGTTGCTTTATCCTGTTGAACCTTCTAACCAGGAAGTAGTGGGAATGAGTGAAAGGTGAGGAGGGAGGGGCTGAGTCCTAATGGCGGTACAGTTTCAGAGCCAGATTCAGAATTGAGAGCTGGACCCAGTTCTGGAGTTTTCTAACGCAACTGGTCAGGCCCAAGAGGAGACAGCAAAGGGGACTGGGAGGGAGCAAGCAGAGAACTTGGTGAAGCATGAAAGAATATGGTATCATGGAAGCCAGAAGAAGAGAGTAGTATGAGAAGAATGGAGTCATCAGCTATACGAGTTGCTTCTGAGTGACCAAGTAAAATGAAGACAAAGAAGTGTCTCCTAGCATTGGCAAAATAGAGATTATTTGTAACTTGACAAGCAGTTTCAATGGAAGAATGATAAGAATGGAGGCGAGATTGAATTTGATTGAAGATTTGTAGTGTTCAGTAGTTAAAAATAGTTTAAAAATAGTTAAAAAAAAGAAACTAGTTGATTAGGAAAAATATAATCATCCCAAATGCTGAGACCAAAGGGAATATTTAGAACCTCTTAGACCCAACATGGGTGATTGTGTACAACATCCTCAACAATATCTCTGCAGTAAACACAACAAGTTTCATAGACTTGCCCCTTAATACTGGCTATCAGAGATGTTACAGAGGCATTTCTTCATTGGGTGAAAAATTGGGCTAACTGGTTATTTTACCGGAAAATAGTTATTCCCTATAATCATTCCATATAATAACCATAAGTGGTTATTGAAATGGGCTAATGTCCTGTCCAATTATAAGAGTCTATTAATAATGGCACATCCCTTTCCTGGGAGAGGGCTAGGTTTGCTTTAAGAAGTCATCTTGTGGTGGCCATAATCTAAAATATGAAAAAAATAAAAAATAAAAATAAAATAAAATATGAACTAAGTTAAGCATTTATCATCTACAGGAACTGAAAAGAATATGAGAATGTCAATTAATGTTGAGCAAGAGGAGGGCTGAGTCAGAGAGAGGACCCATTAAAGGTCAAAAAGCCTGAATTTACATATTTCAGTAAAGTTTGCAAAGAGAGTCAAGACCTATTGGAGAAAAAGCAGTCTTCAGAGGCGCTAGAGAATTGGCAGATCTGGGCACTTCGGGCACATAGTCTGCAAGTTTGGTTCAGTTATTTCTAATACAGAAGCTGAGCTCTGATTGGTGACCTTCACTCCCCAAGGAGTGGAAGGGCTTTGGTGCACTTACTTGTGAGCCAGTTTTATAGACCATGGCTTCTCACATATCCCAGGAACAATATTCTACTCTCTATTCACCTTATTAACTAGTTAATAGAAAAAAATCACATTAACAATTTAAGATTTTAATGTCATTTTCAAAGTTACACCAACTGTCTAACTCTACTCACATATTATAGCCTAGTAGTTAAGAGTGCAGTCTATGAGGACAGACTGAGGGGGGTCTTCATCCCTCAATGGCTCTGGAACCCTGGGCAAGTTAACCTCCTCGATCCCCGCTTCCCTCGTCTATAAAATGGAGAGTCGTAATAGTATATACTTCACAGGGCCACTGGGAAGGGTAAATCTTACAGTGCCTGGGAGTTTTAGAAGAACTGAAAATATGGCAGACAAAATCATGGTTTGAGACTTTTCCCCTGAAACTGGGGACGAGAGCAAAGGCCGTTAGGTAACTTGCATTCCTAACTCAGAACTTCCAGGTGGGGCCAGTTGCTTTCCCATCCAGTTGACACTGCAACTCCCTCCCTCTCCCATAACAAAGTGGATTTGAAGGGAGAGCAGTGATTGTGAAGAGAACTATTCCAGCGGGTCCCTGTCCCAATGATGAAAGAGAGAAGCCCCATGAGGGTTGGAAAGTTTGAGGGAGTGTAGAGGACCAACGTCCTATAGCTCAGGAGACATGGCATTAGTCACCAGGTTTGTTAACTTACCTTGGAACTACCACAGAAAAGGAAAAGGCATTGGAGGGTGATAGTGCAGTGGGATGGCCGGGCGGAGAGGGGTGTGCATACTCCTCTTTACTTCCAGATGCCGGATGAGTGGCGATTATTGTCTGGAAAGTCATCTTCCTTTTCCTAGCTGGTCTTTTGTTTCTTGTTATGGGCTTTTGTGTTCACATTATCTATTTTGAAAAGATTCCTGTTTGTTCTCTCCCCACATAATCCTAGTAATAGAACATAAAATGCCTAGGATATGAATGGGAACATATGTGCTTGTTTGCTTCCTTGCTGCTTTATCACAAAGATTTCCAAAAGAGCACACTTTTAATAATTTACATGTTTCTCTCTCTATAATTGTAATAGAGATCCTTTGTACGCATAGAAACTATGAAAAAAAAAGAAAGGGGCGCCTGGGTGGCTCAGTCGTTAAGTGTCTGCCTTCCGCTCAGGTCATGATCCCAAGGTCCTGGGATCCAGCCCCGCATCGGGCTCCCTGCTCAGCGGGAAGCCTGCTTCCCCCCTCACACTCCCCTTGCTTGTGTTCCCTCTCTCGCTGTCTCTCTCTCTCTGTCAAATAAATAAATAAATAAAATCTTTAAAAAAAAAATGGGCGCCTGGGTGGCTCAGTCGTTAAGCGTCTGCCTTCAGCTCAGGTCATGATCCCAGGGTCCTGGGATCCAGCCCCGCATCGGGCTCCCTGCTCAGCGGGAAGCCTGCTTCTCCCTCTCCCACTCCCCTTGCTTGTGTTCCCTCTCTCGCTGTGTCTCTCTCTGTCAAATAAATAAATAAAATCTTTAAAAATAAATAAATAAATAAATAAAAGCCATCCATATCACATCATCCAGATATAACCCTGTTGATATTTACTTTACATTGTTCCTAACTTTTTAATTCATATATATGAATATGTGTATATATATATGTGTGCATATCCACATATGCACACATATACATGTCAAATTGTACAAACTATTTATAACCTGCTCTTTTTATTGTTAGCACTTAGAAGAGTGCCTGGCACATCGTTAGTTCTCAATAATTATTTGCTGAATAAATGAGTGAACATCTTTCCACATCATTAAAATTTTTTCTATGGCATCATTTTTCACAGCTGCATAGAATTGCATTGTGTGAATTATCATGCCGTATCTAACCAGGCCCTGGAGAGCTGAGGCGGGATAAGGCGTGTGATGGACGCACAGATGCCCCGTGCAGGCCCCCTCGACAAGGGGGAGTGCGCTGCCCAGCTGCTGGGAGTAGTGGCAAGCCCAGCCTCCACTGTTAGCCCCGCTCAGGGATAGCTTCAGCTACTGCAAGCCACCTTCCCAGGGCGACCTAAGGACTGATCACAGAGGGGCCCAATGCAGAACAACTGGGGCAGGCCATTTTCTTCTGGTGCTTCCTGGCTGGAGGGAGGGGGGGTGCCTGCGGCTTCCCACCTGCTTGACAGCTTGTCTTCTCTGTCTGCCCAATCCTATTTCTTCCCTCTCCTTCCAAGGGCGTTAATCGCAAGGGCTTTCCCTAATAAATATATTGCACACTAAACTTCGTCTCAGAGTCTGCTTCCTGAAGAACCTAACCTGTTAGAGGGATGATCCAGACCCAGGAGAACTCCTGAGTCTATTGATGAAAGCACTCAACAAATTCTAACATTACTGCCATCACCCATTCCTAACTGCAGGCTAAATAAACTACCGTATGCTTAGACCATGACCTGTTACGCAGACATTAACAGAAATGTTGTTGGTGCTGGGTATGACGCACAGTGGCTCCAGGGGAAGGGTAGGGAAGGGAAGAGAAGGGGAGGAGAGGGGAGGAGGAGAAGGGGGAGGGAGAGGGAGGAGGGGGAGGGGAGGAAGGGGAGAGAAGGGGCAACATTAGTCTTACAGTCTTTGGCCCACCTACGGTATGAGTGTTGATTGGGCGATCACTCTCCCCCTAAATGTAGCATATGCAAGTTATAAAAACTGAAACTAGACATGACCTTGGACAGACAGACATGCACCAGCATGACTATGAGCAGTCAGGACAATAGATAGGCCTTTAAAGGCACAAAAGCAGAAATAAGGATCAAATAGTTTAAAAAAAAAAAAAATCAAATCAAAACAGGAAAGCCCAGACCTAGGAGAAATCCAGAGGAGTGATGAGCTAAGCCCTGTCAAGGTGCTCCCATCTGTCAGAATCACACATTCCAAAGTGGCAGAAATCTACTGTCCAAAAACGTCCAGTTACTTCCGGCCTCAGCGAGGCAAGCTCAGGCAGCACCAGGCTCAGCCCATGTGAGATGCCTCCTCCCAATCACAGGCCACTGTTCCCTGGTCCAGGAGCTTCAAAGAATTGGTGCTGGGCAGAAAAGCACCTCAGGCCAGAGCAGCTTGCAGAGTGGGCCGGCACAGCACGAGAAGGAGGAGAGGGCAAGGTGAGTAGACTGATCTCCCTCTGCAAGGAAGACAACTGCATTCTCAATGGCTAGGCTGCTTTCCTGGGAGGCCAGCTGGGGTCTGAAAGGGCAAAGGGGAGAAGATCATTTCCTTGGGAATAGATCCGTCATTTTCTGTAACTTAGAATATTATAACAATTTTGTTCTCTTTTACTTTAAATGGTACAAATTGCTTTCTTAAACCATTTGATATTGCCCAATTCTCAGAACCGAGGTTACAATTCTGGGAGTATTATTCACCCACCCTGATTCCAACCTCCAGTTTCCTGACAGAAAGACCAAGAAAAATCCAAGTACCTTGGGAAAACCTTTATCTCCTGATTAAAATTTCAGACAGACCCTGTGGACCCCAATTTCCTGGTGAAGTCAGAGAAGCAAAAAGAAAATTTAAGGAAACGGGCCATGTTCTTTCTTAATAATGTAGTAGGGAGCAAGTTCCCTGGTTGTCTTGTCAGAAATCATTTGATCCTGCCTACTCGTAATGGGATTTGTGAGGCAATTTACTCATGTTTCTTCTCTGCAAACAGTTCTGTTTAATAAATGTGTCAGTCGAAATTAAGTCAACAAATTAGCTTTATCTATGCAATGTTATTTTTACATAATTTATTTTTACTCTTCACCAATTAGTTGATCTACAGGATCCCCAGGTCCTAAATATATTTTTCATTCTAACAACATTTCTACACATAATATGAATTAAGTTTCAAATAATGCTAGTATTATTCTGTGTAAGTTTAAAACCCCACTTATAACTAATTTCAAAGATTTTGAACACATTTTGAATTTCATTAATTTCAATGTCTTTTTTAAATTAAAGACAATGTTGGTTGACCGTTTCTCGATATATATACATATTTTTACATACTTAAATAGTTTTCAAATCTTGTAAAGAAATGATTTTCCTTTTGATTAGCTCTTCTCAACGAGGAGAAAATTTTCTTATTTTGCTTTCTGCTGCAACAGACTTTTTTTCTTTTCTGCTACAATAGGCTTAAAAATCAACTCACCTACTTTTTTTTATTATTATTACCTGGAAAGAATATAGACTTGTAAATCCAAAGGGGAATTTACACACCATTTAGTCAAGAAAAACAAATGAAATCTCAGAATTTCTTTTTGACCTCTCCTGCTTACATTCTTACCAAGAGCAAACATTGATCAGCCCATGCAGGCTGCCCACACCCCTGATGTTCCCTAACTGGGGCAAAGACCAAACTCGTGAAGAGGTGCCCTAATCTTACCTCTCCCAAGGAGTCTCCGTAGCATTCGTGCCTCGGCGCCAGGCTTCCTGCCGGCATTACCCACACCTGAAGTGCTCACTTGGCTGAGAAAGCCCGAGCCATTGCTTCTATCTTCGTCCTGACTTCAGGTGGGTGACTGACTCTGAGGTCAGCATGGCAAGCATCAGGAGTCTAGAACTCTCTGTGATGATGGAAATGTTCTATACAATAGCCACTAACTACCTATCTGTGGCTATTGAGCACTTAAAATAGGGTTAGTGTTACTAAAGAACTGAATTTTAAATTTTATGTGATTGAACTAGTTGGAATGAAAATACCTACATGCAGCTACTAGTTACCATATTAGAGAGAGCAGGTTTAAAGCTTTAAAGCAAGAAAAACCAATGGAGGCTGTGAGCCCTGGGCGTCATGACCATGGGAATAAGCACCATTTTTCATCATTCCCAGGGACTCATCCTACCCTAAACTTAAGCAGACAGCAATTGTTCTGATCCAAAAATCCTCACACCCATCTTTCTTCTCCCCTCTAAGTCATACAACTGTCTACTCTTGTTCTGGGTTTCAAGGTCAGGGCTAAGGCAACAGCATGGTGTGTTTCTTTTTCTTCCTCCTATTTCTCTATTTTTTTTTTCTTTTGTTAATCCAAATTTCTCTAGCGTGAGCTAGAGTTTGAGGTGTGGTTTGCATGTTCTCTGGTCCAACAAATTTGAGTGAGGAAAAGAGGTAATGAATTTGAAAATATGATCTCATGCTTGGTGGGAGAGTCTCACTTCTTTTTCTTCTGCATTGAAAGTGGTTTGTTTAGTGAGCAATGGTTTTTAGACCTATTCAATGTGTCTGGAAACATCAACACTGTGGATATGAGTAATTTTGATAAGAAAACAAACTGAATGAGGGCACAAGAAAAAAAAAGAAATGAAACTCTAGCTTTTTGAAATGTTTCATTCCTCAGAGCAAAGGAGCTCCTGGGATGTTGAGC
This sequence comes from Phoca vitulina, assembly GCF_004348235.1. Classification (NCBI taxonomy): domain Eukaryota; kingdom Metazoa; phylum Chordata; class Mammalia; order Carnivora; family Phocidae; genus Phoca; species Phoca vitulina. The sequence continues at coordinate 41,517,657 of NW_022589711.1, forward strand.
AATTTGAGTATATCATCATGGTGCCAGGCCACTGGGCAGTTTTCCACAGGGTGGGGCTCACAGAGGCTATTCTTGAATGTGGAAAACATTTTGAGGCAAGCTGCATACTTTCAGTCAGGGGTGATAACATTTCTGCAGTGGACAGCCGCTACTCGGCTCTCTGCCCTCTACCAATCCCACCTTTTAAAATTCACCTCACCCCATTTGCTTCTTTGCTATCCCTGCCAAGTTTAAGAAGAAATCTAATACCTATGAGGGTAGTGCTACTTTGGAATAACACAGGAAAGTTTCCACAGACCCCATATTTGAAATAGCTGATACATACTGGAGGCTACAAGGGAAGGTAGGAGGGGAAGACACATCATATTGTCAGGACTCAGTCTCTATCCACGGAATACAGACCCAAGACTCCAGATCATGCATTAGGTTAGTCCACTGAGGCTCTACACTCCTTGGGTCTCTTTCTCGCTCATGCGTCTTTCCTTTCCCTTTGGAAATACAAGGAAGGGATTTGATAAAAATCATTCACAATGAGGCATTGACATTGATGACTCATAAGACTCACTGTGCCTCTTTTATATGGTTGTGCATTCTGATCAGGAGCAAAAGAGTAATTCTCTTGTGGGATTTCAGAAATTAGGGTAAAGAGGGAGGAAGACTGAATGGAGGGCAAAGACAGAAGGCTCTCTCTTTGCCAGCTTTGTTTATGTGACTCCCTTCATGGCTTAACCTGTAAGAGAAAAGAGCAGGGCAGGGCATGGGACTTTCTCTCAACTTTAAAGAAACATAAAGGGAGGTGATTAGTGACAAACTCAATAAAAGGCTGTGAAGAGTCAGGAGAGCTGGACTTGAATCTTGACTCTGCAAACAACACATCCATGACCTTGAACAAGTCACTTTGCCTCTGGGAGCCTCAGTTTCCTCATTTGCACAATGAGAGGACTGACTACAAAGCCTCTACATCTTCAGCCAAATAAAGAGAAATTAGTTTTACAGAAGTGGTTCCCGTGGCTGTAGGGGCTCACAAGCCCGAAACCTGGAGGGCAGCCGCAAATTCAGGAAAGAAGTTGATGCTGCAATCTTGAATCTGAAATCTGCAGACGAGCTTTCTGTTTTGCAGTTTGGGGGCAGAATGGCTTCTTCCTCGGGAAATCTGTCTTTGCTCTTAAGGCCCTCAACTGATTGGAAGAGGCCCATCCATGTTGTGGAGAGTAATCTGCTTTCTTCCAAGTCTATTGATTTAAATGTCAATCACATCTGTAAAAATGTCTTCCAGCCATAGCTAGACTGGTATTTGACCAAACAACTGGGCACCGTATCCTAGTCAAGGCCCTAGAGAACACCACAGTTTATAGTCTGTATGGAGAGTGCTACCATCTGTCCTTACCTTTTGTTCTTTCTCCAGGCCTGTCCTCTCCGGTAAGGGCAATACATTCATAATGTCTTTTTTTTTTAACAGCCATCAGTGTGAAAATTTGTCAAAGTTTTTCTTGTTTTAACTTAAATTAGTCTGCCCTGGTGCACAGGCATTCAGAGCCTTCAGAGAACTCTGAAAGATGAGCCAGGCCTGATGGTTTCCTTTCATGGAACTCATGTTGCCTTCGCTCCAAGTTTGGCAAGAACCCCTTCCCGGACGCTCCTCCAGCTGTCTATTACGGAAGTCACCTGTTTTCCAGGGAACTTTCCTAGAAGTGTTCCACTCCACACAGGTCTCTTTGACACAGAGACTATGTAATATCAACGTTCACATTTTGACCAGGGTTTTCCAACTTCACTCTTGAGTGTCTCCTAACTCCCTGGGAACTAACTTTCTAGCTCAGTACTTTTCCTACATCTTTCATTCCTCTTAGTTCTAGAAGAGTGGTTCGTAGCCACTCTGGGGCTCACCATGTGGCTCAGAAATTCAGAGTTGATGAGGGAAAGCTCTCCACTCTTGCTTCAGCCAAATTTTGATCTGGTTTTATATATTAGCATCCCATATTAAAATCTTATGTCCTTTGAAATGTGGCTCTGTGTTTTAAAACAAAATTAAATCACTAGTTTTAGGTGCTTTCACCATTCAAGTCTGTTGGCTTGGTCTATCTGCTTCAAGAAATTGAGGCAAAAGTAAAGAAAATGAATATTAGTTGAGGAACTAATATTGTGTTAGTATTCACCTATATTCTCACTGAATTTTCACAGTAACCTTTTGAGTTAGTTACTGTGATACCCATTTAGAGATAAAGCTCAACAAGATTAAGAAACTACCTGAGCTCATAAAACTGCTAAGCAGCAGGGACGCCTGGGTGGCTCAGTCGGTTAAGTGTCTGCCTTTAGCTCAGGTCATGATCCCAAGGTGCTGGGATCAAGTCCTACATCGGGCTCCCTGCTCAGCGGGGAGCCTGCTTCTCCCTCTGCCTGCCACTCCCCCTGCTTGTGTGCTCTCTCTCTCTCTCTGACAGATAAATAAATAAAATCTTTAAAAAACAAAAACTGCTAAGTAGCAGAGCAGAGATTCAAACCCAGATCTGTCCAAATCCCTTGCTCATCCCATTTCACTGTACTTTCTAACCCGATCTGCAACAGAGGTCTCAGCGAACAAGTCACTCATATGTTCATTCATTCATTCATTCATTCAAATACACATTCTAAAATCTACTTTATCTGCCTTTTATTTAGCAAAATAATTTATTGAGTGCCTACCATGTGTCAAACACTGTGCCACCTTGGACCTAGAAAGACAAGTGAAACAGAGTCCCAGCACCTTCTCCTGCTTCAGAGACTCTTGCAATAATAGAGTGCAGGGAACCCTTTGTACATTGATACCAGAAGAAAAGAATGCACAAGGGGAGCAGAACAGAGTCCCCCCTAAGTAAATTCTGCAGCCCGTGCACAGAGGAAAATCTCAAGTGTCAGCTTGACATCACCTCACCGTCCGGAGCAGAAGCACTAGAGCTAGCCAAAGCCAGAGGGATGGAGCCCAGTGTCTGGGTGTTCTGTTCAGGAATGCGGATGGAATGCAGAGAGGGTCCCTCCCATACAGACGTGCTGCTTGGTACCTGACTCTGGCCACACCCCACACACAACTGGGAAGCTTTTTTCTTGTCCCAAAGAGATTATTCACCCCCGCCCCCCATGAATCCTTCCATGGAAAATAAGAGGCAGCACACATGGGTAAGGCCTATAGATCCCTACAGCAGAGCACACCCTAGGCAAGGGACAGAGGGAAGGTGGAAGGGGCTGCTTCCCCTCAACCTGGAAGACGTTACCTCCTGGCTAGGCACCGGGTGTCACTGGTGCATAAAGCCAAGCCACAGCCCAATTTTCTGCCCTTCCTAAATATGCCCCTGGTTATTAATCATGATTTCTTAGGTTTATAAACAAACAGTATTTGCCAACCTCTTCCCCATCTTTTTTCTCAGCGATCACAAAGGCCTCATCAAACACACTGTGTTTTACCCATTTTATAAAGGGGAAGCAGACAGTGAGTGGCATTGCCCAGGGGTACACAGAAAGGCTGGGCAAGACCAGGGTTTGAAGCTCGGCATTCTGACACCACGTCCAGTGGGCTCACAGTTAGACCACAGCCACTAGGCCACAGCGGGAGCCACGAGGAGCCTACACTTGGCTTCCTAACTGCCATCTCTCTTGACATTTGTGGCTGTTTGGCAGATGCAACAAATGTTTTAGGTTCTCTACACACCGACCTAGTCTAAAATACAGGTGACCAAGGAGAGGCCATGAAAAGTCGACTCTCACATTAACCTACACATGTGCACCTTTTCCTTCCAAGAATTTTGGTCCCAAGGAGTGGGTGAGAAAACTGCAGGTTTGGGATACATCTAAACAAATTTTCTGGGGAAACATGTGGGTGCAGCCCTGGGTCTGGGGAAAATGTGCAAATATGAGTACAATGTCAAGGAGCCTAGGAGACAAGAACCTGGAGAAGTGAATGAAAAGAGGCCCAGTGATTCTGACCTTGGCAAAGGCAGATCATCTGAGCAGCAAAATGGACCTGTTCTCTCTGTTTGAGGGTTGGCAAGGAAGTGAGCCAGGTATTGCTTTTTAGATTAGCTCTGTGACAGGACTTTATACACTGCACGGTGTTAAGGAAATGATCCGAAACCAGACAGACCTGGGTTTGAATCTCAGCTTTTTATTTTAAGATTATTTATTTATTTATTTATTTATTTTAGAGAAAGGGGAGAGAGAGAGAGCATGAGTGGAGAGGGGGGCAGAGGCAGAGGGAGAAGCAGACTCCCTACTGAGCAGGGAGCCCAATGTGGGGCTCGATTCCAGGACCCTGGGATCATGGGATCATGATCTGAGCCAAAGGCAGATGCTTAACTTACTGAGCCACTGAGGCGCCCCTGAATCTGAGCTTTTGCATTTTCTGGCGATGTGGCCTTGGCAAAGTAAGCAATCTCTCAAGCCTCCCTTTCTTCATCTGCGAAATGGCAAGAAAACACATTCTCCCCTAGATGCTCCAGGAGGGGCAGCTCTGCTGACGCCTTGATTTTAACCCAGTGAGACTGCTTTCACACTTCGGACCTCCACTTCAGATGTTAACATTTGTGTTGTTTAAAGCCACTAAGTTTCTGGTAACTTGTTACAGTAGCTGTAGGAAATTAATACAGATTTCGGTAAAACAAAAAACAAAAAAACAAAACACACAAACAAAAAAAACATCTCTTGGATCTGTTGAGAGATGAACATAAGTGCCTAACGTGCTGAGGACATCAGTGTTTAATAAATGAGAGCTCTCGTCATCGTTTTGTTATTTTGGAAGACGGGAGTGACTTCCTAAGTTATTATGCACCACTGATTCCAGAGGCCTGAAGGAGAGGAGAATGCACCGGGCAAACAGAGAAAAATCTAGTGATCAGCAACTGGAGCAGGTCTTGCCCATCACTATATGTCTGCCCTTCCATAAATCAGCCCGCAGTCAGGGTGCCTCCTCGGCACTTCCTACTGCATGCCTGGCTAGATTTCATCCCTTCACTCTTCTTTTTGCTCAAAGCAACCCCTCATCTGCCTCCTCCTTTTCTCCCCCTCTTGTCTGCAGGGTTCCCCCTTATCCTGATGGGCAACCTTCTCACTGAGTACTCAGTTGTCTCTTCCCCGCTTTATAAAACTGTGTGGCTGGAAAAGTGTGTTTAGGGGGTTGATGAGTCACCCGGGACTAAATCCCATGTTCAGAGTCCCTTCAGCTCCTTTCTGGCCCAATAAAGCCCCTCTTTGGAGGCCTGCCCACCCTCTGCCTTAAATCCCTAGTCCTATCTCCCCCTTTATTTGACCACATACAGTCACTTTTGCTTGAATCCATGTTGCTGTAATCACACTTTAAATTCCTTAGAAGAGCAAAGTGCTTTCTTTCTGTTCTTTAAACCTAACTAATCAACACAAGTAGGCTGCTACCCAGCAAATGGGTGCATAATCCATACTGGTGGAAATGGCACTGCCCTTGGCTTCTCCAGATTTTTGCCCTTTACTCTCTATACTTATGTTGTCTGAACTTCCGCCTTTCACTGTCTATTTATTTTTGTCTCTAGATGGTAACTCAACTGGTCAGGAGCAGTGTCTGCGCATACCAGTCATGAACTTTACAATGTGGCTGGTCCGGGCACAGGAGCAAAGATCTCCCTCAGTGGAGTTTGTGCATTAACTCCTTCAGGGCCCTCGGGCTCCACTCAGTCTGGTGTGTGACAATTACTGGAACAATTGCAGGGAAGAATGAATGTCACTTCTTTTTTTTTAAATTTTATTATGTTATGTTAGTCACCATACAATACATCATTAGATTTTGATGTGGTGATCCACGATCCACTGTTTTCATATAACACCCAGTGCTCCATGCAGTATGTGCCCTCCTTAATACCCATCACCAGGCTAACCCATCCCCCCACCCCCTCCCCTCTAGAACCCTGTTTGTTTCTCAGAGTCCATAGTCTCTCATGGTTCATCTCTCCCTCCAATTCCCCCCCCCCCTCATTTTTCCCTTCCTTCTCCTAATGTCCTCCATGCTATTCCTTATGTTCCACAAATAAGTGAAACCATATGATAATTGACTTTCTCTGCTTGACTTATTTCACTTAGCATCATCTCCTCCAGTCCCATCCATGTTGATGTAAAAGTTGGGTATTCATCCTTTCTGATGGCTGAGTAATATTCCATTGTATATATGGACCACATCTTCTTTATCCATTCATCTGTTGAAGGGTATCTTGGCTCTTTCCACAGTTTGGCTATTGCGGACATTGCTGCTATGAACATTGGGGTGCATATGGCCCTTCTTTTCACTACATCTGTGTCTTTGGGGTAAATACCCAAGAGTGCAATTGCTGGGTCAGAGGGTAGCTCTATTTTTAATTTTTTGAGGAACCTCCACATTGTTTTCCAAAGTGGCTGTACCAACTTGCATTCCCACCAACAGTGTAAGAGGGTTCCCCTTTCTCCACAACCTCTCCAACATTTGTTGTTTCTTTCCCTGTCCATTTTTGCCATTCTAACTGGTGTAAGGTGGTATCTCAGTGTGGTTTTGATTTGGATTTCCCTGATGGCTAATGATGAACATTTTTTCATGTGTCTGTTAGCCATTTGTATGTCTTCTTCAGAGAAGTGTCTTTTCATATCTTCTGCCCACTTTTTGACTTGATTATTTGTTTTTTGGGTGTTGAGTTTGAGAAGTTCTTTATAGATCTTGGATACCAGCCCTTTATCTGTAGTGTCATTTGCAAATATCTTCTCCCATTCTGTGGGTGCCTCTTTGTTTTGTTGACTGTTTCCTTTGCTGTGCAGAAGCTTTTTATCTTGATGAAGTCCCAAAAGTTCATTTTTGCTTTTGTTTCACTAGCTTTTGGAGATGTATCTTGAAAGAAGTTGCTGTGGCCGATGTGGAAGAGGTTACTGCCTATGTTCTCCTCTAGGGTTTTGATGGATTCCTGTCTCACATTGAGGTCTTTCATCCACTTTGAGTTTATCTTTGTGAATGGTGTTAGAGAATGGTCGAGTTTCATTCTTCTGCATGTGGCTGTCCAATTTTCCCAGCACCATTTATTGAAGAGACTGTCTTTTTTCCATTGCATGTTTTTTCCTGCTTTGTCAAAGATTATTTGACCATAGAGTTGAGGGTCCATTTCTGGGTTCTCTATTCTGTTCCATTGGTCTGTATGTCTGTTTTTGTGCCAGTACCGTGCTGTCTTGGTGATCACAGCTTTGTAATATAGCTTGAAATCAGGCAATGTGATGCCCCCAGCTTTGTTTTTCTTTTTCAACATTTCCTTGGCGATTCGGGGTCTTTTCTGATTCCATACAAATTTTAAGATTGTCTGTTCCAGCACTTTGAAAAATGTCTTGGAATTTTGATCGGGATGGCAATGAAGGTATAGATTGCTCTGGGTAGCATAGACATTTTAACAATGTTTATTCTTCCGACCCATGAGCATGGAATATTTTTCCATCTTTTTGTGTCTTCTTCAATTTCTTTCAGGAGTGTTCTGTAGTTCCTAGAGTATAGATCCTTTACCCCTTTGGTTAGGTTTATTCCGAGGTATCTTATGGTTTTTGGTGCTATTATAAATGGAATCGTTTCTCTAATTTCTCTTTCTACAGTTGCGTTGTTAGTGTATAAGAAAGCAACTGATTTCTGTGCATTGATTTTGTATCCTGCCACGTTACTGAATTGCTGTATGAGTTCTAGTAATTTGGGGGTGGAGTCTTTTGGGTTTTCCACATAAAGTATCATGTCATCTGCGAAAAGAGAGAGTTTGACTTCTTCTTTGCCAATTTGAATACCTTTTAGTTCTTTTTGTTGTCTGATTGCTGTTGCTAGGACTTCTAATACTATGTTGAACAATAGTGGCAAGAGTGGGCATCCTTGACGTGTTCCTGATCTTAAGGGAAAGGCTCTCAGCTTTTCCCCATTGAGGATGATATTCGCTGTGGGTTTTTCATAGATGGATTTTATGAACTTGAGGAATGTTCCCTCTATCCCTATACTCTGAAGAGTTTTAATCAGGAAAGGATGTTGTATTTTGTCAAATGCTTTTTCTGCATCAATTGAGAGGACCATATGGTTCTTCTCCCTCCTCTTATTAATGTGTTCTATCACATTGATTGATTTGCGAATGTTGAACCACCCTTGCATCCCGGGGATAAATCCCACCTGGTCGTGGTGGATGATCCTTTTAATGTATTGTTGGATCCTATTAGCTAGGATTTTGTTGAGGATTTTGGAATCCATATTCATCAGGGATATCAGTCTGAAATTCTCCTTTTTGATGGGGTCTTTGCCTGGTTTGGGGATTAAGGTAATGCTGGCCTCATAGAATGAGTTTGGAAGTTTTCCTTCTGTTTCTATTTTTTGAAACAGCTTCAGTAGAATAGGTATTATTTCTTCTTTGAATGTTTGGTAGAATTCCCCAGGGAATCCATCAGGCCCTGGACTCTTGTTTTTTGGGAGGTTTTTGATCACTGCTTCAATCTCGTTACTGGTTATTGGCCTATTCAGGTTGTCGATTTCTTCCTGTTTCAGTCTTGGCAGCTTATAGGTTTCCAGGAAGGCCTCCATTTCATCCAGATTGCTCAGTTTATTGGCATATAGTTGTTGATAATAATTTCTAATAATTGTTTCTATTTCCTTGGTGTTAGTCGTGATCTCTCCCTTTTCATTCATAATTTTATTAATTTGGGTCCTTTCTCTTTTCTTTTGGATAAGTCTGGCCAGTGGTTTATTGATCTTATTCTTTCAAAGAACCAACTTCTAGTTTCGTTGATCTGATCTACTGTGTTTCTGGTTTCTAATTCATTGATTTCTGCTCTAATTTTAATTATTTCTCTTCTAATGCATGGCTTAGGCATTGTTTGTTGCTTTTTCTCTAGTTCTTTAAGGTGTAGAGTTCATTGGTGAATTCGGGGTTTTTCTATTTTTTTGAGTGAGGCTTGGATGGCTATGTATTTCCCCCTTAGGACCGCCTTTGCAGTATCCCATAGGTTTTGGACCGATGTGTTTTCGTTCTCATTGATTTCCATGAATTGTTTAAGTTCTTCTTTGATTTCCTTGTTGACCCAAACATTCCTGAACTGAGTGGTCTTTAGCTTCCAAGTGTTTGAATTTCTGCCAAATTTTTTCTTGTGATTGAGTTCCAGTTTTAAAGCATTGTGGTCAGAGAATATTCAGGGAATAAGCTCAATCTTTTGGTATCGGTTGAGACCTGATTTGTGACCCAGTATGTGGTCTATTCTGGAGAAAGTTCCATGTGCGCTCGAGAAGAATGAGTATTCTGTTGTTTTAGGGTGGAATGTTCTGTAAATATCTATGAGGTCCATCTGGTCCAATGTATCATTCAAAGCTCTTGTTTCCTTGTTGATTTTCTGCTTAGATGATCTGTCCATTGCTGAGAGTGGAGTATTGAGGTCTCCTACAATTAACGTATTGTTATCAATATGACTCTTTATTTTGGTTAACAGTTGGCTTATGTAGATGGCTGCTCCCATGTTGGGGGCATAGATATTTACAATTATTAGATCTTCTTGTTGGAGAGACCCTTTAAGAATGATATAGTGTCCTTCTGTGTCTCTAATTACAGACTTTAGTTTAAAATCTAATTTGTCTGATATAAGAATTGCTACCCCAGCTTTCTTTTGAGGTCCCCTGGCATGGAAGATGGATCTTCATCCCTTCACTTTCAGTCTGGATGTATCTTTAGGTTCAAAATGAGTCTCTTGTAGGAGCATATGGATGGGCCCTGTCTTTTTATCCAATCTGCAACCCTGTGCCGTTTTATGGGAGCATTTAGGCCATTCATGTTGAGAGTGGTTATTAAAAGATATGAATTAATTGTCATCATGTTGCCTGTGAAGATGTTGTTTTTATAAATTGTCCCTGTAAATTTCTGTTGTAGATCACTCTTGGGGTCTTTCTCCTTTTATAGAACCCCCCTTAATATTTCTTGCAGGGCCGGCTTAGTGGTCACATATTCTTTCAGTTTCTGCCGGTCGTGGAAGCTCTGCATCTCTCCATCCATTCTAAATGAAAGCCTTGCCGGATAAAGTATTCTTGGCTGCATGTTCTTCTCATTTAGTACCCTGAATATGTCTTGCCAGGCCTTTCTGGCTTGCCAGGTCTCTGTGGATAGGTCTGACGTTATTCTGATGTTCCTCCCTCTGTACGTAAGGAATCTCTTCCCCCTAACTGCCCTTAAGATGGTTTCCTTGGTTCTAAGATTTGCAAGTTTTACTATTACATGCCGGGGTGTTGGCCTGTTTTCCTTGATCTTGGGAGGGGTCTTCTCTGCCTCTAGGACACGAATGTTTGTTTCATTCCCCAGATTAGGGAAGTTCTCAGCTACGATTTGCTCAAATACATCTTCTAGTCCTCTCTCTCTCTCTCCACTCCCTCCAGGATTCCAATTATTCTGACATTGGAACGCTTCATGGTGTCACATATTTCTCTGATTCTGTTTTCATGGATTCTGAGTTGTTTTTCCCTGGCCTCCTCTTTTCCCTTTTTATCTATTATATTGTCTTCCAGGTCGCTTATTCACTCTTCTGCCTCACTTACCCTAGCTGTTAGATTATCTAGATTGGATTGAATCTCACTGATAGCATTTTTAAGTTCTGCCAATTCACCTTTCATTTCTGCCCTTAGAGACTCTATGTTGCCATTAATTGATTTCTCCATCCTAGCCATTGTCTTCACAATTGCTAGCCTGAATTCCATCTCCGACATCTTGGTTATATCTGCATCCATTTGTAAATCTGCAGCATAAGTCATAGTCTCTGAGTCTTTTCTATTTTGGGGGCTCCTCCTCCTAGTCATTCTGTTGATGGGTGTTTGAGGGAATGTATAGAGTCCAAATTATTGACCAGAACCCAAGCAAGATGCACCTGTTTTCCTGGGACCTTAGGGTTGCTGGCCTCTTGTTTTCCCAGCCTGTCTTCTGCGGGAGGGGCCTGCCGCGCTGTTACTCAGGCAACCCTGTTTGGGCGGAGTTGCCCTGCCCCCCTGTGGCGGGGGATGGGCTCAGCGGGAATCAGTTTTGGGGGCTTTTGTTCTCTGGCGCCTTTCCCTGGCGGCTTTCCGCATCTCTTCCGCGAGTCAGAGCAGAAGAGACCGTTTCCAACCCTCTGCCTCAGAGCAGAGAGACCGCAGTCTGTTCTTCAGTGAGCTCTCCAGGCCACACTGTCTCCGTTTCTGTCCGTGCTGCTATAAACTGCAGCGTCCTGGGTTGTGCGCCCCTCCGCAGCGCTCCCAGTCCTGCCTCCAGGTCGGGGCACATCTCTGCCCTTTGTGCTTCTAAAACGGCCAGCCGCCCCCAGTTTGCGCGTGCGCGACCCCACCGCTCCGGGTTTCCGCCCCTGCGGCTGCCCTAAAGTCCTTTCCCTGCCGCTACCGGTCTGCAAGTCTGTGCCCCGTCCCCAGCGTGCAAGGCTGTCGCTCACCGAGGTGTAGGATCCCCACGTCCAGGCACCCTCCCGCCGCCGTTTATCCTCCGATATCTGCCCGCAGAATCACGGCTCTCCACTTCATACCTCAAAACCAACCGCCTGCGATATTCTGTTTGTAGAGATCCAGATCTTCTTACATCTCAGGCTGGTTTCGTGGGTGCTCAGAGTGGTCTGATAGATACCCAGCTCAATTCCGGGGGCCAGTTGAAATAGGGTCCCCTACTCCTCCACCATCTTTCCCCCCTCTGAATGTCACTTCTAAGCAGAAACTACACATAAAGATCTTGTAACAATGGCCTGGTTTCTTCTATTCACTCAGCAAACACTGATGGAGGACCCTGATGCACCCAATTCTGGGCCCAAAACACTTATGGATTTTAACTCCTTCAATTCCCACAGCTGTCCAGGCAAACGAGTAAGGGAAAATAGAGAAGTTGAGGTTATGTGGAAGGTTGTTAATGCTTACAGTGTAACAATGAAGTTAAATTTTAACAAGGTCTGAGTCAAGCAGAAAGCTTGCATCCCTTTAATCCCCTATACAAACTGGGATTTTAGCCGAACTGCCTCAGTTGCTATCTCATGGTCACCTTGCTCTTCTGGGTCTCTGCTCCCTGATTTTTCCTTTCCCTGGAATGTCAGCGACCCCCACCTTCCTCCCACATCGCCCTATATCTCTAGTCTACTTACCAAAACCATACACATTCTGCAAGGCTTACATCTTCCCTACTCAGAACTCCCGCAGCACTCAGGGTCTTACTAGACGTATTAAAATACGCTACTTAGGAACTATCTTAGCTTCCCTACTAGAGCATAAAATCCTAGACTACAGCAGTCTCCCTTATTATCTTTGTATACCTCAAAACTCAAGTTGTATCATTTAATACATTTTGATTTAGAGCATGAATGCAGAAGTGATTAGTCACTTAAATCAATACCACAGTAAGAGATCTGGATGGCTTTTCTGAAGGTATTTTAAAGTACAAAAGCTAAAGGAATTGACCCATACACTTACCCTCATGTTCCTTCCAGAGACTCCTCAGAAGGCAGAGGCCCACTTATTTTTAGTGCCATACAAAGCACTAAACCTCGTAAATAATTCCTGGGAGCCAGTGTGGGCTGGAGGATGAGCTTGGGCTCCCGAGTCACACAGACCAAGGTCTCCAGCCTGGTTCTCCCGCTTACTGGTTGCATGACCCCGCAGATCTTAATTACCTAAATTAAAGCTCTAGTTTCCGCATCGGCAGGATGAGGCTCCTCACCTTTTTTTGTTTTCTACCTAATCTTGGGCTATGAGAATGAGATGTGTGTGTGAGAAGCACCGAGGAGAGCCGCGCATGGAAGGAACTATAGGTCAGCCCCTCTTCTCCCACTCCCTGCCTTGTGCAACAGGGTACTTTTTTATTTTTATTTATTTATTTTTCCACATTTTTATTTAAATTCAAGTTAGTTAACATATAGTGTAGTATTGGTTTCAGGAGTAGAATTTAATGATTCATCAGTTGTATATAACACCTGGTGCTCACCACATCACATGCACTCCTTAATGCCCATCACCCAGTTACCCCATCCCTCCACTCCCCTCCCCTCCAGCAACCCGCAGTTTGTTCCCTATAGTTAAGAGTCTCTTATGGTTTGCCTCCCTCTCTGTTTTTATCTTATTTTATTTTCCCTTCCCTTCTCCTATGTTCATCAGTTTTGTTTCTTTAATTCCACATATCAGTGAAATCATATGATAATTGTCTCTCTGATTGATTGACTTATTTCGCTTAGCATAATACCCTCTAGGTCCATCCATGTCATTACAAATGGCAAGATTTCATTTCTTATTGATGGCTGAGTAATATTCTGTTTTATATATATATATATATATATATATATACACACCTCGGTGAGCGACCCTATTTATATATATATATATATCTCACATCTTGTTTATCTACTCATCAGTCAGTGGACACTTGGGCTCTTTCCATAGTTTGGCTATTGTTGATAATGTTGCTGTAAACATCGGGGTGCAGGTCCCTGTTCGAATCTGTATCTTTGTATCCTTTGGGTAAATAAGCAGGGTACTTTTTAAATTGCCAATTATTTTTGAAGGTAACAAAATATTCTGATAATAATGGTTTTTAACAGCTGCCTGTAGCCCATATGGGCCCTATCTGCCAACTTTGGCCATGGGTTTACCTTTTGGGTTTTGGTTCACCGCAACCAAGGGCAGGAAGAGCCATGCCAGGACCCCTGCCCAGTCCTCAGCACCCCATGTCTGCACTTGTCGACGTGCAGGACCTCAGTTCATCACACAGTTGTGTGCAGTCTGCATATTCCACACCTTAAAGGACCACTGAAAGTCACTGATCAGACTCCAGCAAGCTTCCCTTTTTCTTCTTCTTCTTCTTCATAAAATTATGGTAAAAAAAAAAATTATAGTGATTCCTGAGCTTAGTAACCAAATTCTCACCCTTGCTAAATGATTGCCTGAATTTGGTTTGGATGCCTTGGAATGCAAGAAGATGATCCGCGATGGTGTGAGGTAGTCATGTCATGGAACATGGAGCAGCATTTGTCACCTGGTCCTATTCAGTTGTACTGTTCTCCACTGTGTCTCCAGCTTGTGCCAAATCCTGAAGATGGCCAAAGATGACTCGACCATTCGTTGCTTCCAGGGCCTGCTGATTTTTGGAAATGTGATTGTTGGTGTAAGTAACGAGTATTTTTCAGGAAATTCTGTTCCTTCTGTAATCACAGTCTTTGGATTAATCAAAAGTGAGAGTTTAAAGGAAAATAATGATATAATTACTGGCTTCCTCTCTCTTTTCTTCATTCCAGGAAATGTGTTAGTAAAATATGTTAGCTAGAACTTATATAAATAATCATATATAACTATGCAATATGTTGAAAGACCATGGTTTAAAAAAAAAAAAAAAAAGATATTTCCCTCCCAACTTTAAAACACAAAAATCTGAAAGAAGCCATGTCCACCATGGTCAATGTCCAAACATTCCCACCACACACACACTTTGGTGTTTCTTTCCTATTTCACCTTGGTTTGAGCTCCATGGAACTGTTCTGTTAAGGCTGTTGGGGACAGATGTTTGCATTTACATGTCCTTATCACACGGAGGCCAGTGCCGGGAAAGTCAGAGTGGCTTGGAGTCCAAGCTGTGTGGGCTCGAGAGTCAGGATCGCTGGCTCTAGGCTCAGCCCCACCACCAACTGTACTCTGGACAAGTCATCGGCTTTCAAGGCCAAGAGCCCTCGTCTATAAAATGCAGAGTGTGGGAAAGATAACCACCAAGGTTCCTTGGTTCTCTGGCACTGATGAGTATGACCAGGACTAGTTCAAATATTATAATCCAGGAATTTGGGCAGAGGGCAGTGGAAGTGGGGCTGGGAGGTTATCTCCCTACAAGAAGATATTGTTGAGTGGTTCATGCCCCAACGACTCTAGATGGTCTAAAATTGCCTGGGTCTTTTCCCAAATAGCAATAAGACAGAGTGACGTGCGGGAGGAAGCGTACAACTTATTAATAGAATGGAAGGAGCTGTTTGATTTCCTGGTAATGAGTTTAAGTCCATGGCTTTGAGCCTATGCAGGGACGGAGTGAGTCTCTCTCATAGCCCCCTCCCCACTGTTCTGCATCCCTTTCCCAATGCTGCTCTCCTGACCACCGGCCTGATAGAACGCCCTCTCCCCCAGATGTGTGGCGTCGCCCTGACCGCAGAGTGCATCTTCTTCGTATCCGACCAGCACAGCCTCTACGCGCTGCTTGAAGCCACTGACAATGATGACATCTATGGGGCAGCCTGGATTGGAATGTTTGTCGGCATCTGCCTCTTCTGCCTGTCCGTTCTAGGCATTGTAGGCATCATGAAATCCAACAGGAAAATTCTTCTGGCGGTGAGACCTTAAAACTCTCCATAGTTGCCTCCTGGATCAATTTCGATGGACTGTTTCTTCCTCCCTGAGCACAGTGATTTGGCTTGTAGTGGGGTAGGTGGGAGCAGAGAGCCAGGGGAGGAGTGACAAGGAGGCTGAGACTCTCCCTGCAGTGAAGCTTGTCCATGTGGGGGCAAGGATGTCCTCCACTATTGCAAGTCCAGAAGATTCCAGTATAGAGAACCCACAGGGGAGAAACCTGGGGGTGACCCTGGAGCACTCTCCAGCTCTGTGCTTCTCTACCTGGTGTCTGCACACCTCCAGCAGGTTCAGCCAGGAGCTACACAGGCCAAAGAAGAGACAGAGTGAGAACATGATCATTAGATTTTGTTCTCTTGACAATAAGTAGTCTAAAGCATTATTTTAATATTAATCAGTCGTTGACATTTGAGGATATAAAATACAAAATATGCACGAATTTTTAAGAGAAAACATGATCTTTTTCTGACATTTTTGAGCTCAAGGCCGATGATTTTGTATAAAGACCTGCATTTCCCATATTTTGCATTCATTCTATTCTTCAGGGACCCTAGAAAACCTTGATGCACAGCACTAGAGAGGATAGAGGACAGCTTCAGCTCCCACGTGCCTGTGGATCTTGAACACCATGCACGCACAGAGAGGCTTCTGTCCTGAGCCACAGACCGCTAGGTCACGCCCTGCCTTTGTAGATGGAAGCAGACTTGCAACCAGCAGAGCTAAGAACCCTTGGTATCGGACCTAGACCTCTATTCTCTGCCCCCATGCTTAGGACAATTGTTTCTCACACGGTGATGGCGTCCCACCCCCACTCCCCACCCTAAAATAACTCTTCTACCCAAATGCTGCAGGACCTGAGTTACATCTTTATGGAACAAGCCCAGCAACTTAAGATGCTTGTTGGTTTACTTTTCCTGCGATCTAAACATTGTCCCGGCACCCAGAGAATGCAGAACATTTACATTCTCTGATTCCTTTAGCATGAGTTGGTTCCAGGGCAAAAGCACCCACTTCTTCAGGTGGAGAAAAGAATGCAGGGAAAGGGAGAGGAGGGGCAGGTGTCCCCAGAGACAAGTTTCACCTGCATCCTGGTCTCATTTTGGGCCAGCCACGTGTGCCTGACGCAGCCAGGAGGGAACATTCTTCACCATGTCCTGCAAAGGGAAGGAGCAAGGCACCTTCTCAGGGGCTGATGGAGAAAACCCCTGTACCCCAGGCCTCCTTTCTGGAGTGTCTTTAAGGGGTTTCCGAGCCCCTTTAAGAAGAACCATCAACGCTCTTTTTTTTTCTTTCCTTTTAAGGATTTTATTTTTAAGTAATTTCTACACCCAATGTGGGGCTCGAACTCACAACCCCGAGATCAAGAGTCGCATGCTCTATGGACTGAGCCAGCCAGGTGCCCCCAACCACCAAAGCTCTTGACAAAAAACAAGGCAGCAAATTTTATGAGGCCTCTGACGGTGCTCCTGCTACTGACTCCCCAGCCAAAGCCCTTCTGTGAGCAGTAGCTGAGTCGTTAGGGCAGCCCAGGGTCCTGCTCAGAGAGCCGACCCTGCCCAGGGAGAGAGCACAGTTTTCCTTGCCTTCCCCCACCTACACTGACTGCAGCGCCCCTTCCCTAGAAGAACGCAGGGACCCAAAGCAAACATGCAAGACTGAGGAAAGCGAAGACAGACCCTCGCAAATAGTTCCCATCCCAGATTCAGAGGCAACTTGCTGTTCAGATATTTCTCAGTCATAAATAGAGGCAGTGTGGTGGGGAGGCATCGTGCGAAAGTGTGTGTGCCCATGTGCGAGCGGGAACACACAGACACACAAGGGCAACACACAGTGAGGTGTGTTCCGCTCGCCTGACCCATACCTGCAGGGCTGGGGGCTAAGAGAAGAGTGCCGGCGAAGGGCTGTGTACCTGGAGGCTGCCCGCTCCTTTCTGGTGAGACTGGACCCTTGTCAGGATGGACGATGGATGTTAAACACAATCCGGTTCATCTTCTTCTGACCTCTGTAATTCTAAAGTTTCAATAACCCATAAAGAAAATTTCTCTCACCGAGAGGGGATTTATAAAGCTCTATACAGTGTCTGATCCCCCAAGACTCTCTCTCCAGCCATTGAATGAATAAACACACGCACAGACACGCGTGCACACGCATGCACACGCATGCATGCACACATCAGTTCATTCTCTTGTGTTTGTTTTGCTCAGTTAAAATAGAAATGTAGGGTACTGGGCTGAGAAAGCTCTGTATTCAGTAGTCATTTGTTCTCTGGGGCTAAGGAGGGAATTGAGCTGATTAGCACCTAGCACCAAGTCTTGCTCTAAACAGCTGATCAATGAGGGTTTGTTGAATAACTTCATTAATGATTAGATGGTTTTACTTAGATGAATATGCTGAAAGAATATGACAATTATTTTTTTAATTCTCTCTTTTTTGGAGATAAATGTAATTCCTTTTTTCCCCATTTGTTTCCCTTCCAGTATTTCATTCTGATGTTTATAGTATATGGCTTTGAAGTGGCATCTTGTATCACGGCAGCAACACAACGAGACTTTGTGAGTACAATCACAAAAAGCACAGAGCGAAAATGACCATAGGAGTCTTATCATCGTAACAATACAATAGCTGACATGTATTAAGCCCTTACTCTGTACGAGGCACTCCAATATGTGCATTAATATTAAATATACAAGTTTACTTAATCCTCATAACTTTATATGTATTATCACAATGGTCACTTTATAGATAAAGAAATGAGATTTAAAAAGGTGAAGTAACTTGTCCAAGTTTACACAGCTGGTAAGTGAAAGAGGAGAATCCTGAGTCCAGGCCGAGCAACTCCTGGGGCCCAAGCTAATACTGCTATGCTCTTCACACTAGGCCGTGGCCACCGGCCCTCCCGTAGGCTGATCAATAATCCACCACATCTAAGATTTCCTCTCAATTCAGCATCCTGCTTTCTCTCCTTTTCTCCACTTCCTAGCCTAAGCCACCCTAAAATGCCTGCCCACCTGGTCTCACTGCGATTTCTTTGAAGATGGGGGTGGGGGGTGTCTTCTCCCTTCATGGGGACTTCAGCCATCCAGCCTCACACCCACCCCACCCCTTCTCGTGGCCTCTGCAAAGTTTTACTCCAGGAGACGATGTTGAGTGCCCCTAGCAAATTTGCTGAGCAAATCATTTTGCTTCCTTGGGGATGAGCATGCTAACTCTCCTTTTGTTGTCTCCTCCCACCGTAGCTCACACCCAACCTCTTCCTGAAGCAGATGCTAGAGAGGTACCAAAACAATAGCCCTCCAAACAATGATGACCAATGGAAAAATAATGGAGTCACCAAGACCTGGGACAGACTCATGCTCCAGGTAATGCCTGCAGTTTTGGCATTCTGTGCCTAAACCAGTATCCAGGAGTGAAGGTATGGATGGGACTGAAGTCAAAGAGTGGGGACCACGGCCTCTAGGATGGTTTCATTCAAAAAGAGACTGGACTGGGATGCCCGGGTGGGTTAGTTGGTTAGGTGTCTGACTCTTGCTTTCAGCTCAGGTCGTGATCTCAAGGTCGTGAGATAGAGCCCTGCATCGGGCTGGGCATGGAGCCTGCTTAAAATTCTCTCTCTCCCTCTCCCTCTGCCCCACGCCTGCTCACAGAGGCTTTCTCTCTCTCTCTCAAAAAAAAAAAGGAAAAAAGAAAAGAAAAAGAGACTGGACATAGGCAAGTTCATTTATTCTTCTTATCTATTCCTCTTGTGTGCACATCACTCAATGGAACCCGTAAATCTATATTTTATTTCTGAGCCATGACGTTGATTAATTTCCATTGAGGGATAATGACATTGGTAAGAAATTGAGATCAATCACACACACTGACTCTTAGAACTCAAGCATCACTTACACTGAAAGAACAAGTTTGCTTCCTCCACATCACAGTGAACTCAAGTGGCAAATATTGCCTATTTTGCTTATTTAGTACCGACGGGCTAGTCCTGCCAAGGACCATGGGCTATGACCTGACTTGATTGCCCACTTGTCTGTAACTGGCCATCATACCTTATATGCAAGTTTACCTTAAATATCATCAAAAATCCAAGTCTTTCAGAATATCCACTATTACCCCTACATTGCCTTGTGTATGTGAAAGTCTATCCCTACGTAAGCCCTAATCTGACCCAACTCTCACACTGCCCCCTGCCTCCCTCCCCCTCCACTGGCTCACAGTGCATCATCAGCCAACTCCCTTAGCCTCGGCCCCCTTCTTGATGTCTCTTTACCCTCTATCCTCTAGCACTTCCTTCATTTATCTAAATATTCCCATTCCAACCATTCTTTTTACCCCATTAGGACCTCCAATTCACTGGCCACTTTTTTACTTTCTGTCACTCTTCTGACTATAGGTCATGTTTTTTTCCACTTTTTCCACTCTCTTAGCAAGAACTAAGCTCTTCAGATGAAAATGCAAATGGCCACACATCTGAAAAATCTTCTTACCAACTTTTAAAAACCCAGTCTGAACTTAACCATTTTCCCCCAAAAAGGCTCAGATCAAAATATAGGATAATTATTTTCCTTCACAAGGTATTTTCCATAATCCAGTGACAAAATAGGATATGCTTTAAAGACAGCTAATTTGGGGCGCCTGGGTGGCTCAGTCGGTTAAGCATCTGCCTTCAGCTCAGGTCATGATCCCAGGGTCCTGGGATCGAGCCCCGTGTTGGGCTCCCTCCACGGCAGGGAATCTGCTTCTCCCTCTGCCCCTCACCCTGCTTGTGCTCTCTCTCCTTCTCTCTCTCTCAAATAAAAGACAGCTGATTTACCATCAAGTTTGTTTGAAAGTAATTCATTCTGAAAGTTGAGGGGGGTCTATAGTTTTATTTATTTTATTTTTATTTTTTTTAAGATTTTATTTATTTGCGAGAGAGAGAATGAGAGACAGCATGAGAGGGAGAAGGGTCAGAGGGAGAAGCAGACTCCCTGCTGAGCAGGGAGCCCGATGCGGGACTTGATCCCGGGACTCCAGGATCATGACCTGAGCCGAAGGCAGTCGCTTAACCAACTGAGCCACCCAGGCGCCCGGGTCTATAGTTTTAATTTCTTCCCTTGAAACATTTTAGCAGAATTTCTACAAAGGAAGGAAAGCGATATGAAATATGTTTTATCCTCTATCCTCTACTCTATCCAGAGTGTGAGGATATTAGCTATGTGTTCCTTGATCTTCCTCTCTTATGTAGGGGCAGAGCTGTGTGCCACTAGGTTTGGGTTATTTTTTTCCAGTTTACTCTAGAAAATGTTAAAAGTACAGAAATGTAAAATAAGAAGAATTACTCATCACTTCGTCACTACTAAAAATTTTAATTTTCTGACTCTCAATTTGCTCATATGTCATAGGAGAATAATCATACCTCCCTCACATTGCTGTATCAAGATATTAGTATTAATAATAATTAAGGGTTTACCGGGGCACCTGGGTGGCTCAGTCGGTTAATCGTCTGCCTTCGGCTCAGGTCATGATCCCAGGATCCTGGGATCGAGCCCCACATCGGACTCCCTGTTCAGCGGGGAGTCTGCTTCTCCCTCTGCCCCTCACCCCGCTCATGTTCTCTCTCTCTCTCTCACTTTCTCTCACTCTCTCTCTCAAATAAATAAAGTCTTTAAAAAATAATAATAATAATTAAGGGTTTACTATGGGCGAGGCAGCGCACTAGACAGGTCGGGCACATTAGCTCGTTTAATCCTCACGGGAACTCTGAGGACCATGGACGGCGTGAAGGAAACAAGGCCATATTTTACAGTGAAGGAAAATGAGGCATAGTAGGGAGTTGAACTCATCAGAGGCTACAGAGCTCATTAGTGGCTAATAGAGTAACAAATGCTGAAGTATTTTGTAAGCTCTAAAATGTAGGTTATCGATACCCTCAGCTCTCATTTGGGGAATTCTGGTAAACGTAAGATACGGTATACTTTCCATATCTTCTTTCTCCACAAAATCTCAGTTGCTACATTCATGGCTCTAGCAAGGAGCATGGAAGAGAATTTTGTATCTCTCCTCTGCTGGCAGGACCATTGCTGTGGTGTAAATGGTCCATCAGACTGGCAGAAATATACGTCTGCCTTCCGGACTGAGAATAATGATGCCGACTATCCCTGGCCTCGCCAGTGCTGTGTGGTGAACAATCTTAAAGAACCTCTCAACCTAGAGGCCTGCAAACTAGGAGTGCCTGGTTACTATCACAAGCAGGTGAGTCCTCTCTGTCCAATACCTGCTCTTTATGAGGGAAATACTGATTAGGGAATAATCTCTCATGAAGAATTCTGCATCCTTTTTCCCTAAACCTTATGTCAACGATTTCCTTCTCTGTCAGTAAAATGCAGATGCTAATCTAGGGCTGTTCTGGGGAAATCTACCTTTTAATAAAATCAACAGAACATGAGAATTGCAATAGCAAAGTCCAACTTTGCTTAAATGCAAACTATTTGTACAATAGAATATAGGCTTGGTATTTCAAAAACTATTTCCATTAAACAAAGATTTATTCTGTTTTTGCAAACTGTAAATTGGAAGGGGTATGTACAAAAAGGGTGTTTTGCTAGTGCCAAAGCAGTGGCAAGTGCTGACAGTAAATGCAGCAATTATATAACCACCTTCATTATTCAGTGGTAATATAGGATGGTCTTAATAGAATATTAAGTTGATGATTTGGGTAGAAGGCAGTTTACATACAGATGGTTTTTGAGAAAGTGTTTCCAGCCTGATTAGAATGATATAATGATCCTGAAAACTAGCATTTATTGAGTACTTACTAAAGCCAGATACCGTTCCAAGTGCCATACATATATTAACTCATTTAGGGCTCAAAGGTAGGTGCCAGTATGATTCTTATCTTATGGACGAGGAACTGAGACATAGAGGTGTAAGAAGTACCTTGTTCAAGGTCCCTCAGCTAGTAATTGGTTGAGTCAGGATTCAAACCCAAGCAACCTGGCTCCAGAGCCCAGACTGTAAGCCAAGAAAGAACTTGGAAATATTCCCAAAAAGCCTGAGGAGAATTCTCCTATACTTGTAGTCAGCCTCCGAAATGCTTCTACCGCTTTGCGAGTTACCACTTTGAGGGAAGCTGGTTGTGTGCCAGTTCATTAAATATTGAGAAATGTCAGACTCCTTTAGTCTGGGAGTAAATAATACAAAGCGCTCTTTCAAAATGAAGGACACCAAACAGCTGATCATCATGCCATACCTGGAAGGGTGCCTGGACTAGGATCGGTTGCATTCATCCAGAAAAGGGCATGGGAGTGATGCAGATTATTTTTCAGAGTCCTTCAAAGCAACCCTTATTTAGCTTTTTGGCAATGTTGTTTTGGTGTCATTTTAACCAGTTACTTTCAGACTGCTCTAAAAATTAAATGTATTCCTTATAATCACAATATGCAGTATAATGATCACTCTCAGGAATAATAAATGCTTTCAGCATTTCAACCCTGGCACGGGCCCACACAAACGTATCTTGATTGGATTGGATTGTGTATAAACTGTATCATCTCTGTAAAAGGGACAGAAAAAGGTATTTGCCCTGAGATAATCAGCTGATCTCCCTAGGACATGTAATGTGTCTAGTAGCAAGGGACCTCCCTGTGAGTCCTGACAACCCTTCCCACCTCCTCCCTTGAGGTTCCTTGGCCTCACCTGTCCTTAACATTTCTACCTCCTCTACCCGCTAGCCACACCACAACTACAAACTTACCATCATGTAGCCCTACTCCCCTGCCAAAGTTCTTTCTACACCTGAAACTCCTCTCTCTGTCCCCAGCTCTCTGTGCTCCTACTCTCTCAATCTCACTCATTCTTCACCCTCGACACCTTTCCGCCTCTCCCTCTCCCAGTCCCCCAGATTCGCACACACCACCATTCTTTCTGAGTTACAGGTCCTGCTACTTCTCCGACAGCAATCCCTTTCTACCAAGTAAAATATGCCACCCAGTACTTCCTATACTTTACTTCTATTATTGCAGTTGCTGCCTTGAGTCATATTGTAAGTATTTGCTCACAAATCTATTTTTTTCTGAGTCTCCTCGAGGACCAGGCATTACTCAATTCTGCATCTTCAGTACTTCACATATTGCCTAGCTCAGAGCAGGCACTGAGAAATGGTTGGTGGGTGAGTGACTGAAGAGGGGAATGACTCTCTTTTTCATATCCATATTGCAGCTTTTCAAAATCTACATTGCATAAATGAAGGCTAACAAAATTAGGGATGTCCTCATAAATGTGGGGAAATAGAAGAAAACAGAATTTCACATAGCATGTCAGATGCAGATATATGTATTCTTACACGTGGTCCATCGGCCCCAGAAATGCTACGGGCAAATTCTGATCATTATACCTCAGGAACATTATCACAGAACTGAAGATCAAGGGAAGCACCACTACAATGAGAAAACAAAACAAAACAAAACAACACAAAACAAAAAAACCCCACCATGAGAAGGAACTAAATTAGAAGAGGTGGAAAAACTGGGGCTTTTGTCTGTGAGTTCCATGAGAACAATGCCCATGTCTGTCTTGTCACTGCTGAATGCCCAGCCCAGCGCCTGGCACCTGATGTAAGTGGGTTCTATGGGTACATATTAGGACAAACGACCCCCTCCCAAGATTGGCATGAGGATCCGTGAGTAAGGGATACAGGGGTGTTTGTGAGTTACTGTGTCATAGATGATACTGTTGTAATCATTACTTCGTATCGGGCTCCATTCATTCTATCAATGTTTATTAGGTGCCTATTTTGTGCCAGGCACTTGGGCTGGGTTGCAGAGATTCAGCAATGAGCACAATAAGATCCCTGCCCTCGTACTCGTATTGTAGTATGGGAGAGAGACACCAAACAAATACATGATAAATTCCAGGTAGTGATAAATGCCATGAACAGAAGTAAAGCAGGGTGAGTATATAGGGAATGACAGGGGAAAGAGTGTTTTTCTCTATGGTGGTCAAGGAAGGCTTCATTGGGATAATACTTGCACAGAGTTCTGAATTAAGTGAGGAAATGAGACACTCACTTAAAGAAGATTGGAGAAGAGAGTTCTAAGCAAAGGAAGCAGCAGGTGCAAAGGCCCTGAAGTGGGAGCATTCTTAGCTTTTTAGAGGAACATCAAGGACATCAGCATGGCAAGGCCAGAATGAGTGAAGGAAGAGTAGAAGGCAAGGATGATTTAGATTTCGTAGGGCTTGACTCTGCATGGAAGGATCCCCTCCTTAGGAAAAACGATTAAAAATATGCATACAAAATTAGGTACAGGGCCTTGAAATGGTCTTGTACATAAGCAGCCCCGAAGCTTAAGTTCATTAGCTTTACAGGGAAACAGCCTCTGGTAGAGGATGCTGGGCTCATAGAGAGAAGCAGAGCCACGTCAGACAGGGCCCCATAGGTCACTGGGAAGACTCCGAATTTCATTTTAAGGGTGGTAGAAAGCCATTTCTTTTGAGCAGGGATTTGAAGTGATCTGATTTATGTTTTACAAGCATCCCTCTGGCACTGTATAAAGATAAGTAGGGTGCCCACAGTGGACTCAGGCCCCAGGGAGACCAGTTAAGAGGTTGTTGTAGTAATTCTGGAGTGAGACCATAGTGGACCAAGATGGTAGCAGGAAGTAATAAGTGTTTGGATTTGAGATATATTTTTAAAGTAGACCCAAAAGGTTTTGTTTAAGTATTTGATGTTGGATAAGAGAAGAACAGTTAAAGATAATTTCAAAATTTTTTACTTGAGCACATAGGTGAATGGAGATGCCTATAACATAGATAGAGAAGAGTAAATGGGAGGGAAATAAAGGCTTAGCAAAGTCAGGGTGTGTAAGTGGGTTAACAAGGGCCTCGAGCAGGGTCAGAAAGATGAAACCTCTAGTGTTCACCTATAGCCACTGGGCAGGGTCTAAACTTCAAGGTCAGCCTTTTGAGGACATTTCCCTCTGGACCTCAGTGGTCCCTGGAACCACCTGGCTATTGCATTCCCTAGACTTCTCCCGGCGCTTTAGCACAGGACACTCAGAGGGCAGCTCTAACTCCATGCACTTTTCATGGTGACTGGAACAGAGTGTGCTGCATATAAAAACTCACTGGATTATGGCATGCATGAATGAATGATTTGATTAATAAAAAATGAAACGCTTGCACGCACACCATGGCTTCTCAAGGTGTCACTAGAATCCAATAAAGATATGTTAAAATATGATAGCGAATGAGAATTTAGACAGCATGAAATAGGGGTTCCTTTAATGGTTAAAAAATCCCTTTGATTTTTATAGATCAGAAGCACTTTTATTTAAGAACAAACGAATCAAAAGGTACCTCTGCCCTCAAAAAAAAAAAAAAATCACCAAAAAAATCTCTAAGGAGAGAAAAAATACTCAAATTTTATTAAGACTACTTTATATTGTACTTTATACTACAACTAGAAAAAAAAGAATACACTGCCCATGTATTCAATACGAAAAAATGTTAGCCTAAAATAGCAGCACCTTTGTTAGACTGAGTGGTAAAGACACAAAATAATGTGATTTAGAATAGTTGTTGAACAGGACTATTTCTATTCCCTCAGCAAAGCCCCATTAATACCCAGCTCTCCAGGGGATGTGGAAATAACCTGGTTATGTTAACCTAGACTTTGAAATAGTATTGATCCAAGTGGAAATCCGCTATCCCGCCCATCCCTTACATCTTCTTTTCTGGTTCCTCTCACACCCACGTGGAATCACCTGCTCCTCCAGGGATGCTATGAGCTCATCTCTGGACCGATGAACCGACACGCCTGGGGGGTGGCCTGGTTTGGATTTGCCATTCTCTGCTGGACTGTGAGTATTTCCCTGCACTTGATAAGGAGAGAACTTGAGATTGCCCCTGGTTAACCCAACCACACTAGACAGTCTGGAAACAAAACCTCAGACCTGAGGGCTAGTCAGGAAGCTGCGGGCACCAGGCCAAGGACAGTGGATTCGGTTGGCAGGTGGGGCGTTTATATCCCCTCCAGGGGAAGGGATGTGCCCTACTAGCCGGTTCCCCTAGCTGATGGGGGAGCATTTGTCTGCTGCTCCAGCCCTCTGGATCTCATTAATTCATTATAGTTAGATACCAAAGAAATCTAAGTGGTTAGATACCACTTCCTGGGGAAGCTTGGAGAAAAAAAAATATGCCTGGGCCCTAACCTCTGAGATTCTGATTCAGTGGATCAAGGACCCAGGCATTAAAAAAAAATTTTTTTTCCATATGATTCTGATTTGCTGTCAGGATTAAGAGCCATTATATTGGGGAAGCAATTCTAAACTTTTGGTTTCAGAACCCCTTTACACTCTCAAAAATTATTGAGGACTCCAACAAGCTTTTATTTATGGCGGCTATATCCATTTATATTTACCCTATGGGAAATTAACCCAGAATTAAAAAAAAAAAATACTTATTAATTCTTTTGAAATAACAATAATAAACTAATTACATGTTAGCATTAACAATATATTTTTGTGGAAAAAGTGACTATTTTCCAAAACAAAAAATAGAAAAGTAGCTTTGTTTTACATTTTTAAAAGTATCTTCAGTGTCTGGTTTTAACAGAAGACAGCTGGGTCCTCATATTTGCTTCTTCACTTAATCTGTTAGAGTATGTTGCTTAGGTTGAAGGATTTGAAGAAGATCCACCCTCACGCTGATAGGTAGCTGAAAAAAACCAGGAATGTTTTGATAGCCTTATCTAAAGATAATTGTGAATATTCTTCTTTGGTACTACACAGAACTTGACAACGAGCAGTTTCTTAAAGGTTAGTTGCAATGTGGAATCTAAAACTATGTCAACAAACTTTTCAGACTCTATTATATTAAAATACATTTACATCGGTTTGTCTTACAATTTGCATAAATCTTTTACCCATTCATGATTCTATGACATCATGCATTGGTCATTTGGGAAAATACTGGTTCACTGAGTTATGCTGATCTTCCACATGTTGGCTGAATTCTTTACTCAATACCAAGAAATCACATTCGTTGCTATTGCCACATTGGAAAGGACCTTTATTGTGGGGATGCTATCAACCCACCATGACAGAAACAAGTGGCCTGATTTTTGCTTGAGCACCCAAATTTATCACTGGCAACAATACTGCCAGTTGTTTTCCTCGAAGAGACAGGCTCACTTTGTAAATTTTTGAGAAAATGTCTGCCAAACATCCAATCTGAATAACTGTAGCTTGTCTATTAATCATTTTTTCAAGTAAAAATCATGTTTCATGAAAAAATGGCTAGTTCAGGGGCGCCTGGGTGGCTCACTCATTAAGCGGCTGCCTTCGGCTCAGGTCATGTTTCCAGGGTCCTGGGATCGAGCCCCGCATCGGTCTCCCTGCTCAGTGGGGAGTCTGCTTCTCCCTCTCCCACTGCTTCTAACCACAGCCCCCCCACCCCAGCTCGTGTTCTTACTCTCTCTCAAATAAATAAATAAAATCTTTTTAAAAAGTGGCTAGTTCAGTATACAATCAAACAATCACACAAGTGCTTTTCCTTAAGGCAACCATCAGATTTCAGTATGCAACAAAACTACTTTACGCATACTCTCTGTTGCAAGAATATTAAAAAGATGTATATTCAGGGGCGCCTGGGTGGCTCAGTTGGTTAAGTGCCCACTCTTGATCTCCGCTCAGGTCGTGTGATCTTAGGGTCTTGAGATCGAGCCCCCCATGTTGGGCTCCCCACCCCACTCCTGTGCAGGAGCGCACGTGAACTGTCTCTCAAATAAATAAATCTTTTTTAAAAAAAAATATTTTATTTCTTTCTTTGAGAGAAGAACAAAAGAACACAAGGGGGGAGAGGGGCAGAGGGAGAAGCAGACTCCCCTCTGAGCAGGGAGCCCGATGCGGGGCTCGATCCCAGGACCCCGGGAACAAGACCTGAGTCAAAGGTAGACGCTTAACCAACCGAGCCACCCAGATGCCTCAATAAATAAATCTTTCCAAAAAAAAAAAGATGTATATTCAAAGGCAAACATTTAATAAAACTAGCCATTCTTACTGTTTCATCAAAAACAATCTCAAAATTCTAAAACTCTAAATCTCTTAAAGTGCCTTTTTTTTTTTAATTGCAAGTACATAGCAGTGAAGAATACACTGACTCCTAACACAGTTCAATGCCTCTACCTCGAATCTTGCTAAGATGCCGGCATTTTTACCTTCTCCAGCTTTTGCACCATCAGTGCAAATGTGGAAAACAGCGAAAAGGGCAAATAAAGTCTTAATATTATTATGCAAATGGTCTTGACATCAGGCCCACCCACAAGGGTCCCTTGGGTGTTTGTGCACCACACTTTAGGCAATGCTGGGTTCAGGGTGAGAAGCTGAGTGAAGCAGGAAGGGAAAGTGAACTCCTCTGAGAGTTCACGCTCACCCACCCTCAGGAAGTCCCACGACACCCCACACACACCTCTGTCGTGTCACCGTCACTCCGCTACAATGTATTTGTCTCTGCCAAAAGCCTGGGAACCAGCTGCCCTCTGTATCCCCAGGGCCTAGCAGAGCACGTAGCAGGTGCTTGATAGTTTGTTGAATGAATGGAAAATGGTAACAGTGAAGTTTCTGTTCGTGCAATGCTAGCAGGAACTGTGGGATAATGTTAAAGGCTCCAAACGATCTTAGAACTCCAGACCAGTTGAAACTCTTGACATTTCCTCAAGCAACAAATGGACTCTGAATCTAGTAAGTCCCCCTGAAATTCAAAAGAGGGAAGTGAAAGGAACTAAATGTATTGAAGGCCTGCTATGGACAAGACATTATATCCAATACTTTTAGCATTAAATCCCCACAATAGTAGCTAGGTAGGGAGCCAGTCTCCTTGGGTAAGTACCTTACCTTCTCTGTGTCCTTGGTCTCTTCATAGAGTTCTGGAAGCATTCACTGGGGTTGTATGTGTAGCACTGAGAACAGTGTCTGATGTATAGTAAGTTGTCAATAAACACCAGACATTAGTGGTCATAGTATTTCTTTCTCATTCCATCATCTGACTCTGGGGTAGGTGAAGAATATTACCATTACCTTCCAGATGCAGGGAGGAGTGGTAGAGCTGCAACAGAACCAGAACCCAGAAATTCTCACCCCTCGCCCGAGTCAAAAACCTTGAGTTCTGTAGCATTCTTCAGGGGCAGCCGTTTCAGGTCACAGTTTCCCAGCATTTCTGGGAAAAGAGGGGGTTGGTGGGAGGAGAGATTCAATGCTAGAAAGCAAGAAACTTGTACCTCCAATTGGTACATACAAGAAATAGGAATCCACTGGAAGGTCATTAGCCCTGATGGGAAGAAGAAAGAATTTCCCCAGGGGGCTGCTTTAGCACAGACGTGAGAGGTGCAACCCCAGCGGACAGGGAAGTCTAGGTCAGACTGGTGCAGGAAAGGGGGAACGGAGACGCTATCGCTGAGTGGCAGGATAGTTAGCTCTGCCCCATGAGGTTTCTTAAGGCAAGATTACTCTTAAAAATTCAGCATCATCTAAGCCTGAGTGAACCTAACATCCTTTTCCCCCCAAGTATGAGTTGTTTCTAAAACAATTCCTTATTTTTGTTTTCTTCCTTTGTATTCTAGTTTTGGGTTCTCCTGGGTACCATGTTCTACTGGAGCAGAATTGAATATTAAGAACAAAGTGTCACCACCACACCACCTTCCTCCAGTGACTCTGGACCCGGTGCTGCAAGCGAGCTCTCCTAGTAGAGCCCACATCTGCGCCCCGCGGGGGCCCTGTGCCTTCCTGCTCAGACTGCCAAGTCAGTTGCTGTGGTGTTTGCTGGGCTCTCAGCCTCTCAAAATTATTCTCACTAGTGTTTTCAGCCTGGTCTAGGGTTCTGCAACATTCTTACAGCCAGTAGGAAAGGGAGACTTAAGGAAGTCGATAACTACTTCCATCCCTGCTTATTTTTAGTTTGGGGGCATAAAGATTTCCGCAAGAACATGTTACCACAGCAAGCCAAGTCTGTATTTGGACAGCAAGGTTGCGTGTATTTCTCACTGCTTTCTAAAAGAGACTTGCAAAGGCTTTCCTTCTTCTCAGTCTTGCCCAGGTGAGAGAACTGAGGAAAAGGTTGCTGAGAGAGATCTTTGGCCCTTGTTCTATGGTGGCTCTCAATTACACAGACTCAAACGATTCCCTTAATGCCACCTTAGGACCCTTTTATTCTCCAGGACAATGCCCAAACTTGAGTTAACAGTGGTTGAAACTTCCTCTCAGACATGGCAGGGTGACATGCGTGTAGTAAGCTCAGTTCTCCCATTAATTTCTTTTACTGTCAAAATATTTCTCTTCTGAACTATGTTTCCATTTGTGGTCCTGAAAGAAATTCTTATAATTCAGTATTTGTCTAAGTCTCATAAATAAAGAGGGCTTTTAAATATGTTCATTTTCTTTTGTTTTTACCAGTGGCGTAACTGGTCACATACAAGTGTAACAAAATGAGTGTTCCAACAGAAGAGCCTTCTAGGCTCATGGGAATTACCGTTTAGGAGATGGAAAATGCAACTGGGCGAGGTTTCCTGCCGGATGCCCTGTAACCTTGCTGTACAGTTAGATGGTTGGAATTTCTAAATTTACTTTTACTTTTCACTCCTGCTGCACTTAACCAGTAGTGGTGATGGAGCTCTGGCTCTTCAATCCTTTTCCTCCTGCAATGGAAGCATCTCGAACTTCCAGCTGTGAACTATGTCCCCTATGAAGGAAATGTAGGTTTTCTTCAGGGTCCTACTCACAGCCAATTCAGTCACAAGGAGTCACAAGGAGTGCCCCAATCCCACACCCTGGTGCCCTGGTGAGTTAGGCTGAGCCCCGGGGTTGGGAGGGACAAGGGAGGAGTGGGGTGGGGGCACACTTGCTGGTAAAGCTGGGACAGCAGCCTGATCCCTAATTCCCAGCACAGGGGGGCAAAGGCTCCTGTCCTGACTCCCAACCAGCTTGCCCCACCCGTGCCTCACCTTGTGTCTCCCGGAGAGTGCTTCGGGTGTCAGGATAAATGACACCTGCACTTAGCTGAGAAGGTTCTCTCCATGGTCTTTTAGAAGAAAGAAAGAGAGGGAAGCAGACTTTGAAATGCCTCCCATGTGTTCTGATGCCTTTTTCTTCCATTGCTAACCGGGTTTTCCAGTACCTCATGCTCTCTGCCGGCTGAGCTAAGTCTGCCCCAGATCCACTTCTGACTTCCCCTCTAGGGCTTTGTGCATGCCCCAAGACTCTGTCTACCCACAAAATTCCATTCTCCTTGTGATTTGATCTCAGCTAGGTTAAGGGAAAGGCTTTGTGCAGACTAATTCATACTAAGGGGTGAGGGACAACTAGTTTCCACTCTCTTAATCTTCCCTGTGGATTTTTCATTGATAACTAAATTGATCTCTGGTTAGTGGAATCCAAGGCAGCAGTGGGAGCAGGAAGCGCTATTGTGGGGCAAGATGGCCCTCCTGCTGCTCTCTAAATCTTACCTCCTGCCTTCCCTACCAAGAAGTACCTAGAAAGAACACAGGCCTTTAGTCAGTGCCCCTTGTTCCCTCTCCACCTAGATTCCTAGTGGAGCCTCAGCCTCATCTTCAGAGAAGGTGCAAATTCCACTATAAATATGGACAGGTTTTTGTTATCCCCAAAACCAAATAAAGCCCTGAACTCAGGTACCCATTATGTCCAGGCCACCAACACTTGAGGAGGACATACCTTTCAGCTGAGACAAACCCAGGCCTGAGGACTCCTCTGCAGAGAGTCAGGCCATTCAGAACCCCTGTGCTTTCTGCTCCAGAGCTCTTCAGTTTAACCTCAGAGCAATTCCCACTCTGCCTAGTTCCTGCTTCCATCCCTCTCCACCTTCCATGAAAGCCCAGCCTTCCCCCTTCTTCCTTCTGGCTTCTGGGACTGGAAGTGGGCCTCACAGTGGGACTCAAACCACCATTCAGGGTGCGGCCCAGGTCCAGCCTCACCAAAGCCACCTCCAGCCCCACTAGGCCAGGGAATGGAAGGAGAGCAGGGGCATCTGGCTCTTGGGAGCTGGCAGGTTGCTGGGCTCAAGATCCACCCAGACAAAACCATCCTGAGAAAATGCCACTTCTCCAACAGACCATGGGCCTGCTTATCAGGTGCACAAAGAACAATTACTACCTAACACCAAAAATGAGTCAGGCTAACTCTGGGGTAGGTTTTACTTGGTTGCAATGCCAGATGGGTCATCATGGTCTCTTGGTTGGCTGATTCCTCCCAGGTGGCCACTCAGGCTCCTGGTGGGCTGTGTACGGGGAATGTTAGAAAGCCTACTGCTCAGGGGCACCTGGGTGGCTCAGTTAGGCAACTGGCTCTTGGTTTCAGCTTGGGCGGTGATCTTGGGGTCCTGGGATTGAGGCCCCTCTGGGCTCAGTTGGGGAGGGGAGTCTGCTCGGGATTCTCTCTCTCCCTCTCCACCCCTAAAAATAAACACATAAATCTTGAAAGAAAGAAAGAAAAAGAGAGAGAGAGAGAGAGAGAGAGAAAGAAGAAAGAAGAAAGAAAAAAAGAAAGAAAGAAAGAGAAAAAAAGAAAGAAAGAAAGAAAGAAAGAAAGAAAGAAAGAAAGAAGAAAGAAAGAAAAGAAAAGAAAAGAAAGAGAAAGAAAGAAGAAAGCCAGCTTAATACTCGGGTTTGTAAGCCCAAAACTTTTTTCCTACATGAGCTGGAATACACAGAAACTGCTCCAATTCTAAGCGGCCGATCAGGTACTTCCTGGCTACTGATAAAGAAGAGAAAGAACAAATAATGATTGATTTTGAAAATCCAATCGTCTCTCAAACCTCCACCCCACCCCCAGCCCCACCCAGCCCCGACAAGCCAGGTGGCAGCTGAGGATCTGGAAACTCAGCTGCTTTCTTATCTCTACTGACTGAACAAGTATTTTTCTCCTCCTGTATCTAATATTTCCTTTCCTTTGTCTTTTCTGCTTCACTACACCCAGATCCTTATCACCTTCACTGCATGAGGCTGAATCAAAAAAGAAACCCAGCGAAGGGTAGTTGTAAGGTACAGAGTTTGCTTTCATGTGTGACAGTTTTAGAAGGCTTGAGTAGCCCC
Organism: Phoca vitulina; assembly: GCF_004348235.1. NCBI lineage: Eukaryota > Metazoa > Chordata > Mammalia > Carnivora > Phocidae > Phoca > Phoca vitulina. The sequence continues at coordinate 41,551,070 of NW_022589711.1, forward strand.
GTCTAATGAGGACATGCACAAACATCTTGGGAAAAGGCAGCATTGCTGAGAAATGCACAGTTCCCAGACCCTCTTCCAAGCAACCTTCCCCCCAGTCCCCAGCCAACTCCCAATACACACACACACACACACACACACATGCACGCACACACACACACACACACACACACACTGAATTTTGACAGAAAAAAAAGCCAAATTCTGCGGTTACAGAGAAAGGGTGCCATCATGCCCTATTTTCTAGTGGCCTCCACCCTGAGTTCCTGCTAAAAAAGAAAACAGAGCAGCCCCCGACATTCAGAAACTAGGCTGCACTCACACCTAGGCTATTAGATGTAAACAATCTCACAGAATACCAAACTCAGATTAAGGTCACACAAAATGAGGCAAAGTCAGTCCACTTCCTAATTTTGTCCAAGCACAAATATAAGGTCACTGTGCCACCTGTGAAATACCAAACATACCCTCTTTTGGCTAAAATAAGTGACTGCTGTGAGTTTACCAATTACAGCTCTACTCTCCTGCTAGTCCAGATGAATAAAATGTATTCACACTCAGAATTGTCTCCACTTTCCGACAATGTCCAACGTAGAGCACACCCTGCTTGCTTAGGCCCTCCCCAAATGACCCAACAGAAACCCAAATGCTAGAATAGGTTCTAACTCCCTTTTCCTAAGACACCTCATGGTTCCCTATGGTGTGTTCTCTCTCATTGGGAGTCATAATCCCAACTTATTTAACTGCAGATGTGTTCCCGGGGGGGGGGAGAGGGGGGCTTTGAAGGGCACAGCCCCTCTCCAAATAACTGCCCATCCCTATTTCCTCTCTTGGTGTATTTGTTGGCTGGTTAAGAACATGAGCTCTGGGGTGCCTGGGTGGCTCAGTCGTTAAGCGCCTGCCTTCGGCTCAGGTCACGATCCCGGGGTCCTGGGATCGAGCCCCGCATCGAGCTCCCTGCTCCGCGGGGAAGCCTGCTTCTCCCTCTCCCCCTGCTTGTGTTCCCTCTCTTGCTGTATCTCTGTCAAATAAATAAATAAATCTTAAAAAAAAGAAAAAAAAAAGAACATGAGCTCTGGAGTCAAATATCTGGCTCCAAATCCTAGCTCTGCAGGACTTTGGCAATTTATTTAGCTTCTTGGAACCTGCTTCAGGAAAACAGGTCTATCCTCACAGGGGACTGGGAGGGTTCAGTAAGATATATGTCAAGTGCATCAGAATGGAAAGAGGCTATGAGACACCAATAAGAAGTTATATACTGTAAATCTAGAGTGAAGGACTCTGCTTGGCCCATAATCTTTGGCAACATGCCAACTAATGTCATGTTGCTGCAATTTATTCCAGTAAGCTTGATGACCAAATATACTGGTCTAGATTGACTGGCCCGCAAACAATAACTGAGTGATAGCTTTTCAGCAAAACTTCTACTCCATAGAAGAATGTACTAGGGTCATCAAAATAAGACATTTTAATGGATACATCTCATGTTCTGTGTATTATTTCTAGAGTCCCCGCTACAAATGAGATCTCTGCCCTTGCTGGTCTCACAGAGAAATCTCATCATCTCCTGACGATGTGATATTCAGGGTGGGGGGACACAAGGTATTGGAGAGAGACTCAGTTCAAGACTTATCTCTTCCTTTTACCAACTTTGGTAAGTCACGTAACTTGAAACTGTTTTTTCTTTGTAGTATATACATACCTATAGGGTTATTGGAAAGTAAAAAAAACTCATACACACACAGGTAATTTGGCTAATGCAGAGCAAGCATTCAATTATTGTTATGACACACCCTTCACCAATCTCTCTTCTAAGGCCTGAAATCACACACACACACACACACACACACACACGGTTCAATTTTGAGTTTTCAACTTCAATAGCCATCAGTGGAACAAGGGAGCGTTGCCTGTGCAGTCCTGTTCCCTGGGGGTGGGACTCTCAGCCACTCCTTTGTGAGTATCTCTGAGACCTATCGGACCCTCTCAGCAGGTGGAAGGTGGTCTTCAGTGTACTTAACCCCAGTGAGGGTGGCAACAGCTTAAATATCTAAGGTACGAAGGGATGGACTTAAAGTTTGGAATGTGATTGGCAAAAAAGTACTTATGAGATATATCTGAATATGCTCCATCTAGGAGGATGTGTTAATGGCTTTGCACAGGAACTGTATGTATGTATAAAACATGGAGAAAGTGGAGGTTTTGAGTCTAGCAGAAAATATCTTTCATCTCTCCCAAGAGCCCATCCACAGAGCATTTGGGGCCCTTGGGACACCTGTCCAATCGGGGCTTGAGTGAAAGTCAAGGGGCTAGGGGCAGAAACACCAGGGAAGGAGTCTGGAAAAAAGTTCCAAGACCAGATGAGAATGGAACATACCTTTTAGATCCCAGAAGATACCAAACTTCTCTAGGAGCTAGAACAGGGATATAGATTCAGGAAACCTACCTTTAAAAATCAAAGAAGCCCCCACCTCAAAAAAAAATTAAAAATTAAAAAATGAGAGAAGCGACGATGATGGCAAAATGATGTCATGGCCTTGAGGTCAGAAGACCCGAGTCTGTACCCTGACTCTGCCAGTTACCAGCTGTGAGATTTGTGGCAAGGCCCCCACTGTTCAAAACCTCTACTTCCTCATCTACCCTACTAAACTCGAGAGTCAACAGGACCAATAAAGTGTGTGTAAAAACATCACAAACCACACAGCACGGTAAAACTGAGTGTCAGGGTGAGAAAAAATCAATAAAAACACGTAAAGTAGCACGCTGTTCACGTATTTGTGATGTCCAAATAGATCGCGCTCCTACAATCCTTAACAATTACAGGAGGCCTGTCTACAAAGCTCAAAAACCTTGGCCTCTTTGTAGCAGTTGACAATGAAAACACACAGGGCAGGAACACTTGGTTCCTTTGAGGCCAAACTCCTCTGCCCAGCCGAGAATGGAAGCAGGAGGGCGGGAGCAATAAGCAAAGGTCTTAAAAAATTCTCTTCCACCCTGGGAAGTTTCATGATGAGTCACTGAAACGACTTGTACGTTACCTTGGTTGAAAGAAAACCTGAAGAACAGTAATTGGCATAGAGCAGTGGTTTCTAAAACATTTCCCCCAAAATGCAGATGCCTGTTAGTAGCTGAAAACATGCGGGGAATTTCCACATGGTAGGAGCTGTATTTTGTTTCCATTTACTAAGAAACTGAATTCTCAAATATGGATCCTCAAATTCCTTGCACACAGTATTCTCTTCCTTGACCCTCCCAACCATGACCAGGGACCCACAGCTCCAAACTGGGGATCCCTGGCATGGGCTGCTGGCAATCACAACAGTCCAGTCTGTATAGGATTATAATTAAGAGAATTTGGGGCAGAATGCTCAAGATTCTGCAGAAAGAGAGAGAAGAGTGAGGCGGGAAAGCTGAAAACCATCATTATTTCTTTGCTAAATGAAAAACAACACAACAACAAAAAACAGCTTTTACTTGTCCCTACTGAGTTAAAGGTAAACCAGGCCAGCCCTAGGTAAACCTGTTCTGTCTATAAAATGTATTTTCCTTTCAAATTCTCCTTCCCTACTTGGGAGGTGACTGCCGCCTTTCTCGGGAGCCCCAAGCCCTCCCTCCCCTCCCTTGCCGTTTGGGAAGGACATTAATTACACTCATTGGCTGGCACTCATTCATGTTCAAGTGGAACAATTAAAGTGTCATATAGTAATGATGGCTTGGGAGAGCCTGGGGCAAAGTGCCACAATGCTTGCTGAAGAACGTCCACATCTGCATTATTTATGTGTCCATTCACCCATGCAAACACAGTATTATTTCTGTATCCAAGTATCCATCTCTGAATATTTCTGTGTTCCAGTATCCACCCCCTATTACCTTCCTGAGAATATCCTCCCACATCCCTGCCCCCCACCCCAGGAAGCTCAGCAGTACTGTTCTCTTCTCTCCCAAGTCACAGCCACCGGGGGCCCCATCTTCCTCCCAAATCAAAGGCTTCTGGGCCCTGGCCTCCACCCTTTCCTATCCTATACCCAACCAGGCGAGCCCCGGAGGCCAGCCCCACGGCAGCTGGTATTGATGGGGGGAAGGAGCAAGCACAAGAGGACGAAGAGAAGAGAAGCATGATGCGGCCCAGGAAATGAGATACAGATGCACCTGCCACAGGCCTGGAGCTGGTTATTCAAAGGGGCTGCACACAGGAAGAACAGGAGAAAGGAACAGGAGGACCAAAAAGAGAGGGAGTGAGGGGGCTCAGTCCAATGTGTGTTTCCAAACCGCCGAGGATTAAGAATGCTGAAATGAACACATCCATAGGCCTCAAACAACAGTGAAAAACCAAGATGGAGCACCCAAAGCTTTTTTCATTATTTTACTCCAGAGGTACTTTCGATCTATGACTAGTTAATAGGTAATTTGTAAACTGCTAATTCACATCCTGCAGGTACAAAATCATTTTACAAAAATACTTTAAAAACTAGTAGATAACGTGTGTCCTGCTGGGCTATTCCTGGGAGGTGTATGTGGGCAGGTGACACCCGCCACAGAGCAGGGCGCCCAGCACACTGGGGGTTGCTCCTCCAACCCCAGCCTCCTGCCAGCCATTTATGCCCAAGTTCACTGCGTCTTGATTCTTCACCTTTCTCCTCCCTTCTGTGGCCTTCTTCTCACCAGTGACCCACCCCTTCTCAGATGACCATGCAGGATAAAAGAGTAAACAGACGGACTTCTTCGTACCTTTCTACCTCAGATGAGAACAATTCCGGTTCTCTGGAACATTCAGCAACCCTACTTCCCGTGGGCTTTTCTGATCCCATCATGTATCACTTCAAACTTAAATCTCCTTCAGTCCAAGTTTTCAAGTAGCCTTCATGTTATCCCTTGAGTAGTCCTTTCAGACTCAGCCCTTCAAGTATGTGTATTACAGTCTTTAATAACCCCCAGGAGCAAACCAACCACGAAAGCTGTCTTCTTATAACTGTTTTACAGTCCGTATTACTTGGAGCTCTGCTAAGAAAATACAGAAAGGAAAAATTCAGCTCAGTAATTAGCTGCGACCAGTTCTTAACATGTGCTACTAAGGAAAGTCTCTAGTCCAAAATTATTGCAATAAAATATTCAGTTCTTCTGAATGTCACCAGAAGATCCAGGGTCATGCACCAGACCAGAAATCCACTGTGATGTTGGTATACAAAGGATTATAATCCACAGAGAGTAATTTGTAAATACAACTGGTCAACCCATCTGTTCTCCAGACTCGTGACACCTGATGTAAGAGCTTCATCCTAAAGATAAAAAGAACAATGTAAATCGTAATGCAAGAATTTAACATATATTTCCATTGCTTTTTGCCTTGCCCCCAAATTTGACAAAAGCATCTTTGTAAATTATTGTACCTACTGGGTTTCCTACTGCAAAAAGTTAATTTTCCCCATCTGAAGTAACAGACACCAATGATAGCCACGTGGTCATGTGTCAGACCCCATGTTAAGACCCTAGGGACCAATGCACCCAGTCTACAGGACAGAGGATGCCCAGGTAACACCAATACAATGTGGTATGTGCCATCCACTGCTAACAGGGCTGGGGCTAAGCTTCAGGGGATCTAGGAATCCTCCCATGTTGTTGTCTGTAGGCAGGAGGGTACATAGCTCAGAGTCTCAAGCAAAGTTAGAATTTATGTAGAGGATGAATGAAGCAGCACCTGACTTCATGAGGGAGTCGAGGAAGGGGTGCAGAGAAAGGGAATATGGCCGAGGCTTAGAAGAGGAGAAAGGTGAGGGGAAAGGACACGAAGGCAGGGAAACCACCCTGTGCCAGATGCAGAGACATGCAAAGTAGCAGGATGCATTTCAAGAAGCAGCAACAACTCCATGGCTGGAGGCCCGGCACGTGGGGAGTGGAGCAGGTGGTGAACCAAACTGGTCTCTAGGAACTCTGGGTGAAAAGCAATACATTTCGGTTACAGTATCAGTGTGGATGGAGATCAGAAACACGGTGTTGAACTAAGTAAGGTCAGAGAAAAATGCAACAGTATGATTTCACTTATATAAAATTGGAAAACATATAAAACTAAACAATCTTTTGTACAGGGATACCCACCTATGGGAAAACAACAAAAACAAAGAAACAGCAGAAATAATTATCATCATCACAAGTAATTGTCACAAAAATCCAGGAAAACGTGACCTCTTGGGGTGGGAGGAAATGGGATTGAGGAGGGTTACACGTGTAACAAACAAATTGGGTGGGGGACACTACCACTGTTCATGGTATCAAGAATCTTCAGACTTTTCAAACAATTTATAAGTATCCTTCTGTATCTATTCCATAATTACTACTATTATTTTTTATTTTTTATTGTTTTTTTTTAAATTAATTTAGGTATTTGTCAGAGAGAGAGAGAGAAAGAGAGAGCACAAGCAGAGTGAGAAGCAGGCTCCCCGCTGAGCAAGGAGCCCAACGCGGAACTTGATCCCAGGAATCCGGGATCATGACCCGAGCCGAAGGCAGACGCTTAACCAACTGAGCCACCCAGGCGCCCCTTTTAATTTAAGAGAAGAAAATGCACCCCTATGGACAAAGACTAGAAAGATGCATGGAAAACAGAAGTTTTATTGAAGTCACAGATTCTAACAAAAGGGCTAAAGCCTTTTAACATTGTTTTAAAATATAAACTCTGACAAAGCCCTATAATATTTTAATATTGTTTTAAAATGTAGATTCCAACAAAAGGGCTAAAAGCACTTTAATATGGTTTTAAAATTTAGAAGGAAAAATCAGAACAAAGAATTGCAGATTCTTCAACTACGGCCCCAAAAAGAAGCGGCTTATCTGCCAGGATTCTTTGGTCAAAGGGCCAATTCCTGGGGCAAGAGAAGCACAGGATGGGCCTAGAACAGCTCAGCACACAGGAGCCCAGGGAAGGGGGCTCTCAAAACTAGTGTAGTTATGTCAAAGGATTGAGGAGGCAGCTTGAAGAAGATGCCCCTCGCCAAAGATGAGACAAACTGAGCACTGAAAGGAATATTAACTACATCCTGAAGGATGCTGGAGAAGAGCAACTCATCATTTTGAAAAATGAAAAATCAGTACTGATTCTGCCCCTTCATTCTGCCCTTTCTATAACAACCATACCTTGGTGTACTCAAGTAAGAAGGCAAGTCCTTTGCTGAAAAATCTATCTAATAAATGCAGAAGGCATGATAGAATATCAGAATTTTGCAATCTCTAACTGAATAATGAATTTATGCAATGAGCACCAATGGCTGCTAAGATCATTAGACGCTGATGGGGAACCTGGATGGGGCTGACAACACCTAAACCCAAAGATCAAAGCCAGAATCACAAAGACCCGACCAGACATCGTGTCTTCCTGTCGTGATACAAGAGCTACGTGGCACCAGACATGAAGTGTTCTTGCCCCCAAATTGTCCTGGATTCCGTTCAAGCCTCCAGGATCAAACTCCCAGTTTACAAGGTCAGAGGCACATATGAAGTTTTACTGCAGGGATGCAATTCACAAGATCCACAAGGTAGCAAATTCCAACAGACAAATGACCTGGTTTGTTCAACAAATAAAATGCCAGGGGAAAAAAAGTAGGGGAGAGGTAATGTGCAGATTAAGAGATTTCAGAGAGTTCATCTAAATGCAATGTGTGGAACTTGTCTAGATCCTGATCTGAATAAACCAACCGTCAAGGGGGGGAAGAAAAATTTATGAGATAATCAGGGAAATCCAAACACTAACTGGATATCTGATGATATTGAGGAAGTACTGTTAATTTTATTTTAGGAATGATAATGCTATAGTGGTTCTTCCTTTAAGACTTCCTATATTTAAGGATATATACCAAAGTATTTACACATAAAGTGCTGTGATATCTGATTTGCTTCTAAAAATCTAGTGGGGGAGGAGAAGAAGGTGGGAGAAAGAAGAGAGGACATGAGTTGGTAACTGTTGAAGCTAGGTATGTGGTACGTGAGGGTTCAATATACCATTCACTCTACTTTTGTGACTGTTTGAAAATGACCTTAATGAAAAGCTTTGAACAAAACAAACGGACTCATCTGATCGAATTCAGCAGAGTCCTTATTGACAAAAGACACTAAGCAGGTGCAAGCCTGGCATGTGAATCCAAGACTTACCGTTCTATATTCACCTCATTGCCTCTGTCTCTAGTATGGAAGATCATTGTATATTTACCCACTTCAGGCATTGGCCGGATTATTTTCATTCTATGAAGCTCAACCCTAGAAGAATAACAGAGTTCTTTTTTTAAAGTCTATCCTACTTATCTACCACCAGGCTCTTAAAAAAATCATTTGCAAAAATTTACACATATGCACACACACACAGTCACACAGAGTTTGATTATTACAATATTTAAAAAAAAAAAAGAATCTTCTTATGATGTTGGGCCTCAGGCAGTAAGTCCATAAAAGAATCACATTTAACATTAATATTGGGGTACAAAGGAGATGTGTCAATTTATAGTTTGTCATTTTCCAAAACACCTGAGAAAGTACTCATTCTAATTATTTTAAAAACATCATGACAAGTAGGAGAATCAAGTCTCTTCGGATGCCTAATTTACTTAGTGTTTCCTTTTTTTTAACAAAGACAGTAATGACCATTTAAGGTCCCAAGCTTAAAAGCCCACAAACGCAGGTATAAATCTAAACTTTGTTATTTACAGTCTGGGTAAGTCAGTTCATGATTCCGGGTCTTGGTTGCTTCTTTGTAAAATGGCAATGGTGTTATAGAGGTGATATGATAGGCCCAAATCAAACAGTCCACATGCAACATGCTTTGCAAACAGTAGCATAATATGGAAGTCCAGACAAGGGTGGTGCCTGTTGCCCAGGGGAGTAAATTAATGTTTAGTAAATAAATCTTAGCCAACTTTTATGCTCAAATCATTGGTTTATTCATAGCATTAGTCAAGAACCACGCTGGAGGTCAGGATGTTCTTCTCAAATGAAAGCAAAACTGGGGTCTCCCCTCTACCTTGCAACTGAGGAGGATCAAGAAGATAGAGAAGTTACATGAAATGTGCAAAATTCTATTAAGCATCCCATCTGGACAGTGAAATGGATTTGGGGAAGACAGTGGATACTGTTTATCTCTAGTCCTTGCTACTCTCGCCCTGAAACCCATCAGGTACCCTCTGTCTCCTTCACAAGCCAAGGCCACACAGGCTGCTCATGGGCTGGGCCATAAAGTGCTGTTGCCCATCACTATGACTATTCCTGTGGAGCCTTTGGTGAGGGAAATCCATTCTCTCCCGCCAGAAACATTCCAGAGACTCTCAGCCTAGACATGGGAACAAGACCAACATGGAACCCTGGCTCCTACATGCTAAAGCGATGGAAAATTTCTGGCAGTCACACATCTATTAATTCAGAATCCCAGCTAGGAAATTTCCTTTCTTTTTTTTTTTTTTTAATTTTTTTATTGTTATGTTAATCCCCATACATTACGTCATTAGTTTTAGATATAGTGTTCCATGATTCATTGTTTGTGCATAACACCCAGTGCTCCATGCAGAACGTGCCCTCCTCAATACCCATCACCAGGCTAACCCATCCTCCCAACCCCCTCCCCTCTAGAACCCTCAGTTTGTTTTTCAGAGTCCATCGTCTCTCATGGTTCTTCTCCCCCTCCGATTTCCCCCCCTTCATTCTTCCCCTCCTGCTACATTCTTCTTCTTCTTTTTTTCTTTCTTAACATATATTGCATTATTTGTTTCAGAGGTACAGATCTGAGATTCGGAAATTTCCTTTCTAAGAGGCAACAGTAGGAGGAAAGGGGGGTCTCCTAATAGCCCAAAGGGCCTTGTTATTAGAAGTCTGAAGATACTAGCCTCAGGCTCTTGCATAGTTATTTTGGGGAGTTAGGGATACCCATAACTCTCTAGTCACAAAACCCAAGGTGGGGGGGGGGGTGAGCTGAGAGAAGAGGCCAGATATGCTCCCTTTGAGCCCCCCGAGCAGAAAGTAGTCCAAGAAAATCTGAGGGTGATGCCAACAGCCCCAAGTCTGGCCCGGGAGCCAGGCCAGCAACTGCTCCCGGTGTGTGGGGCTGGCTAAGGCATAAGCACGAAAGAACCTCTTGGCCTGAGCCTGGGGGTGCCACTCCTCACAGGCTGTTGGCACTCTCTGCTCTGGAAACTGAGAACCGAGCCAGGATTCCCTTGGGTCTGGGGAAAAGCACGGCTTACAGCAGGCTCTCCGGCCATTTCCCTCAAACTGCAGTTTTGCAGCATTTTGGACCCTGTCTCCATAAATAATACCCAGCAGCAAGTCCAGAGACCTCCATCAACACTTCTGGTCCCTAAACACCCGGGATCCAGAAACAAACGACCCTCCATCATTTCTGAACTGCCAGTGGCGAACAGCAATCTGGGCCAGCCTGCCCTCCCCCTGCCCCCACCCCCTTCCTGCCCGACTCTGCGGCCTCAAGACCTGCCGGCCTGGCATCTACGGGAACTATCGGTAAGCGCAGGTTGCTAGAGCCACCAGTGACAGCAGAGCCCCGTGAAGGGGACCTGCCCCTGTTGTTCACCTGAGTCTGAGGTCATCGTCTTCGCCTCCCCATCCCCAGTAGTTGTTAGAGAATCCATTCACCTTGAAAAATTGCTCTCTGCTGAGGGCAGTGACACCCCCAAAATATCCGTTGTAACGTAACCTGGAGCAGAAGAGAGGAGAGACACGGTAACATTAGCACCAGGCCGTTTTGTTCTCCACACACTCTTCAGAAGTCTCTCGTGTCAGGGCTGGCATTCTAGGAACACGCTGAAGACCGTGCACTTTCATCCATCCACTCCTGCTTGACCTCCACCTCCCAGGGTTCCGGCCCTCCCTGTTGGCCCTTCTTTCCTCTGTCTAGATAAGCGCTCACATCCGCTCACTAAGCAAAGTGCTCCCCACCTATGACTGTGAATGTTTGTGTGCAGAGGCCTACAGAGGTACCTGTAAATGTGTACCACAACAGAGCTGAATGACAGGTTTCATCTCATGTGCCAATCCAGTGAGGAGTGATGGCGACCAAGGGCACTGGGTCAGGAAGGATCCTGAGGCTGCCTCCAGGTCCAGCATGAATGAATGCCCTGATGAATATACTGGTTTTTTACTTTTACTTTTTTTGGCGGGGTGGGGTGGAGAGGAGACAGCTCGTGCACACACTTTGTGTGCAAACTCCACTTCCGTGCATGCAAAGTTCCATCTCTGAGTCTGTGTCCTGGAGAAGCCAACACACCTCAGCAATCTTGAGGCTTCTGGCTTGGGCGACAAGATAGATGATACAGTCTTTCAACAGAAATAGAGTATATGGAACAATAAGAGGAAGACAGTAAATTATGTTTGGGGTAAGCTGAATGTGAGATACCCCTAGTGCTTTTGCTGGTGGGCAAAAGGACGTAAGATCCAAGTTCAAAGGAGAAAAGCGACAGATATGGCTTTGGAAAGAAGATGTCAAGAGGTGGTGGGTGAAGATGTAGGAGCAGGAGAAATTGCCTGAAGACCACACAGTAGGTGAGAGGAGGAGAGTGCAGAGGGTAGAGCTGTGGGGATGCCGATAAGCAAAAGGGGGCGGGGAAGAGATCAAGAGGAACGAGGCAGAGAGCATCTTTCAGTCGTATAGGACTCTGATGGATTATTGGCTGACAAATTAGCAAATCTGAGAAAAAAAGACAACCCTTGAATATAACACTGTAACAGTTTAGAAATGCAAATGAAGGCAGCTTAATAACTTGGATGTTACTGAATAAAAAGATACACACATATGGAGGATTTCTAATTTGAATTAACTTCAGTTCCAAGTGTTCCAGGACCAATTAAATATTTCCACTTTTCTAGACAAGAAAAACCAAAAGGAAAGACGAATAAACACGTAGACACTTGCCATCTAACAGGTGGAGTCCCAAAGGCTAATTTGTAGTTCAGCTGTTTGTTTCTATGTTCTGAGTATAGACAGGGAGGCCCTGTTTAACCCACAATGGAAATAGACTTACTTGTAACCCCTCAACCTAAAATTCTAGAAAATGGTATCACAACAACCTAAAATAAGCAAAAGGAACAAAGTGTTCAAAAGGCAGCTGTTACCAGCCAAGACATCATTCTTTTTTTTTTTTTTTTTAGAGATTTTATTTATTTATTTGAAGAGAGAAACACAGTGAGAGAGGGGACACAAGCAGGGGGAGCAGGAGAGGGAGACGCAGGCTCCCGGCCGAGCAGGGAGCCCGATGCGGGAGACTCTGGGATCATGACCTGAGCTGAAGGCAGATGCTTAACCGACTGAGCCACCCAGAAGCCTCTGGGAAGGCATCCTTAAGGCCCTGCCGACCAGAAACTTCATCAGAACACTGAATAGCAGCCCTGCCCAGACACAGCCTGCCAGGCACCAACAGTGGGTCACCAGGAGAGAACCGCCATTACTGATCTGGCCGTGATCGATTAAGGAGCCACTAGCCACCATGTGCAAGACAGCAAGCTAGACGTGGGAACAGCTGGGCCCTGCCCTCCAAGAGCTTCCGGTCTAACACAAGACACGAGCGTCATCAGGGTTCTGAGGAAGGAGATGGCGTGCGGGGGGGCAGGGGGGGCCTGTGAGGACTCAGTAGGTAGGAACATGGGGAAACTCCTGGTGGCCAGAACTCCACGAGGAAGAATGAAGAGAGAGACGAATGCGAGCCGCCTGGGAGCACCTGGAGAGCTGTGTAGCCGCAGTGGGAGGCACAGAAGGACACCGGCCAGAAAGAAGGGTCGAGGAACTCTCAGTTTCGCAGCTGTTTCTCAAATGGCAAATGTCTATGTGTTTGTCGATCTTTGCTTTTGGTTTTTCTTCATATCGGGAAAAGCATGACCACTTAATTGGCCCTGGAACAGTCTTATTTATTTTTAAAGGGCTGTAAGGCCCAAGGGGGTGGGGGGAATGTAGCGCTAAAATGACAGCAGTGTCCTTGTAGAAAGCAGTTAGGTACCAAAGGAATTCTTGGCAGTAAAATGTGCCACAGGCTGGACCAGGGCTTTATCACTGATCCACAGTCGTGAGATAAACAAGATTTATTTCTGGCCTCATCAGAGTCTGAGACAGCAGGGGCAAGTTCCTTTAAGTTCTTTCCTCTGCATGTGCATGAAGTGAAAACTTTTCTTGCACTTCTCATCACACTCCTGGGGCGGCAGTCACAATGATCAAAAGCATGTGCGTTTCAAGCTCTGTGACACAGTGTAACATAGTGACCAGCAGAGAGCAGACATTTAGCTGCCTGCAACCCCACTGCCCTCCGGCCCGCAACTAGAGGGATTTTGCCCAAAATAGCAAAGGTAAGAAGTAGGGGAGGGGGATGAGGGCAACTCCTACGTTACTTGGGACACAGAAGATGAGGCAGTTTACACGATACATACAATAAAGTAGAAAAATAGGAGGCACCTGGGTGGCTCAGATGGTTAGGCGTCTGCCTTTGGCTCAGGTCATGATCCCAGGGTCCTGGGATCGAGTCCCGCATGGGGCTTCCTGCTCGGCAGGAAGCCTGCTTCTCCCTCTCCCACTCCCCCTGCTTGTGTTCCTGCTCTCACTATCTCTCTCTGTCAAATAAATAAATAAAATCTTTAAAAAAAAATAAAGTAGAAAAATATAAATGACAAATATCCAGGACCAGAGGAAAAGTTAAAACAGAAGATTAAAATAGGAAATATATTAGAACTCTGATCTACAATTAAGATTCTTTTCAGCTTCTAAAAGAACCCAATGGATTTGGCTCAGAGCTTCCCACATCCAGATCAAAAGAAGAGACACACTCAATCACCTGATTCATATTAAGAAAACCCTGCCAGTTACTCAAAGAAGACAAAGGCTTTCTGATATCTAGTTACAGAAGAAATCACCTGATTCATATTAAGAAAACCCTGCCAGTTACTCAAAGAAGGCAAAGGCTTTCTGATATCTAGTTACGAAAGAAATGTCTGGCCAGTGACAATAGCAAATCAAAAACATCAAGATTCATGCAGGGGCTGTTTTTAGAATGAGCAGCATCTGATGAAATTGCTGCTTGTGGCCCTGAAGTTTTATTCAAAATTAATTTCTAACAGGAAACCCCAAGAACTTAGTTTCTTGTGGTCCAGCTGAATACAAAAAAAAATGAAAAATAAAAATCTAGAATCCCAATAAAAAGCCTTTAAACAATCCCTTGTGTCCACACTCCAAAAATAAACAACAAAAACAATCCTGTGTGGTTGTAATTTCTCATCACAGATGTGCAGAAAGAACTGGGCCACAGAAAGTTATCTATAGAAGGGTCCAAAGTACAGGTGTTCTGTGTTCTACACGGTGATACCTTATTAATTTTATGTAGACTGTTGACATGCTTCTGAAAACACCAAGGTACCCCAATATAATACGTTGCTCTCTTTCATGCACAGGTGGTTCAAGGAGACCAGAAAGCAAAACCTCCAGGAAAGGATCATGATAAAATTCCCCAAAGGAAAAAATCCTGCAATTCTCTTCCAGACTGCTCCCCTGCCCTCTGGTCCCACTGTCCCCTGCCAAATTCGGGAGCATGGCATCTCCTCTCTCAGCTTCTCCCCTTCGGCCTTGCTCCACCCAGTACACTAAAGGCCAGCCGTACTGAGCTTTTCCTGTCATTCTTCAGCTGTATCCAGGTGTCAGAAGCCCCTCAGTCCCTTCCATAAGAAATTCAAATTCCTTAGCAGACTGAACGAGGCCTGCCTAATCTGGCCCCTGCCTACCCCCATCTCTTGCCTCTCTTTCCTCCACCATCCCGGACATTCATTCTTGAGCACTAATAAACTACATGCATTTCCCCAAAACCATACCATGCTCTCTCATTTCCATGTCTTGGAATTCTACTGGGAAGCTCCATTGTTGCACATGCTAGAGGGGCCACGTTCCCTGGGGAAGAGCTTTAAACCCTTCCGTAGGTGTTTCTTAAAGACCCTGTGTGCCCACCCATTGTGGCTTATTCTAGGTATTTGTTTATATCCCACAATTTACATAGGGGTTGGGTTTAAAGCCAGTACCTAAGGCAAAAATAACCTGAGATGTAACTTTTGGAAATCTCTTACAGTCCAAAGTGAGAGACCTACACAATCTGAGCAGCACGGAAACGGAGATTAAGTGCAGTATCAAGGGACTCGTGGTTTCCATCTCATGTTCCCTTCCCGGAGTAGACAATGGTGCAATCGCCCGTGTTATAATTGTGTAATTCTCTCCCTGCCTCCTCCTCTTTCCCCATCATGACCAACTGCTTACAGTTGGATTTGTAGAAGTGCCAAACCGACGCACCTCCATGGCAGCTCTGTCTCCCTCAGACCCTGGGAAGACACCACAGTCTGAAAAGAAATGTCATGATCTCATAGCAGAGACCTAAAGTTCGACCTAAGGGGCACACTCTTGTTGCCTCCTGGAAGGGGAAGTCAGGATAGCCAGGCAGGTGACTTGAGTTCTACTCAGTGTGGACTTACTGGCAAAGTTCCACCAGGGGGGCGCCGTGGGTGGGGCTGGCTGTCATTTGCAATGCTTGGCCTGCTTTCCCTCTCCTGTTCGTCCCCTGTTGTCCTTCATCCTCTGCCAAGACTGTTGTGATTCCTGTTTTGAACTTAAGTGATAGGTCATGCATCATTTTTCCTATTCCTCATTTTTCTGTGATAGTCTGGACACTACGTCCCACACAGCCCTGATGACAACAGAGCGAGCTTCTCAGCCTGAGCAAGCCTTGGGCGGCGCCGCCTTCCCGCTTACCTGTACCCCGTGCTGTTCCTGCCGACCACCAGATGCTTGGGCTGCTCCTCACACTTATAGAGGTTCAAGTCGTTCTCGGGCACCAGGTCCACATCGTGGAATATAAAGCAGTCCCAATTTTCATCCTTGAGAGCTTCCAGATAGCCCACATTCAAGAGCTTGGCTCGATTAAACTTTTTGCTTCCAGCCTATAGATACAGAAATTAAAACTTGGAAAGCTCCAGAGATAAGGTTTCACACTGTGCCCCTCTCCAGCTCAGAGGCAGGAGTTGGAATTATTCTTCCCAAGTAAAAATCTGACAGAGTAGATGCAGTAACAGTAAAAAACCATTTGGTTTCTTTGTGTTCTTTCATATATACTTATATTCCAAAAGTGACAAACATGCCTTAAAATGGAGAGTTGTTTAATGGGTACAGAGTTTCAGTTTTGCAAGATGAGAAATGTCTAGAGACTGGTTACACGATAATGTGAATATACTTCACACCACTGAACCGTATACTTAAAAACAGTTAAGATGCACTCTTAGTGACTATGAACCGGGAGAGATCCTGGCAGGGCTGAGGACGTCGGAGCTCATCGTTCTCCCAGCCCACTGACTTTGCCCTGAAGCCCCTCAATAAAATGGTTTGATCAGAAATTTAAAAAAAAAAGTTAAGACACTAAATTTTATATTTCACAATTTTAAAAAAGGTCATGGCTTTAAACTACAAATAAAAATAACTCAGAATTTTTTTAAAAACATACATTTATTTATTCCACATAAAAGTATAAACCTTCTTTATACATTAGTCATACCAATTAGTGTCCTGCTTTACTGTCTAACTTCCAGCTGATCCCAATCTTACCGTATGTAACAAACTTACACTAAGCTTCCAAAAGACATTGCTTACAAGAAAAGACCAAGAAATCTGGACCTATAAACAGAGGTTATTGCTAATATTTCTAAGCTACTTAAAAGTTTCTTAGAATCACTGTAAGAGAATCCTGTTTTAATCTTTAATGGCAGAAGGTAATCCTTGAGGCACCTGAGTGGCTCAGTCAGTTGAGTGTCAGACTCTTGATTTTGGCTCAGGTCATGATCCCAGCGTCATGGGACTGAGCCCCATGTTGAGCCCCATGTGGAGCCTGCTTGTCCCACTCCCTCTACTCCCCATCCCTCCCCCCACCACTTGCATTCACTCTCTCTTTCTCTCAAATAAATAAATAAAATCTTAAAAAAAAAAAAAAGGAGGCAATCCTCATAGTGACCTTACAGAAGGGATTCATCACTGAGTAAGAAGAGAACACAATTCAAACAGTTATATGAACAAAGCTATAGTATGAAAAAGATTTTACAGAATTAATTTTTTCATGGCTGTTTGGATCATAACCCTTAAGAACAAATTCCAGTTTAATAAAGAGTTTATCATAAAGAAAATACAAGCAGTTCTCAAAAGTTACCACAGTATTTTCATGAAAAGAGTAACACCAAGCAGACATATTTTTCTAGTCACAAATATACTATACATTGGGGGTGCTGTCCTGAGTAAGAACTGAGAATGACCAATAATGTTAAAAAGAAAAATAATTATAGGGGTGCCTGGGTGGCTCAGTCAGTTAAGTGTCTGAGTGTTAGTTTTGGCTCAGGTCATGATCTCAGGGTCCTGAGATTAAGCCCCACTTCAGGCTCTGTGCTCAGTGCAGAGTCTGCTGGAGATTCTCTCCCTCTCCCTCCCCCTCTGCACCTCCCCCCCCTTGCATGCACTCTCTCTCTCTCAAAAACAAACAAACAAATAAATAAATAATTTTTTTAAAAAATTATAAACCAGTAATAGTAAAATTTTGTTTCAAATCCTAAAAAATGGGTGTATTATATATGCACATTGATTTCAAGAGCCCCCGTTTATTTTAAAGTATATACTGCAGAACTGCATCCTCTGATTTGTCAGAAGTTTTCCTAAAACATATATTACCAATTATAAAACAATATTAAACATGTAGTGAATGATTTTGTTGACATTTTTGGCATCTGTAAGGATTTGAAGGGAATTATTTGAATGGTCTGGGACAATCCTGGAAAGCTAGACATGGATATTTAAGTTGATGCCTTTTCTTTCGATAAACATTAATACCAAATACAGGCATCTCTACTTAGAGCTAAATTCTTCAAAAGCAGCCCAAGCTTACCACTTACAGTGCTCCTAATGAATCACGCTTCTGGAAGCCAAATAAGGGAGTCAAGAAAGTGAAAACTAAACATAATCCATTTGATATAATAGAAGTTATAGGCAGAAAGATGGAGACAGTCATAGAACCTCATGGCTATTAATACGGTAATCTGTCGGATCCTCTGCCTAGATCCCCACTGATTAGCCATGCTCAATAATGGAAAACAATTCCAACATCTCATCATGTAGCGTCTGGCAAAGGCAGGAGGAAATACAAGGCAAATCTCCAGGGAAATTCTTTGGGCGGTCATTGGCTAACACGGAAGGGCTCACACACAAAAAGCAGAAGAAAACTAAACTAAAGTAAACTAAACAGACTTCCTCCAGAGGTTCATTTAAGAGGCAATAAAATTTCCCAGCGTTTAGTCTGATTATTCCACACTCCGAGACAAGAATTTCCTTTACCCCTTTCATGGATAAATGAGGTAGGAGACCTTTTCTTTAATGAGTTTGATGCTCCTCTTACCCAAGAGACACCAATGGCCAAGTCCCTCAGTCTCATCCCAGAGAGAGAGGAGGACTTGGGGGGGGGGGGGCGGGCAGACCAGACCACTCACCTGGTGGATGATGTAGATGCCATAGTCCAGCTGCTGCCTCTGCAAGAAGGGGTGAAGGTGTTCTAGAAGGTACATCAAGTGTTTCTCTCTGTTCCGGTGAGGAATGAGGATGGCGACCCGCTGCAAAGCCTTACATTCCTCAGGGTGATACCGGCCTCTGTGCACTTGGGGATTTTTTGCCGCCACTTCTTCCAGAGTGAGATCTGGTTTGAAAACGAGCTTGTTCTGGCCCCCTACAATAAAAACAGGACCCAGGAAATAACCATAACTATCTCATCAAGGGTTGATGGGGTCCACGAGCATTTACCTAATGCACTTAGAACACTATCTGGCCCACGGTGAGGACCATAGGAGTGCTGGCTTTTATTATTATTACTTTAAAAGCCTCGTTCGGTCATGAACTGTAACCAGAGTCATGTGACCCAGGTTACTGGCTGCAAAAGGAAGTGACACATAAGAGCATTCTCTTGTGGCTGGGTAACCAACTCGGGGTTTCTGATTCATCCGTGAGGAGGAGATGTGTCCTGTCCCAGTGGCCCTGGTAAAGAGTAGAGGTCAGGGCTAGACTAAGTAACTTCAAATTGCTCAAATCCTCTTTTCCTTCTCAAAATTCCAAAGGAGGGTAAAGTCCCTTAAAAATCAGACGCATTCCATGGAATCAAGCTCAGGGGCAAGGCCATTTTCCCACTCTGTCCCTGAGCTCCTGGAAGCTATCATAGCTCACTGAAGATAAAACCATGAAAGGAAACAGCAACGAGCCTCACGCCTCACCCAGCACAGCATGCATGAGCAATATCCTAATTCTCCCGTTGTGCCCCACTAGCCGACACCCCCCAACGCTGCATTTGCCCAGCGAGTCTGGACACAGCCTGACTGGATGAAACCCAAGCCCATGCGTGGTGACCAACCTCGTGCAAGGCTTCGTAGATCAGGTGCAAGCCACGGGCCCTCGTCCTCAATCTGAATTAACAGGGAATACTGACTGATAAGAGAGGAGGCAGAGCTCTGGTCGGAGAACTCAGCCCTGCGTTTTTTAAACTCCATATACACCAGTCAGGCTGTAATATCTCAAGATGCTGGCACACTGCGCCCTCTCTTCTGGAGCAAGGCAGTCACAGGCCCTTCCAATGTGTAAGTCACCAGGCCTGGCTCCGTGGGACCACCCCTGCCCTGGCCATGGCTGCGTAGACCAGGCGCCAGGGTCCGTGAGGCGGTTGAAAGGCTCAGCCCAGCAGCACCAAGGGCAAATAACGGCTTCCAGCCACCGAGAGAGACTAACTGGCCTATAAGGAAGAGCCTTTCCTGAAGGTGTGAGGCACAGACTTGGCAGGCAGCGATGCCCGAAAAGCCACCAGTAGGAAAATGAGTTGTGTGAAAGGCAAGCTACCAGAGCTGCTGGGAGTAGGATGGTGCGGCTGCTGAGATGGTTTCCCAAACAGCCCATTAACAAGCCCACCATCTGCGTTAACCTAAGCCTCTATTCTTCGCCCCTGAAAGAGCCCCATGCAACCGGTCTGATACAAACGAGTCCCCTTGCTCACTTTCTCATTGTCCTAACTTTGTAGGTGCCCTAAACTTCTACAGTGCCTGCTTCCGCCCCCTCTATCAGCCTCCCTGCCCCGCCCACAGCATCTTCTCCAATTCTGTCCCTTCTCGGCCCATCTTAACTCATCACTACTTTTGTCACCCTCTTAATCCAGGGACTTCCTCAGTACTGGGTCACTGCCCATTTTATTTTTATGAATGCTTTTATCGCTTAAATACGTTGTGAGAATTTTGAACAAGGTAGATAACACAGTCAGATTTGCCTTTCAACAACTCATTCTCCCATCTGAACTTGTATCACTTGTGAGCAGAACAATTTCCCTCACAACACGATCAGGAATCATATTTTGGCTTTTCCATGACTGAGTAAAAAGAAGCAGTATGCCCCTAGGAACACAGTACAAGACTGTGATTCAATTAGGAGAGAGTGTCTGCAGGTGTTTGTTCAGCTAAGCGCAAGAAGCCACCCCCACGGAGGGCTACTTTAGTGTATGTACTTTTCTGAGAGAGAAGAATCTAAATCAGATTTTTGATGAACAAACAGGAATCCACCAGGCAGACATAGATTGAGGAAAGGCAGTCTGGAAAGAGGAAACAATTTAAGGCTCAGAGGAGTATCTGGAGAACTACAAGCACTTTGATGGTCTGGAGAATCAGAGGCCTGATAGAATCTCTGTGGGTTATTTCTAATATCACTGTGGAGTTTTTCCTCTCTAATCAATGTGTTCAATAAAACCAACTTACTGTTAATTTAAATAGAAAGGCAAGACATCCAAGGGGAATCAGAACATTATTAAAGAAATAAACACTAAAGACAACATTGAAAAACCCACTCGGTCTCGTCCCTTGACTCCATACTTTCAGCCAAGGGAATGTTAACAGATGTGACAGGAGTGGATTTCTCCACCTGTGCCCTGTGGATGTCAGGAGGACAGACCCAGGCTAGCTCATTGGTCCCAGGAGGAGAATGTGAGACCCATGGAGCAGAGCCACTGGCCTAGATCAACGGACCCCCAGTTCATCTGGCAGACTTGTGAACTAAATACATTCCCATTGACGTGTGCTTCTGAGGCTCAAGTGGCTTAGTAATAAAACTGGGTATGTTCATATAATGGAAGACGGACTGCACACAGCAGTATGGAGACATCTCACAAACACAACGCTGAACGACAGAAGCCAGACACAAGAGAGACCATAGTGCATGTTTCTAATTATGTAAAGTTTAAAAAACAGGAAAAATCTAATGCCTGGTGTTGGAATCTTGAAGTAAGGGTCATGACTGAAAGAAGCATGAGAATTTCCGGGGCTCTAGGGGATTCCATTTCTTAATTTACATACTGATCACACACGTATGTTCACTTTGTGAAACTTCGCCAAGCTGCACACTTCTGATTTTTGTGCTTTTCTGTACATATGTTATATTTAACTAAAAAGTTTACACAGCACTTGTAAACAAGAAAAAACGAAAAGCCTTACTGAGGTACGGAGACACAGAAGGGCAGTCTTCCAGGTCTGCTTCTTTCACGGAGTCTTCCTTCGTCAGAGTTTCTTCCTTCCCCCAAACCAGGACCTTGTTGAAATGAGCCATGAAGTCCTTTGCTTTAGGAATGTCTTGAAGAGCCCCCACAAAGTAGTTACCAGTGGCCCACCCAACAACTGTCAGACATAAGAGAAAAAGCAACAGTAACCGGACTTTGTAGGAAAGGTGGAAAGTCAGTAGGAAGCCCATGTCTGTTATTCTGTGAGCAATATGTATCTCTCCCCTTCACCGCAGGGAGGAAGCTTCAAGCTCAACTTTTCCAAGCCAACGGCAAACTTGGCCACAACTAGGGACGCCTGCTTTTGCTCAGTAGTTCTGCTCCAGCAGCCTCTGAAAGGAATCACAAAGACATGTTGTTTCACATGAAATCCTATCCTGAATGATTCACGCCATCACAGACTGAAAACCTATCCCCACTGGATCTTGACTAACAATAATGGGAGCTTTCCAATAGGGGCTTTGAGGTCAGAAAATCAGAGATTTCAGGGGCAGAGGGTTCCAACCATCTATACATCACAGGATTTCCCTCTGGGTTACCACAGGGGCTCAGTAATCTGTAAGACTAACGGGTAGAACTACAGTGCAGTGTTGAAGATCAGGGGTTTGGATTTAGACAGAAACTACAGCTCCACCACGTATCAGCCATGACACTTCAAGCCAGTCACTTAACTGAGCCTCAGTCTCCTCACCTGTAAAATGGGGATAAAAATGGTCTCTCCCTGGAGAGGTTAATGTGGGACTGAATGACCTAATGTATTAATACATAAAGTGTTAGCCCACCTCCGGATGTATAGTGAGCACCAACTAAGTGGTGACCATCACTGTTGTTGTTGGTATATTACTTCCCTTAAGTGACTCTAGACTAAAGATGGCCAACAGGTGGACACGGCGGGTGGCTGCCGCAAGCGCTACACTATTGTACTATTTCTCACTGTCAGTTGATGAACTGCCATTCTGATTTCATTGTACAGCATGTGGTGATACAGTATGAATTCACCTCTGAGAGGTGGCTATGCTCTTAGTTATTGACAAAAATCCAGTTTCGGAGGCCACAACGTGGAGGCCCACCCTGGACCACAGTGAATGCACTAAGGTGATGAAGGCTACTTGGCAAGGTCCCCGGGGGGAGAGCCAGAAATTCCCCTCACATCCTCCCTGTGTGGCCACAACCACCTCTCTCCTCAAATTCTAAGCGTGTTATCACAGGGGTGAAGAAAATGCTAAATACAGCCAGGGCAGCGATCAAATTCACAGCCAAACACATCCTCAGTTAAATGGATAGGATGGAGACCAAAATATTTTCTGTGCCAGGTAATGACACGAAAAAGGTATGATTAAATGTTAAGAAACAAAAAGGCAAACAGAAATAAACGCTGTATGTGTATAAGATTACCACTAAAACTATAGAAATAAGAAAACTCTAGAAAGAAATGTAGCCCAAAGCTAACAATAATTGTATTAGGAGTATGGGATTAGCTGGGGGGGGGGGGGGGGACAGGGCAAAAGGGGGGGGGGGGAAGAGGGCAAAGCAAACTCCCCGCTGAGTAGGGAGCCCGACGTGGGACTTGATCCCAGGACCCTGGGATCATGACCTGAGCCCAAGGCAGACACTTAACCGACTGAGCCACCCAGGCACCCCGTGTTTGCTTTTTTAAATTAGACACAGGGATGTGGTAATTCGCTGTGAAAAACAAAAACAAAACAATCTTAGCACCTCTCAAGATAGTCCCCTACTTACTGAAGGGTAGTATTCCAAAAATTTAGCTCTAGGTTAGTTCGAGGGATACCTAGAAAGCATTTCTCTCTAGATTCAATGTTATAAATGGAGGTTAGGTTTCTGGGTCAAGCCACAAAAGAGAAGATTTGACTCAGGAAGCAATTAAACAGTATGGCCTGTGTTTTGGGTCTTGCAAAAGTATCACAAGAAATTGATGCTGAAGGCAGTAATAACAGCTAATAAGAAGAGTGATTTATTTGTGCATTTACTCTGTGGCATGCACTGGGGTTAAATCGCTTGTATTAATTTACCTAATTCTCATTCTCAGCCTTGCAAGGTAAGAATCATTAGTCTCTTCATTTTATAGGGGAGAAAAATGAAGGTTTAGAGAGATTAAGGAACTTGCCCTTGACCACACAGTGTAATACTAGTTGCAGGTATACAATACAGTGATTCAACGCTTCCATCTCATTCTTGGAAAATTTAGACTGAGAACGTTGTTTTTCTAAGAGCTGCTTATGGAGGAATAGTCCCCTGACAGGGAGACTCCCTTGGCTGAAGAGGCTTCTGACCACAGAAGTACTATGGTGTTAGAAGCAGAAAAGGACCAGAACTCACACAAGTCCAGCACCCTGTCCTGTTACAGAGGGAGGAAGAGTTAAAGAGTTAAATCTTTAGAGAGATTTAAAACCCACCCAACCAGGAGCAAGCTGGGAATAATCATAGACAAATATTGCTGAACTGCAGCCCATGGAATTTGGCCAAAGATAAGAAATTTATTATAAAAGCAAGGAGCCATTCTTACGGATTACTTAATAATTAGCCCCTCACTGCTAACTAGGCTTCTTGAGATGTGGATCTAGTTAAAAATAATCACTTCCCCTCTTTTCTAAGCCTTAGTGCCATCCTCAAAACTGACTTATATAGGGAGCCAGCATGAAGGAAGCTCAAGTATGAGGTCTCCTTGGTTTCTGGGAGTAAACATGTGAGGTGTGAAGGGTCTATAACACCGGTCCAATGGTCTTTCAAGAGACAGCCCAGCCTGCTTACTGGCTGAGTGACTGAGGGCAACCCCTCTCACCATGTTTATCAAGCTATTAAACATATATTCATATTATATATATATACACACACACATATATACAGACTTATCTTAAAATGTTGCCATAAGAGGGACACCTGGGTGGCTCAGTTGGTTAAGTGTTTGCCTTCGGCTCAGGTCATGATCCCAGGGTCCTGGGATCAAGCCCAGCATCGGGCTCCCTGCTCAGTGAGGAGCCTGCTTCTCCCTCTCCCTCTGCCTGCCACTCCCCCCGCTTGTGATCTCTCTCTGATGAATAAATAAATAAAATCTTTAAAAAAAATGTTGCCATAAGAATTTAATGAGAGAATGCAACACACCTGGTACATTGCCAGGAACATAGTAATCACTTACCAATGTGATTCACATTCAAATTTTATCAGACTTCTAGCCATGATAATGTTATCTTGGGAATTACATATTAACATACAGGTAATTTTTAGTTCCCATTTCTCTGTTATTTCCTATTTTTCTCTTAATGGGTTTACATTACCTTTACAATTTAAAAAATAATGATTTTCAAAAGAAAGTTCTTTCTACGACAGGTAATTCTTGGTTAATGTTTGGGAAAATGTCACTAGACTGGACTTATTTATAATAACATATAAGTAATTGAGAGACCTTGAACCTCCCCTTGAAAAGAGTTTTCTTTTCTACCAAAAAAGTGACAGGAAAATTCTGACCCTAGACAATAAATTCAGGAAATGTGAAAGAAGTTATTTTAGGGCAAGACTTATTTTCTAGAAGTCAGCCCTATGGTTCAAAAGGATGTTTTCATAAGTTTTCTTTTTCCTCCTCCCAATTCAACCAGTCTTTTCTGAGCATCTGCTATTTTCAGGCATAGTGCCAGGCACCAAGGGGATAAAAAAGGGAATTAAGGTAGCATCCTTACACTTAAGAGTTTATTTCAATCCTTTTTTAGATTTTAATGACTGCTTTTTTAAAAAATATGCCAGCCCCACCCCTGAAAATGGAGGAATAGATGAAATAAGATTGGCAAAATACTGAGATGTATTGAAACTAGGTGATAGGTACCCAAGGGTTCATTTTCCTTTTTCTCTCTACTTTTGTATGTGCTTGAAATTTTCCATAATAATGAAAGAAAAAAATCTAGCAAGGAAGATAAGCCATAACAAAAGGTAAATCAGCATGAGTACTAAGTATCATTTTTGCACCATGGGGGAATGGAGGGAGGATACCAAGTGTTACTTCATAAATATTTCCTAAGCATTTATCACCAGGAAGAAAGGGTGTGGTCTTCATTTAGCAGCTAAGAGTGCCAACTCCCCGTTCCAAACCCATCTGGTTTCCAAACCCATCTGCAAGCAGAAGGCATCTCAGAGTGGGCATGATGTGGCCCCAGTAACGTGATCCTACTCGCTTGGGCCTCTGGAGCAGCAAAGGGGAAAGGCTGATATTTTGCTACTCTTTTTACTCTTGCAGAGTTCCTGAGAGTAGGAAGGTTGTCCTACCTTCTTTGGGCCTCTGCTATTCATCTCCTTTACCTGGCTTTACCTGGCTTCTGAGTGATCACTGCCCAAACCCCAATGGTTCCCTGGGTGGGAATGTAAAGATGACAGCCACTTACAAGTACAAATCATCTAAATTCAAAGACTGAGCTCCAAATGGCCAAAATTGGAAGCATTTGAGCAAGAAAATAATGATGGCATTGTATTTTAACCCACAGAATAAAATGAATATCCATGAGTCCATACTGATACAAATGATCAAATAAATAAAAGGGAGGAAAAGGGCAGTTCTTACAGGAAACTCTCAATTAATAAGGAAGCAGGAGAAGGAAAAAAATCACCACTAGGCAAACACCACTGTAAGAATTGTTGCAGACAAGATCCGTCAATGGGTATTAAAATTAGTAGGTGAAAATTTGAGGATAAACAGAGTTTGTATAGTCTCAAAGTATCTCCCCCAAGATATTTACTAGTTGCAAAGGGAAAGACAGTAAGTTTACAGTGGAGAAACACAGATTTCACCCTCACTAAGTGATAAGGTTTAGTATTACCAGTGATATGACCTATCAACCTCATGAATTAGTGATATTTTAAATTCCACAAAATAACTAATCAGCACTCTTCAAAAGGGTCAAAATAATGAAGGACAAGGAAAAACTGAGGAACTATCTCAGATGGAAGAGACTAAGGAGAAATAACTAAATGCAATGTAGGATTCTGGATAGAATATGGGAACAACAACAAAAAATTATTAGGGAAATTAATGAAATTCAAGTAAAATCTGGAGTTTAGTTAATAGTTTGATAACTGAACCATGGTGATGTAACGGTCTAATATTAGGGGCAGTCGAGGGATTTCTCTGTACCGTGTTTGCAACTTCTCTCTTAATTAAAAATTAAAAGTTAAAATTTTAAAAGTCAGAGACTGAGTATAATCCAAGTCAACATAAGGCAGTCAAATTAACTTCATTCTCAAAGAGAATCAGTTTTTTTTTTGTATTCCTGGACCTCAAACTGACCTGATACATAGCAGTAGCAGGTGCTGAATTTGGTAAATAACCGACGATCTAGAGTATACTAGTTGAAATACATGAAGACTCACCATCGTCCCAGGCAACTACTAAAAACTGATGAGACAGGAGGGAAAGAGAAGGAAAAATAAACATTAATAAAGAAGGGAAAAAATTGGGGAGCCGGGGTGGCTCAGTCGGTTAAGCAGCTGCCTTAGACTCAGGTCATGGTCTCGGGGGTCCTGGGATCCAGCACCACATCGGGCTCCTTGCTAAGTGGGGAGTCTGCTTCTCCCTCTCCCTCTGCCTGTCGCTCCCCATGCTTGTGCTCTCTCTCTCATCACTATCTTTCTCTCTGTCAAATAAATAAAATCTTAAAAATAATAAATTTTTTTAAAAAGAAGGGAAAAATTAAATGGGTCTAAAATTCCATTTTGGGAACATTTAAAACCTGAAAAAGGCTCACCCCCACGTTAGCTCCCTTCGGTTTACTAACACCATCACTTTTCTAAGGGTAAAGAGCCCCCTCTCTAATAAATGGCACTTTCTCTTGGTCATGCCCACCACTTTCTGCTCCTCTGCCACTGAATATTCAAAAGCAGGGCTTCTCTCTCCTGATTCTGAAAGGAATTGCTGCTTCCACTGTCGCTCCCATCCTGAAGCCACAGGGCACCCTGGAGCAGAGTCCCTGACTCCAGGCAAGAGGCTGCTGGATGGTCCCGCATTACCCATTTCACAGCAGCCAAGAGTTGCCACAAAACGGTCAGGAAACATGAAGTAAATTTAACTAGCAAAAGACTGAAATTGTCTTATATAGCAAATGTTACGCAGCATAACAGAATTCAAAAGAATTTCTGATGGGGGATTGTAATGGAGATTCATGGTGTACTTGGGCGTCAAGTTCAGGTACCCCCCCGAGAGCCCTGCAGGGGGGGTCAGAGTTCCCTCTCTGAAGTCATTAGGGGCACACCAATGAGAAGGCTTGAGAAGGCCTAAGGAAGTGGGGAAAACATGGCTCTGAAGTCACAAAGAGCTGAGTTCAAATCTTGTTACCAGATGCATGAATGGCTTTAGGTGACTGACCAAAATTTCTGAGTCTGTTTTGCCATTTATTTAATTTTTTAAAAAGATTTTACTTATTTATTTGACAGAGAGAGAGCACAAGCAGGGGGAGCAGCAGACTGAGGGAGAGGGAGAAGCAGGCTCCCCAATGAGCAAGGAGCTCAATGCGGGACTCGATCTCAGGACCCTGCGATCATGACCTGAGCCTAAGGCAGCCGCTTAACCAAGTGAGCCACCCAGGTGCCCCTGCCATTTATTTAAAAAGCCTGTTTAGTATGTGGTTCCAAGAATGCTTCTAGCAAATACAGTGGGGAATCTATTAAAATTACAGATTCCTGGGCCCTACTCCAGAGCTAAGGGGTCAGAACAGCTAGGCATGGAACTCAGGAAAAGGAATTTTTAAGAAGCTCCCCAGGTGATTCTTGTACCCATTAAAATTTGAGAACCACTGAAATGAGAGAATGGGCCTAGAATGCAAGTGATCCTTCAGAAATGTTCATTTTCCTTCTAGTGAGGACAAGTAGTAAGAAGATCTGGGAGGGGCGCCTGGTTGGCTCAGTCAGTAGAGCATGTGACTCTTGATCTCAGGGTTGTGAGTTCAAGCCCCATGTTGGTGTAGAGATTACTTAAAAATAAAATATTTAAAAAAAAAGAAAGATATGTAAAAATGAGATTGTTAAAATGCATTTGAATAGCTTTTGATTCCATCATTTAGTAATTTATTCTAAGGAAATAATCAGAAAGACAGACTACAATATTCAAGCCAACATTATAAAAATAACCAAAAATTGAAAAGAATCAGAATGTTAACAATACGAAGCTGATTTAATTAATTACAGTACCTCCATATGCTGGAACATATGCTTTTATTAAAAAAGTGTTGAAAAAACTTAACTACATGGGGGGTGCCTGGGTGGCTCAGTCAGTTGAGCATCTGCCTTCTGCTCAGGTCATGATCTCAGGGTCCTGGTACTGAGCCCCACATAGGGCTCTCTGCTCAGTGGGGAGTCTGCTTCTCCCCTCCCTGCCCCACCCCCCACCATTCATGTACGTGCACGCGTACTCTCTCTCTCAAATAAATAAAATCTTTTAAAACATAAAACAAAAAACAAAAAAACAAAAACTTAACTACACGGGAAAGTGCTCATGATAGCAAAGTGGAATAAACCCCAGAATATAAAAACGTACATATACAATTCCAATTATTCTCTACATGTATGGTGTGCATGTCTTTTAATATAAAATGCCAAAAAGAGTGACTGGTGGTTATTTGTTAATTATAAGATTAGGGAAATGGTTTTTTTTTCCCTGTATGTTCTAATTGTTCTAAAGTTGTGTTTTTGTGATCAAAAAATTGTTCTAAAGTTGGGTTTTTGTGATAAAAAACCAATGTTTTTTTTCCTGATAAAATGACTATATAGATTTTCTTCAAAATATATTAAAATTTAGAGATGACACAATAGACAGGATTATAACTTTCAGTTACATAAGTTTGGCGGCAATTCATTCATATAACTTTTAAGGAGATCTGTTCTGAAGAGGCCCCAACAAGCCCAAATCTAAAACAAACAAAAACAAAAAACCTCAGAGGCTGTCAATAATTTCCAATGCCAGAGAATACTGCAGTCTCTGTTTTAAATTCCTATTCCTAGGTTCTACTCCCAGAGATTTTTATTTCAAAGGTCTGAGGTGATGTCAGGGGACCCATATTTTCAACAGGAACCTAGGTCTGTTTGAGAAACCACTGTCCCCTGATGGCTTAAAAAAAAGAGACTAAAACCACCACTAACTTGCTTTTTATGTTCCCACTCTGAATAAAAGATCTTCGAAGAGATGGTTAGCTCTCAAATTATTTGTATGCATCTCTGGAAAAAGCACCCATTATTATCAGCTCAGTTTAAAGTAGATACTAAATACTTATTCTATCAAGTGGCATATAAAATACAGTAACAGAACTCGTTTTATTGCCCCCCCCCAACAAGATTACGGGGTCAAACAATTCAGTACTCTCTAACAGATGTTTCTAATCTGATCAAGGCACACAGGCAGGAACCTGAAAATTTTTTGCAATTTCGTGGGGTTTAAAGGCCAACCTTGCTCTAGAAGATAAAATTCCAAAAAGATAAACTATGGTCCAATCAAGCATTATCTACTCCCCTAGAGACACATTCCAGCACTCCTGCCCAGCCCTCCCGCCTAGGATAGCACTCCACCCCTCTTTTTTAAGCCCAGTATCTCAGCCTGGGCCCTGAATAATATTCATTCCTATCCAAGATTCCTTGACTTTCTTGTATCTCCAACATGTTATCTTCCTTTCTGAAAAAATTTAGAAATTAAAAAATTAAAACACACACACACCCCTCTCCTCAATCCTCAAATTACTATTTTTCTTGCTCCTCCTTTTCATCACCAAAGGGCTGCAGAACTCTCCCTGTGCCCTGAGCGCCTCCACGTCCTCAACCCTCTCCCACTCTTGGAACACTTTGCAACCCAACGCACGCCCACTTTGTTACTAACTGCTCTCCTAAGGCTAGCAATCCAAAGGCCTTTTCTCAGTCCCAGTCTTTCTGGACTTTTCTATTCTTTTCAAACTAGAGTTAGCTCTTATCTAATGGAAGACCGATCCACAGACACCGATCTAAAGACGGGGGACGGACTCAGAGCCCGACTCCAGGCAGGTGTCTCTGAAGTACTTTAAAATCCAGGTGACTGACAACTCGCCGGCCACAGCAGGCCCCAGGCTGGGATCAGCTGATCGGTTTCCTAGGAGAAACCCTGGGAGAAAGGGCTCCAAGGAGGAAGGGGCTTTTTCACGTTGATTAGCCCGCGGGGAAAGAGGTGCTGGAGGACGACCCCAGATTCGTGAGACGACCCCTGAATCGCTCCCCACTTGGCAGCATCTCGCCCGACTCCCCCGCCGACAGCAGAGGGAGCGCCGCGGTGGCGCGGGCACCTGAACCGGTGCCTCCCCTCCCGCTAGGCTCGGCCTCCGCAGGCCCCCAGTCCGGCCCCACCGCTGGGGCTGAGGCAGGACCGCCCCACCGAGCCGGGCCGCACCGCGCCGGCCCCCGCGCGCCCAGCCCCAGCGCGCGACCCACCGCGGTGCGCCCCACGGCGATGCCCACGCCGCCCCCGCACGGGATTGCGCGTCCCAGGCGCCCGCGGAGCCCAGGCCCCAAGTACTCACCACAGACACGGCCGTAGCGAGCACCTCCCACAGACAGAGGAAGCGAGAGGGGCCGTGAGGACCGCCCCCGCCGCCCCGGAGGAGGTCCCCGAGTGCAGGCTCCGCCCCCTGCCCGCCCCGAGAGTCGCGTCGGCCAGGCCTTGGGGGCGGGTCTGCCAGTTTCTCTGCAAGCGTGGCGCTCCACCCCCAGCCCCACGGACCCCACCCGGGCGATGGAATAGTTGAACTAGGAGGGAGAGAGAGGGGTGGACATCTTGTCTTTTGAGAGATCTTAAAGCCTTGTGCTAATAATACTGAGCTAGGTGCTGGGTGCGTCCCACATCCATCCCCGTAAATGCTCACAAAGCATGGGTTAGTTCAAAGAGATGGTTAGTTCTGGTTTTACAGAATAGGAAACTGAGGCTTCAGAGGTTAGTAAACTTACCTTACATCACCCTGGCAGCTTTCAGCTTTCTCAACTACATAATGTACCAAATTACCTGCCTTTCCCATTTTGCAGGGCGATTAAGAATATTAACTGAATAAATTGTGAGAAATCCTAACTTCTTCAAAGATATCATAACAGAAACTCAAGACAGAATCATATTTATAACTAAAGATTTAAGTGAAAAATCATGGTGGGTTCTGCTTAGGCAGGCAGAGTAGCAGTCCAGATTCTCCAGGGCACCCTGCCACGCACGGGAAAGTAAGAGATTCTCCAAGAATTACCCCAACCCAAAAGGAACAAACCATGGGAAGAACCAGCACTGGGCCATTGAACTCTAAGCAGGAGATCTAGGGCTTTGCTGAGGGCACATGGAGAGCTTCTGCCCACACTGTGATCTGGGGCTGAAAGAAGGAGAGCCAAACCTGAGCCTTTAAAGAGTTACCAAGTCTCCTGTGCTCTAAGCAGAAGCAATAGAAACCCACTCTGAAGGATGCACCCTTGATTCAGACCCATAGGATTCACACAAATGCAAGTTAACAGCAAAAACAACAAAATCGCCACTCATAGGAGGTCACACATAAGTGACAGTCAGCAGAACTGATACACAACAGATTAAAGATTCCCTAACACAGAATACAGAACTTTTTTTTTTTAATTTAAAGGAAAAAAAAAAAAAAAAAGGACGTTCCTGGAGATTACTTACCAATTATGATGGAGATAGAGTACCAGTACATTGGAGACATCCGGCAGATACCACCTGAATCAAGTACTCAAAGCTAAGTTCACCAGTAACACAAACTGGCATCACACATGAGGTGGTTTTCTGAGGACATGACATCACCTTCATTGTATTCCTGACAAAAATACAGAATTGGAATTTAAACATGAGGAAACAGATAAGCCCAAATTAAGGGACATTCTACAAAACAACTGGCCTGCACACCCCCAAAATTTCAATGTCATAAAAGAAAGAAAAATAAAAAACTGTTTCAGATTAAAGGAGACTGAAGAGATTTGACATCTGAATTTCTGGATTGAAAAAGAGTTGCCGCAAAGTATATTACTGAGATAATAGGAAGTGAAGATGTACAGTGTGATAGATTAAAAATGGCCTGAAATTCGTTGACATTCCTCCGGCTGAGAAATGGGTACGTATTTCCCCTCCTTTTAAATCTGGGTTAGCCTATGACTGCTTTGACAAATGGAATAGAGTGGAAGTGAAGGAGTGCCAATTCCGAATCCAACCTTTATTTTTTTATCTATTTTTTTAATTTTTTTTAAGATTTTATTTATTTTTCAACACAGAGAGAGACAGCAAGAGAGGGAACACAAGCAGGGGGAGTGGGAGAGGGATAAGCAGGACTCCCGCCAAGCAGGGAGCCCCATGTGGGACTCGATCCCAGGACCCCAGGATCATGACCTGAGCCAAAGGCAGATGCCCAACGACTGAGCCACCCAGGTGCCCTATTTTTTTATTTTATTTTTTCTGAGCCCAACCTTTAAAAGGCAATTTCTGGGAGTATCTGGGTGGCTCAGTTGGTTAAGTGTCTGACTCTTGATTTTGGCTCAGGTCATGATTGCAGGGTCATGAGACTGAGCCCTGTGTCAGACTCCACGCTGAGGGTGGAGTCTGCTTGAGATTCTCTCTCTCTCTCTCTCTCTCTCTCTGCCCCACCCCTGTGCTCTTTCTCTCTCTCTGTCTCTCAAAATAAATATATAAATAAAATCTTTAAAAAGAAAAGGCAATTTCTGCTTCTTCCACTATACTCTGTTTCTTGAATTTGATCATTGTATTATGGTTATATAGGAGAGTGACTTTATTCTTAAGAATTATTTAATGATTATCATGATGTCTTCAATTTCTCTCAAATGGTTCAGTTAAAGTCTGAGAGAGACTGAGAGAAAGCATGCATAAATGTGGCAAAATGTTAACAACTGATTAATCTAGATGAAGTGTATACAGGTGTTCCTTGAATAATTTTTACAACTTTTCTAAACCTTGACATTTTACCCTCAAAAAAGTGCAAATGAAAGAGAAAGGATTAAATCTCAAAAAGGAAAAAAAAACAATGACTTGACTTCCTCTTGTGGCCAAGATGAACTAATAAGGACAAGATGTACCATCCCAACTAAAGTATCTAAAACAAAACAAAACAAAAAAACAGATAAAATATCTACAACAGTTTTCAAGATACTCTATATGAAGCAACAAAGGATAGTGATCTCTGAGAACTAAGAAACTAACAAGGTGAGTCCCATAATTGCCCCAGTTTGCTACTTTGAGAGTTTCCAAGCATGGCAGAAGGAAGAGAAAGCTGAGACAGAGCCTGGCAGATTACCTGAGTTGAGAAAACAGACCCTAGGGTCCAGAGACCAAAGCAGCTAGAGTTCACATGACAGAATAACAGAAAGAAGACAGATGCACAGAGACAGAATACTGGACAGATCCACAGAGTTCTCCCTCAAATATTTATGACCAATGTATGCATTTAAGGAGACTGTTCTAGGCCCAGGAAAGAACCATCTGTAAGGATTAGAGGGAATGGTTCTTGTCATTCACATTGGTCTAGGAATAGTGCCTATTTCAATCAGCCAGACTGGAAAAACTCATAATTCACAAGGCACTGGGTAGAGTATTCAGGAAGATCTTGCCTCAGTAGTGGAGAAGTAGCCCTACGATGAGCACTGCTTCAGACCTACCTACTAAAAAGTAAAAACAAGATCCCAAAGGACCAAACTATATCCAAATAACTTAAGTATCTCCCAGAAAAAAGCACAAGAAGATTTATAGAGCTATAAAAATAGTCAACACTGAACACGGTAAGATTCACAATGTCTAGCCTCCAAACAAAGATTACCAATTATACAAAGAGTCAAAAAAATACAACCGATGGGGGAGAATAATTAGTGAAAAACAACCTAGAACTGACACAGATGTTAGAATTAACAGAAAAGAACATTAAGACAGTTATTATAGCTGTATTCCATATATTCAAAAAGTTAGAAACACAGAAAATATAAAGGAAGACCCAAATTAAACTTGTAGAAATGAAAAATAAAATGCATGACAATATCATATAGGCCAGAAAGAGATAAATGAAAGTATATATTGTAGGGTTCTTATGTGTGAAATGGCATAAGATCACTTTAAGATACACTAAGATAAATATATATACTATAAATAGTTAAGCAACCACTAACATAAAAAAATAAAGAATTATAACTAATAAAGCAACAACAGAGATAAAATCAAATCAAAAAGAAACTTGATTAGCCCAAAAGAAGGTAGAAAACCAGGAAAGTGAGAACAAATAACAGGAAGGACAAATAGAAAACAAATAGCAAAAGGATAAAGTCAAATTAACACCTTAATAATCAAATTAAATGTAAATGGAGTAAACTGCCTGATTAAAAGGCATAGGTTGTCAGGTTGAATAAAAAAGCAAGCCCCAACTATATGCTGCCTACAAAAAAGTGCACTTTAAATATAAAGATAAGGGGCTCCTGGGTGGCTCAGTTGGTTGGGTGACTGCCTTGAGCTCAGGTCAAGATCCTGAAGTCGCAGGATTGAGTCCCGCATTGGGCTCCCTGCTCAGTGGGGAGTCTGCTTCTCCCTCTGACCCTCCTCCCTCTCATGCTCTCTATCATTCTCTCTCTCTCTCTCTCAATAAATAAACAAAAATCTTTAAATAATATAAATAAATAAATATAAAGATAATATAATAAATAGGTTAAAAGTGAAAGGATGGAAAGAGAGAAACTATGCTAACACTAGCCAAAGGAAAATGAGATTAGCTACTTTACAATCAAACAAAATAAATTTCAGACCAAAGACTATTACCAGGGATCAAAAGCTCATTTTATCATTATAAAGATAAAGGGGTCAATTCATCAAGAGGAAATAACAGTCTTAAACATTTATGAACCTAATAATAGTGCTTCAAATTACATGAAGTTAAAACTGATAGAACTGCACAAAGAAATAGATGAATCCAAAATTTTAGTCGGAGATTTTAACACTCCTCTTTCAATAATTGCTAGACCATGTATGCAGAAAATCAGTATGGATATAGAAAATTTGAATAACACTATTAATTACTTGATCTGATTGACATTTAGAGAACACCCAACAAAAGCAGAATACACATTCTTCTCAAGTGCACAGAGAACTATTTTTGGCCATAGACTCAATAAAATTCAATAGGATTCAAGTCATACAACCTATGTTCTCTGACCACAGAAAAATTAAATTAGAAATCAATAACTAAAAGATCCTTGGAAAATCCCCAACGATTTGGAAACTAAACAACACCCTTCCATGTAACTGGCAGGTTGAAGAAGACATCAAAAGAGAAATTGAAAAGTATTTTGAACTGAATGAAAATGAAAACAACATATCAGAATCTGTAGATGCCATTAAAGTAGTACTTAAGGGAAAACTTACAGCACTGAATGTCTGTATTAGAAAAAAAGAAAGGTCTCAAATCAGTGATCTCAACTTCCACCTTACAAACCTAGAAAAGAAAGAGCAAAGCAAATGTAAAGCAGAATAAAGGAAGTAATAAAGACCAAGGCAGGAACCAATGAAATAGAAAAGAAGAAAACAATAGAGAGAATCAAACAAAGCACAGGCTGTTTTTTTCAGAAAATCAATAAAATGGACTAAGCTTTAGCTAGACTAATCAGGAAAAAAAGAGAAGACAAATTATCAATATCAGAAATACAGAGTTGACATCACCACATATTCTACAGGTATTAAGGATAAAAGTAGATCTTTTTATAGCTCATAAGTGTGATGATTGAGTATTCACACTATTTTGTGACATGTTTACGACTACAATATATTACCCATCTGACATGAAAAAAAAAACAAGAGAAAAAGGATAAAAATAGATTATTATGAATAATAACTTTATGCCAATAAATTTCACAACATAGATAAAATGGACAAACTCCTTGAAAGACATGAATTACCACAGCTCACATAAGAATAGATAACCTAAAAAGCCCTATATCTGTTAAAGAAGCTGAAATTGTACTTAAAAACCTTCCCACACAGAAAATTCCAGGCCCACATAGCTAGAAGAAATAATACCAACTCTCTAGAAATTAGTATTTGTACTAATTCTATAGAAGGAAGAAATAATACTAATTCTACACAAAATTTTCCAAAAAAATTGAAGAAGAGGGAGTATTTCCCAATTCATTCTATGAGGCCAGCGTTACCCTAACTCCAAACCCAGACAAAGATATTACAAGAAACAAAACTAGACTAATATCTCTCGTGTATATAGAGGCAAAAAAATCTAAACAAAACTTTAACAAATTGAACTTAATGGCATAAAAAAGGATAACACAACATGACCAAGTGGGGTGGGTTCATCCCAAAATTGCAGAATTGGTTTAAAGTTCAAAAATCAAACAGTAATTCACCATATTAGCAAACCAAAGGAGAAAACCATATCATCATCTCAATAGAGGCAAATGCTGCATTCGACAAAATCTAATATTTATTCCTAATAAAAATTTTTGGCAAGCTAGGAATATGAAGGAACTTCTTCAACCTGATAAAAGACATTTACAAAATACTGACAGCTAACATCATATTCAATGGTGAAAGACTGAATGCTTTCCCACTAAGATCAGGAACAAGATAGGGGGATGTCTTCTGTCACCACTTCTCTTCAACATTATATATAGATACAAAAATTATAAACATAATTTCAACAAATTAAACAATATATAAAAAGGATACTACATCATGACCAAGTGGGATTCATCCCAAGAGGGATTCAACCCTGCAAAAATCAATCAATGTAATTCAACATATTAGCCAACTTAAAAGAAAAACCAGATGAAATCATATTTCTAAAAAAGAAATAAAAGGAGTCCAGGTTGGAACAAGAGAAGAAAAATTGTCTTTTTCATAAATAACATGATTGTCTCTGTAGAAATTCCAGTGTAATATACAAAAAATGCTACAAAAACATTAATGAGTTTAGGGAGATACAAGATACAACATCAATATACAAAAATGAGTTGAATTTCTATATACTGGCAATGAACAATTGGAAATTGAAACTTTAAGATAGCATCAAAAAATATGAAAGACTTAAGGATAAATGTGACAAAATATGTGAAAGGTCTTAAACTGAAAATGACAAAACATTGCTGAGAGAAATTCAAGAGACCTAAATGAATAGAAATGTAAGCTTTGTTCATGGGTCAGAAGACTCAATATTGTCAAGATGTCAACTCTCCCCAAAATGATCTGTGTGTTCAATGCCTTTCTAACAAAAATCCCAGCAGGTTTTTCTTTTCCCCAGAAACTGACAAAGTGAAAATCATAATGAAATGCAAAGGAACTAGAATTCCTAAAAACAACTTTGGAAAAAATACTATATGATTTTGAGAATTACTGTAAAGCTACCATAATTAAAACAGTGCAATATAAGCATAAAGATGGACAGATTAATGGAATATAATCGAGATTCCAAAAATAGAGGCACCTAGCTGGCTCAGTCGGTAGGACATGTGACTCTTCATCTCAGGGTCGTGAGTTTGAGCACCACATTGGGAGTAGAGTTTACTTAGTAAAAAAAAAACTTTTTTTTTAAGATTCCAAATATAAAATCATGTAAATATGACTTTTGACAAAGGCACAAATGCAATCGAGTAGAGAAAGGATAGTCTTTTCAATAAATAGTGCTTGAACAACTAGATATTCATTAAAAAAAAAACAACTCATCTTAACATGTACAAAAATTAACTCAAAATGAATGACAAACCTAAATGTAGAACTTCAATCTATAAAATGTCTAAAAGAAAATACAGAAAGAAATCTTTTAAACTAGACTTCAAAAATTAAAACTGCTCTTAGAAAAACACTGTTTAGAAAATGAAAAAGCACTAAAACCAGATAAAGACACCGCAAAAAATGTGAATTATAGACCAATATCTCTCATGAATATAGATGCAAAAATCCTCAACAAAATATTAGCAAACCGAATCCAACAATACATTAAAAAAATCATATACCACAATCAAGTGGGATTTATTCCCAGGATGCAAGTGTGGTTCAATATCCACAAAACAATTTACATGATATGTCACATCAATAAGAGAAAGGATAAAAAACATATGATCATATCAATAGGTGCAGAAAAAGCATTTGACTAAGTACAGCATCCATTCATGATAAAACCCTCTGCAAAGCAGGTCTAGAGGGAACAAACCTCAACACAATAAAGGCTTTGTATGAAAAAAACCACAGCCAAAATCATACTCAGTGGGGAGCAACTGAGAGCTTTTCCTCTATGGTCAGGAATAAGACAGGGATGTCCACTCTCACCACATTTATTTAAATTAGTACCGGAAGTCCTAGCCACAGGAATTAGAAAACATAAAGAAATAAAAGGCATCCAAATTGGTAAGAAAGAAGCAAAACCGTCACAATTTGCAGATGACATAATACTATATATAGAAAACCATAAAGACTCCACCCCAAAAAAACTACTAGAACTGATAAATGAATTCAGTAAAGCCACAGATACAAAATCTAAGTACAGAAATCAGTTGTATCCCTACAGGCTACTAATGAAGCAGCAAAAAGTGAAATTAAGAAAACAATCCCATTTACAATTGCACCCAAAACAATAAGATAGCTAGGAATGAACTTAACCAAAGAGGAGAAAGACCTGTACTCTGAAAACTATAAAACACAGAAGAAAGAAATTCAAGATGATGCTAAGAAATGGCAAGACAGTGGTGCCTGGATGGCTCAGTCGTTAAACGTCTGCCTTAGGCTCAGGTCATGATCCCAGAGTCCTGGGATCGAGCCCTGCATTGAGCCCTGCATTGGGCTCCCTGCTCGGCAGGAAGCCTGCTTCTCCCTCTCCCACTCCCCCTGCTTGTGTTCCCTCTCTCGCTGTCTCTCTCTCTCTGTCGAATAAATAAATAAAATCTTTTAAAAAAAGAAAGAAAGAAATAGCAAGACATTCCATGCTCACGGATTGGAAGAACAAATAATTGTTAAAATGTTTATACTACCTAAAGCAATCTACAGATTTAGTGCAATTCCTATCAAAATAAAAAGAGCATTTTCACAGAACTAGAACAAACAATCCTGGGGTGCCTGGCTGGCTCAGTTGGTAGAGCAAGTGACTCTTGATCTCAGGGTCGTGAGTTTGAGCCCCACATTTCGTGTAGAGGTGTAGATATTACTTAAAAAAAAAAAAGGTGTAGAGTAAACAATCCTAAAATTTGTATGGAACCACAAAAGACCTTGAATAGCCAAAGCAAATCTTGAAAAATAAAACTGGGGATATCACAATTCCAGATTTCATATATTGCAAAGTAGTAATTAAAATAGTATAGTACTGGCATAAAAATAGACACACAGATCAATGGGATAGAACAAAAAAACCCAGAAATAAGCCCACAATTCTATGATCAATTAATTTTCAACAAAGGAAGAATGACTATACAATGGGAAAAAGTCTCTTTGACAAATGGTGTTGGGAAAACTGGTCAGCTATATGCAAAAGAATGAAACTAAACCAGTTTCTTCCACCATATGCAATAATAAACTCAAAATGGATCAAAGACTTAAATGTGAGACCTGAAACCATAAAAATCCTTGAGAGAGCACAGGCAGTAATCTCTCTGACATTGGCTATAGCAACTTTTCTCTAGCTATGTCTCCTGAGCAAGAGAAACAGAAGCAAAAATAAACTATTGAAACTACATCAAAATAAAAAGCTTCTGCATAGTGAATGAAATCAAAATTCTAATAATCAACAATCTAAATCTAATAATCAACAAAACTAAAAGGCAGCCTACAGAATGGGAGAAGATATTTGCAAATGACATGTCCGATAAAGGGTTAATATCTAAAATATATAAAAAACTTATACAACTCAATACCCAAAAAACAATCCAATTAAAAAATGGGCAGGAGATATGAACAGACATTTCTCCAAAGAAGACATGTAGATGGCCAACAGACATATGAAAAGATGCTCAGCGTCACTCTTCACCAGGGAAATGCAAATCAGAACCACAGTGAGATATCACCCCATACCTGTCGGAATGGCTAAAATCAAAAACTCAAAAAAATAAAAAATAAAAAAATAAAAAATAAAATAAAATCAAAAACTCAAGAAACAACAAGTGTGGTTGGTAAGGATGTGGAGAAAAGGAACCTTCATGCACTGTTGGTGCAGCCACTGTGGAAAACAGTATGGAGGTTTCTTAAAAAATTAAAAATAGAACCATCCTATGACCCATATGTATACATATGCCAAAACTTATCAAACTGTTCATAGCACTATAGAAACACATGGGATAATGTTGTTATAATCTGTAAGTGGAGGGCGCCTTTATAAGCATGATCAATACTCATAAATTACAAAAGAATACACGGATACATTTAAAATATTTTTTAAAAATTGCATGGCAAAAGCATAAAAAAGTCAAAAGACAAATTTGGGGAAAGTATCAGCAATATTACAGATAAAAGATTAACTTCCTTAATGTAAAAAAAGTTTACAAGCCAGTGAGAAAGTTCAACAAACCAATAGTAAAATGGGAAAAATATATGAAGTAACAACTTATAGTTAAGAAAATGTAAACGGTTGGGGTGCCTGGGTGGCTCAGTCGTTAAGCGTCTTCCTTCAGCTCAGGTCACGGTCCCAGGGTCCTGGGATCGAGCCCCGCATCAGGCTCTCTGCTCCGTGGGAGGCCTGCTTCTCCCTCTCCCACTCCCCCCTGCTTGTGTTCCCTCTCTCGCTGTGTCTCTCTCTGTCAAATAAATAAAATCTTTAAAAAAAAAAAAATGTAAAGGCATCATTATTTTATGAGAAGATCCTCATTCTTACTTATAAAATAAACGAAATTCAAATGCCAATTAAAACCACACTGAGAGAATTAGTGACACAGACTTTCAATAATTGCATTGATGTGAGTGCGGGATAACAGTCAATCTTTTACTTAGCTAGTAAGAGTATAAATGAGTATGATTTCCATTGAGGACAATTTGGCAATATTATCAAACCTTAAAAAATGCACTTTGCCTCTGACCCAACAATTCTTCCCTAGATATTTATTCTACAGATATTCAAGCATATGTGTCTACAAAGATATTCAATAAAGCGTCATTTGTCATAGGCAAATCAGAAACAAATTGCCATCGATAGGACCCAAATATACTTGTATGCTTATAAATGCATAAAATATCTCAAAGATAATACATAAAAACTAATAAGAGTAGTTACTTCTGGGAAAAAGAACTGAATGGCTGAGGGACAAGTGTGAAAGGAAGACTAACTTTTCACTATATATCTATTATTTCCTTTTAAATTATGTAGTGTGTACATTTATTACCTCTTCATGAACAAAATAAAAAGTAGTATGATTAAAATCTGGAAGTTCTTAGCGATGTTAATAGGAAAAGCATGTTTAAAGAGAATTTAAAATTTAAAAATATTTAATTTAAAATTTAAAAAGAGAGTCAATTGCAAACTCTAAGTAAAACAAAAAAGTTTTTAAAAAACGTCGCATGAAATATGAGGCAACTGTGTGATATGATTTGAGCAAGTTATGCAGTATAGGAAAAAAGAATCCACTTGGCCTTGATGTTTGTTTCATTCTCTTTTGAATAACTCAGGTTTAGAGATGTGGAAGTAGTTATCTTCCTAGCAAATCACTCTGTATTCTGTAGGAAATATTTGTATGAGCATAAACTATACATCATAAATTTATTGATCTCGATTCTTAGAATCAATCCATAGATAAAATGCAGAAAAATTAATTATACTGACAGAAAAAAAATGCAAATGGTATAAACCCTAACATTATAAATGTAAAGGTAGCGAAGAGAGAAATTGAGTGGTGGCTAAGGGCATAGGGTGGCAGTGAGGGGACAAGAAGAGGTGAAGACTAGTTTGAGGGTGCTATTTTTCTCGTACTACTTTGTAGTGAATCAAGAGTTACTACCTACATTGATAGAACAAGAATTCAAAGGTATTTAAATTTACAATGATAAAGGTACCCGGGGCTCAGTCTGCAGGGCATGAGACTCTTGATCTCAGGGTTGTGAGTTCAAGCTCCACATTGGGCATGGAGCCAACTTAAAAAAAAAAATTATAACGATAAGCAATAGAAAAATGGGAAATAATATAATTAAGAAAGCACATGGAGGTAGAAAGCAATGGAGTGTCTCAATGAGGTATATTTCTCATCATTCATAACATGAAGTTAACAAACACCAAATAAAGTAAATAAATCAAGAAAGTGTTATCTGCATAGAGTTCACAATTATAATACTAACTACCAAAATAATTAAAAGCAAACTCTTGAAGGTGATAAGACATGGGTGTAAAGGAGAGATTTGAGGGATGGAACAGGAAACTTTTATCTTTTTTCCACTTAATACCATTCTGTACCTTTTGAATTTTTTGACCAACTTCATGTATTACTTTTATAATAGATATTCCTTATACAATTTTATCATTTTAGTTTTGTTTAATTTTAGATTTCAGGCACATGAGGAAAATATAATGTATCTATTTTAAAGTTTTATGGTCTGACCATTTCTGTTTTCCAGATAAAGCTAAGCTACTTCACAGCCTGTTTCCACACGGTGGTATTTTCCAAAGAAACACTAACCCGCATCCAAAAATAACAGTAAAGCAATTTACTGTCATGAAAACATCAAAAGGGGATTCCACTCATAATACATAACAAAACTTCTTAAAATCTTTCTCTGACCCTCTCTCAATATCTCACACCATATGGTAGCTTCTCCCAAATCTCTATCCTTCTGTTGAAACTTCCACTAAACACAGCCCACACTGCTCCTGGTCTCCTTTACTCACCACTTTCCTCCCTTTCCTTTGTGGGCCCATTCTCTTCTAAATATCTGTCCATTCAAATATAAATCAAGCTTCCTCTATATCCATTTCAGACCTTACCACAAGGGTCTTTCTTCTTAGTCTGGGGAAACTAGCATCATTGTAATGTTATTCCTAAAAGAAAATAAATTCTAATTTCTAAAAGATCTGCCCCGAACAAACATTTGAGACATACTCTGCTGGAATTTAGTTATGAAGCTGTAGGTTTCTCTCCTATAGGCATCCTAAAGATAAGAGCTGGGTCTTACTCATTTTTGTATTTGGGTAGACAATGACATGCTTCACACAGAGTAACACTTCACCACCAAATGCACATTTTACTGTGGAATTGTAATTTGGAATTGAGCTTTTATGGGAGAGAGTGGGGGGAGAAGAAGAGGAAGGAAGCTAATGTTTGCAGAGTACCTACTAGGGAGCAGGCACTACGTGTTTATGGTGACGATATATCTTTCTACCTTCTTTTCTGGATCAGTAATTCTCAAATTGGAGCAAGAAAACACAATGTGGAGGAATAAGAGTAGTTTGAAAGAACCCTCCATGTGATGCTATTATTCCTGACTGTGTGTATAAGCACACACATCATAAAACACTCACATATCCTGACAGATATAAACTAAGACACTTCTACAAACAGTACTGTGTCCAAAATACTGTTTGACCTTAAGTGTTGAGGATGGGGGAGTAAGATAAAGAACCATGGATGGAAACTGTGTCCGTATATGTTGTACATGTCTATATGATGCATACACACTCAAAGATGCCCACTAGATGGCAAGCCCACATTTCAAATGTTAACAATTACTGTGATGCCCCCGCTGGGCATTTTAATAATTCAAGCCAAATCCCTATAAGGCCAAGGTATTATATACAGGTTAAGAAGTATACAAGTTAACTTTGTGGTGATGGTCTTACAAATACCTTCTAGAAATAGAGTCTGAATTTATAGCTCCACAGTTTCTAAAATCTACTGACTTATTTTCCAGCCAAAATATAGTATTAATGCAGGTAAATTAAATTCCCTTATTAGATCATCTGATTTCATAATTCAGCTTCAATATGAATTAATTCCAGGACTAAAGCAAGTGGCAAGGCCAGGATTTGACCCCAAGTAGTTTACTTCCAGAAGCCAGGCATTAACTGGGATGCATCTCCACCCTTCTCTAGGATGAAAGGGAAGAAGCCAAAGAGGAACGCTAGTGCCCTTGCCCTAGGTTAGCCGCCTCCCTCTGTTCCT
Source organism: Phoca vitulina (assembly GCF_004348235.1). NCBI lineage: Eukaryota > Metazoa > Chordata > Mammalia > Carnivora > Phocidae > Phoca > Phoca vitulina. The sequence goes on from NW_022589711.1 coordinate 41,595,766, forward strand.
CCCTTGACCCCCCCACATCACTGCCAGCCTTAGCTGACACTGCCCTGCTCAAAATCCTCCAGTGGCCACCCCTTACAGGAGCAACTCTGAGCTAGCACAAGCTGGATACACCACCAATCTCTCCCACATCCAACCACACTGATTTGTTTTCATTCCCTGAACAAGTTCTGGGCTCACTCACCTCCAAGTCTCTAGACTCTTGCTATCCTGGAAATCCTCACCCCTATTATCTGCAGGAACAAGTAGTCAGCCTTCAGGTCTTCCCCACAGTCACTCATCTAAGGTGCCCACTCGGACTTTGCCAGGAATTGGGCCCTCCCATTTCAATGCTTCCATCATGCCATTTATCTCATGATTTGGCAATTGCCAGTGTGGCTGGTTTTCCTGCCACCGGAGGGAGCACTCCAGGCATGGTGTCTTTGCAGCTTTGTGTCCTCAGCACCAAACCTTGTGTCTGGCATACAGAGGACACACAGTAAATTTGGCTGCTTGAATAAATGAATAAACGCAAGAGTGTAAACAGTCAGACTGCAGACTCTCTTAAAAATCCCAGCCTTTGGGTCATGGGATATAGAGGGAGGTAACTCCTACTGAATCCCTTGCAGAGGTGTGGACCGGGATGGAGGAACAAGGGGCCAGAGCCAGAGAAGCCCACTCAGGGAGGTTGCAGGGCTATTACAGTGGGTCCACAGAGCTTCCTTGCTCTGGTGTCCCAAGGATAGTCCTTCAAAACATTAAAATACATGGGAAGGAGTCCCCCTTACAACCTTCTATATCCCACCATCCTCTACAATCAGGTGAATCCCTGGCTATTTTTGTAACTATTCTCTTTGATTTCCTTTGGAACTCTCCTTGACCTCCTTTGAAATGAGCCTTCTTTGCTTAATATCAATGCCAGCTAGAGATTCAGATATTTTCTGGGGGCTCCACCAAGAGATATCTTCTGAGATTTCTTGGCCATTAGAGGAACAGGTTTCAATGCAGGACTTGGGAGCTAGCTCTGCTCATTAACTATGTGGGCTACATTAGTCAGCTAGGGCTGCCATAACAAAGTACCACAAAATGGGTGGTTAAACAACAGAAATTTATTATCTCATGGTCCTGGAGGCTAGAAGTCAAGATCGAGGTGTTGGCAGGGTTGGTTCTTTCAAAGGGATGTGAGGCAGAATCTGTTCCATGCCTCTCCCCTAGTTCCTGGTGGATCCCTGGCAACCTTGGCATTCCTTAGCATCACTCCAATTGCTGCCTATGTCTTCACATGGCATTCTCCCTGTGTGCATGTCTGTGACCACATTTCTGCATTTTATGTAGGAGACACCAGTCATATTGGATCAGGGACCCATCCTACCCCAGTTTGTCCACATCTTAACTTAGTTACATCACAACCACCCTATTTCCAAAGAAAGGTCACCTTCTGAGGTCCTGGGAGTTAGAACCTCAACATATGATTTTTGAGGGAACACTATTCAACTCAGAACATTGGCCATATTTTCCACAGCAAAAATTAGGACCCCCTCATTTAGCATATGGTGTGACATTAGGACAGAATATTTGGAATCAGGACTCTCTAGGAAATGTGGGGGTTTAGGGAACATCATTTTTTAAAGTAAATCCAGGCAAGTGCATGTTAATCTGAAGGGTTTTAAAACATCCCTAAGTAGGGACACCTGGGTGGTCTGCCTTTGGCTCAGGTCCTGATCCCAGGGTCCTGGGATCGAGCCCCACATCGGGCTCCTTGCTCAGTGGGGAGCCTGCTTCTCCCTCTGTGTGTGCTCTCTCATCTCTCTCTCAAATAAATAAATAAAATCTTTTAAAAAGTAAAAAATAGGGGCGCCTGGGTGGCTCAGTCGTTAAGTGTCTGCCTTTGGCTCAGGTCCTGATCCCAGGGTCCTGGGATCGAGCCCCACATCGGGCTCCTTGCTCAGCTGGGAGCCTGATTCTCCCTCTCCCACTCCCCCTGCTTGTGTTCCCTCTCTAGCTGTCTCTCTCTCTGTGAAATAAATAAAATCTTTTAAAAAAATTTTAAAAAATAAAATAAAATAAAATACCCCTAAGTAGATATCCAATTGAAGAAGTTCTGCTAAATACCTAGAATTAGAGCAGACACCTGTGACTGCTGTAAATAATCAGGTCCCATGGAATCAGAGAGGACTTCCTATGAAATCAAATCAACATAAAATGAATAGATGATAGGTAGGTAGATAGGCACACATACACACACACACACACACACACACACATCTTTGAAAGAATGCACAAGTAGGTGAGATTTGTGTACATTCTACTAGCTTCTTTTAAGATCAGTATGGAGAATTAACTACTTGTGTATAGAGGATTGAAAAAAGCAGAATGTTCCCTGAAATAGAGGTAAGACTTTTCAAATGTGATTTTTATTACAAACTGGTATCATTTCCCTACCACCAACAACCCCCGTGACTTTGTAAATATATATACATAAATATATAAATATATATAAGGTATAATATATATATACATATATACAAGGTATAATAAAAACAACAGAAATATATTATCCAATTTCCAATTTCCAAATGTTCACAATTTTAGGGGTAGAATTATGTACCGAGGATAACTTATATCTGTAACCTATTATAACTCCTGCCCTCAAACTAATTTTTGCATACTGTGTTCCCAAGATAGAAATAAAAACAGGTCTGGGGACACCAGAGATGCAAGAAAAGTGTGTTAAAAAAAACCTCACAGGGCCATAATGGAGCCACTTAAGTTAAAGTCCCAAGTCAGTAAACCAAGACTTAATACCTAAGCAAATTGCAGTTCCAACCCCCCAGGAATGCAGCCTTTAACCAGTTAACATGGGAACTTCCTGGTCAGCACTAGGGAATGTACTGCAAGACCCCTTCCACTCCCCTTAGGAGGGCAACCCTGCCTAAAACAATGGCTTCTTTGCTAATCACTTCCTTTTTTCTTCTCCCTCTCTACTTTTAAAAACCTTTCCTTTTCGGTTCTATTTGCTAGACGGGGATGCTGCCCGATTCATGAATCATTTAATAAAGCCAGTGAGATTTTTACATTTTACTTGTTTGAATTTTTGTGACCTAACAGATTTGGTGGCAACAACAAGATCCAAAGTGAACTCACCTGGCAACATTAGGGAACAAGAAACACAGGTGTGACCCCCTGTGAACCCTTTTGGGTTCGCTGTCTTTCTCACCGTCTCCAAGGGCCCTTGGTGAGTTCCTCTTGGTTGAGCTCTGCTCTATTTGCCTTTGAGCTTCGAATCTAATTGGCTTTCCCTTACAGGGCAGGGCAGCTCGAGTTGGCAGATGGTTCTGCCTGGAGCCCAGCTGAGCTGGCAGAAGTGTCAACCAGAAGCCAAGCCCCAGACGTTCAGACCCCAATTCCCCAAGTAGAAAACCCCAAGACCTTACTTAGCTCTGTCCCTGGATTCCATGCTGGGAACTGCTGGTGGCAGCTGCGGTTCTCATGCCTTGGGGTTGGCTGGATCCATCCCTTCTGCAGTCCAACGTCCCACGGAAATTGGTGGTGGTGTGCAGGTGGTCCTGTGGGCAGGATGCCGTAACATCTCTTGGTCACTGCCGATATATTAAGGTGCACATGTTTGTTTGCCTTGTTTTGTGTAAACAAAAGGTATTACTAAGGGAATCTCAGAAACCAGAAAGCAGCAAAAATTGGTAGGCCCGGGTCAAGCATTTAAAGTCTGTTAGAGGGCTTGCCACCTCAAAAAGACTCCTATGATAGGGTAATTTGGTCAGAAAACAGGTTCAGTTGACCCGCCAACTTCAAGACCTCGTGCAACGAGGTACGCTATAAAACATTCCACAATTCCCAACCCACAGCTTGTCCCTCTTCTAGGTATTAGTTTGGCTCTGAGAAATCCAAAAGTCTAGGTAAAAGAAATGGGATCCTTTACATCCAGAGAACTGAGCCTGCCGCTTTCGAGCACACCTGTTAATGTTATGTCCAAGAACTAAGGTCCCGGAAGTTGCAGATTATCTACAAAAATGGCAAAATCCTACTAAAAGCAACCTAAAATTACAATGGCCCTTATGGGGAATGTTGCAATTAGTTAAGAACATTTAAGAAGGGCACTTAAAAGCAGGATCCCCAAAGAAGACAGTATGAAATACCTGTTTTAATCGGCAAGCAGAAGCTTCCAAAGGTTTTGAAATTCCAAAATAGCTTCCTTGAAAATTTTGCTGCAAAGAGCTGATAAAAAAAAATGTAAAAGACACAAGAGAATCCCTTCTTGGCCTTTTGGCTAAGATCAAGTGTAAAAGACGCAAGAGGTACCAAATACAAAAAGCTCTAAAACTGATGTAATTCTTAATGCTTCCCTTTTTATCCTCCTTTGTTTGAATAATCATTCTAAGTTGTCCTCTGAATTGACTTTACCTGACCATAAAGGCCATTCAAAGTTCATCTATCCTTTACCATCCCACAAATTTCCCCTATTTATCCCAAACATCTTGTAAATTATTGGCCTTAAGAAACCAAAGTCCTTCTTGGAGAAATTTATATTCTTTCTCGGCCTCTCTTTTTTTTTTAAGATTTTATTTATTTGCTTGTCAGAGAGAGAGAGAGCACAAGCAGGGGGGAGTGGCAGGCAGAAGGAGAGGGAGAAGCAGGCTCCCCACTGAGCAGGGAGCCCGATGCGGGGCTCCATCCCAGGACCCTGGGATCATGACCTGAGCTGAAGGCAGACGCTTAATGACTGAGCCACCCAGGCATCCCTCTTTCTTGGTCTCTTAAAGTATATACCTTATCGTGTCTTTGAAATGTAAATGCAGCCTACAATCATCTGAGACATGAAAGGGCAAAAAATAGGAAAAGAGGCCTTTTTAAAATACAAACTGCTAAAAGGGCTCTTGTGTCTGAACTCTACCACAACCTCTGAACATTAATTCCAGGGACAAATACAGATCTTAAAAATCTCCACAAATATTAATAACTATAAGGTATTTGTGTGTGTGTGTGTACACACACAGGTTACAATGTATATATGTTATAAATGTGAGATATTTTTCTACCTCTGGGTGTTACTGATAAAATTAATTTGTAAAACAGTCCTTTGTAGTTGGTTTAAAAGCAAGCACTTGTAGGTTTGGGTATTCTAAAAATTTCAGAAAGATCTAAACTAATCCAAATGTTTTTCAGGTTCACACAATCTGGGAAAATATTCAGTATTAAAGCAAATTTAAGGTTGTTGGTTTGCCTACAATAGACATGTCTTCAGAGTTATCAGCATTAAATATAAAACGTTTATTCTGCCTGGATTTACTGAAAGTCAAAAAAGTTCATATTATTTATGTTGCAAAATTTGCCAGAAAAAATAACTTAGAATAATGGTTGACTTTGTCTAATGTGTAATGAAGTTTTTGTGAGTAACCTAAACATAAGAACAAGTAAATTAAATAGATGTAAATAAGATAAAAAGGTTTTAGATAAACTTTCTAAATAGTTTCCCCCAAATCTTTTTGGTAACCTGAAATCTAAAAGTTTCATTAAGGGATGAGTTAAGTTCATTAAATATCTAAATTATTTCCAAGTAAGATAATATAGTGAAACATTAATTATTGAACATTAGTTTATTTACTTTTGGTTTCCTTATTACAAAGAAACTAAAGATAAATCTTGAACTGTTGATAAACATGTTTTGTGCTTTTTCAGAGATGATACAATGAAGAAGCACATTTCTAGAAATTATAAAATGTATTTGTAAATTTATCTAAAGAATACTGGTATAACAGTTCACAATTTCTTACTTCTTAGCTTCCACTAGAAATTAGTTTCTAAGGGTTAAGAATTCTAATTAATATATGTGGTTAAAGCTATTAGAAATAATAAGAGAAATATCTCTATCAAGAAAAGTAGGATGTATGTTTTCTGTAAAAGAAGGTATGGGAAACGGAAATGCATTTTTGTTGAGGGAAAAGAAAGTAATTTTGTCCAAAAATGAGGCTGGTTGTTTAAAGAGGGAAAACTTAGGACAAAATCTGAATGTAAAAAGAAAGTTGTAGAAGATTTAAGAAAAAGCAATCCTTGGAAAGAAGTCTTATGTATGGTCAGTACTGGCTAAGATTAAACTAAATTTAGTTAGGTAAATGAGTTTTAATATCAAAAGTATACTGAGGCAAAATTAAAATTTTGTTTTCTCTTTGGTAAGAGGACAAAGTTTTCTTGAACTACTGGTCTTCTCTTAGTAAGAAATTGTAAACAATAGCTTTTCTTTACTTTTAAAGTTATCTGCTTAGAAAACAAGGATTCTGTGCTTTGCCAAAATAATTTCTTATGTTTATTAGGTCTTTGATTACTTAAGAAAATTAAGTCTTAATATTAAAAGAATTAAACTTTGTTCACAAATATATAACCTTCTGCATTTGCCTTTAAAATCTTTTACTGTCACTTAGATTAAATGGATAATTAGGTGTTGTTTCATAATGATCTGTGATTCTATTTAATCAGATGTTCAGATCTTTTGCTATTTTTGACATACTTCCAAAAATAAAATTCTAACACGAAGTCTTTTGACCGCAGTCTAACTGAGGAGATCCAGAGGGCCCTGGAACATTTCAAGGTTTTGTTTTCATCATAAGTGAGAGATAGTAAGCTAAATAGGCTCATTTAGTATGTTAAATTACATGGGAAACATTGCCAAATAAATGATGCTAAACCTTCTTTGACTGTATTTGTGTAGGTATACGTCATTAAAATAAGTGTTCTAGAAATTGTATGAAACTCCTAGAAACCTGATCTTTCCTAATATGCTATTAATGTAAAGTGTTGTGTGTCGTAGAAATAATCAAATTTCCTTGTCAATTTCATTGTAATGAACTATCAGATCTTTAGCCATGGTCACTTTTAAGTCCCTTGTCATTTACAGTTATTGTTTTACTCTGATGCTTTTGCAAATGTGTCTTCTCCAGTGAAATTCATGGAAAGGAAGCTGACAAGTACTGTAGAATACAGATTTCTGATAACCTTCAGCTTATACAACGAACTGGCATTTAGAAACTCTCAAAGGCTGTCCTGGAATCTCCTTGGAAGGGACTCTACTGGGTCCTCTTCACTAACATATGGCAGCCCAACTTCAGGGACTTCACCTTGCCGATACACATCACAGCTGAAGAAGGCTCCACCTGACATCTACTACTATACAAGAGTTGAAAACCTCCAAATCAAACTGACCGGGAAGAGAAGTAGCTGACGTCAATGTAGACTGCTTCTGCCCCAGATTCTGAGTCGACGTCATACTAACTAACCATGAAACCCTTGCTTCCCCTTCTTTCCTTTACTCTGACCCTGCCCTGGAAAGATCATGCCATCATCGGCATTTTCCAGGCTATTGCTAAAGGGGGTGAGCTTTGCCTTTCAGGCTGCTGGATTTGTCATCAAAAACTTCGATCCGTCCATTAACAGGGCCGCGTTAGTGAAGGTGCCCGGACAGGGTTTTGTCTGTGTCTGTGGTGGTTATCATTCCCCTCGGGTCTCTGAATGCCCGGTTGCTGGTGGCCAGGCTCAGCAATGATTCCTCCATTGTGCCCCTCACTTTTCACAAGCAAACTGAGACATCTCATGGGTCAACTCCCTTGGATTTACATTGTCTTGTTAAAAAAAAAAAAAAAAAGACCTACTAGGACATATTCATGACTCAGGATTTGCTTCCTTTGGCAGGGCCCTACTTCCTTGGTTAGGGGTAAATGCAAATGAGAATATGATCAGGAACTTCTCCTTCACACTTAACTATATTGTAGAATCCATTGCTAAGACAATAGCTGCTGGACAAAGATCCTTAGATTTTTCTGGCCAGAGTTGTTCTTGATATTGGATAGCACCTGATGATCTTTTAGCCGAGCAAGGAGGTGTCTGTGCTCTGGCCAGCAGCACCTGCCGCACCTGCGTGAACACTTCTGGGGAAGTTCAAACACAATCACATAAGATCGCCGGGCAAGCCACTTGGCTTGAAAAGGAGACTCCAACAGTGTCTTTCTTTTACTTCTTTGATTTTGATTGGTTTGGGTCTTGGAGACCATGGCTTCAAAATGTACTCCAGACATTGGGAATCATCCTGCTTTTAGTAATCCTCCTAATCTCCCTGGTGCACTATATTCTCTCAAAAGCTTTAAATGCTTGTTCACAGCTGCTAACATCCAAGCAAATGATCTCCCTAAGACACGAACATCAGAAGAATGGAGAGGATGATGGACTTAAACGTTGAGAGTGAGAAGTCATAATCTGTGACTATTACAGAGATGAAGCAAAAATGTCATGACCTGTGAATAGCGCACAAAACAAAAACAACAAAAGCTGGGAGAACTCTGGAGCGGTAACTGAGGATGGTGTTAATGCCTTAAATTTTGATCACATTTCAAGTAGGCTGAGAGCCTGATCAAAAAGGAGGAATTATTAAAGAGAAAACCACAGGGCCATAATGGAGCTCCTTATGTTAAGGTTGCAGGGCAGTAAACCAAGACTTAATAATACCTAAGCTAACTGCAGTTCCAACCCCCCAGGAATGCAGCCTTTAACCAGTTAACATGGGAACTTCCTGGTCAGCACTAGGAAATGCACTGATAGACCCCTTCCACTCCCCTTAGGAGGGCAACCCCGCCTAAAACAATGGCTTCTTTGCTAATCACTTCCTTTTTTCTGCTCCCTCTCTACCTTTAAAAACCTTTCCTTTTCGGTTCTATTTGCTAGATGGGGATGCTGCCCGATTCATGAATCATTTAATAAAGCCAGTGAGATCTTTACATTTTACTTGTTTGAATTTTTGTTATTTAACAGTGTGAGCCACAGTCAGAACTGCTTCCCCAATAGCCCACAAACTGCAATATACCTTCCGTGTTAGAAAAACTGTTTAACAAGAGACAATTCTACCGTTTCTGAGAATTTTTCCACTTTTCTAACAAACATAAATTGCCTCAAATCATGTGGAACTAGGAAAGATAAAATAAATTAATTAAAATAAAATAAACTTAAAGTCATAAATGTGTTTTACATGGGATATCCTTGTAATGGGAAATAGGAAAAGACCCCGAGAAGTTGGGTAATGATGAAGGAAATGGAAGAACTGCTCAGTAAGAAAACAATAATCGGTGTTTGTGTATGAGCACTAACCTAGGTCCAGGCAAAGCGGTAGGCTGTTTCCGTCCGTATTTAATCCCCTCAATAACCCTACCAGGTAGCTATCCTTACCTCCATTTAACAGATGGGGCAACTGAGCCTCAGAGCGGTTATGTGATTTGTCCAACCAAGGCCGTGGAGTAAATAAGTGGCAGAAGCAGGCATGGAATCCAGGTCAGCCTGAACCCACAGCCCATGTGCCCAGAGCTGGTGAGAGGCCTCTGGGGGATCTGAGGCTTTCATTAAGTGCCTGCACAACATCTCCCTCTCAGAGAGAATGGAGTAGCAACACCAGGCATGTGGAGGAAGGTTGGAATGGCCTGGGAGGAGAGTGAGGAGGTAGATTAAGGGGCATCAAGGCTTCACAACAACTGTGTACTGGGAAAACAATTTTGTTCAAGAGGGCTATTTATAGGGATGTTTTTCCTCAGCACTCCCTTCCCCCATCTCCTCCCTTTTGTGTTAAAAGGCGCCTGGCAGATTGGTAGAGGGTTACAGGCAATGCACAGGAAACTCTGGAACACAATGCACGGGGCGGGGACAGATCCCCACCCACCTAAGAACATCGCTAGCTCCGGTATTCAGAGACCCTGCGGGGGGACAGCTGGAGCTCACAGACGGGTCTCTGCTCCTCTTATCATCTTTCTCCCAGACAGAAAGAAGGCACCATGCCCAAGGGGGTGCAGAACAGAGTAAAATTAGGAAGCAGAGGCAGAATAAGAGGCAACAGAACAAAGCAAACAAACACCAACGTAACTGAAATCGGCCAGGTAGCCAAGTCATCCGCTATCCAGAGGACTCCTGAATTCTATGAGGAGTCCAGCTTTTTCCACCCAAGTCTCTGTTCAGCTTTCAAACTCCCAAGACACAGAGTGTGGAGTGGGAGAAGTGATCCCAAACCCAGCTGCTGAGAGGGACCCCAGAACCTCCTGGACCCTCGGGACAGACCCAGCCAGGCCTGTGGGGACAGCTGCTTACAGGAACAGCCTCTCACACTCTTCCCTCTGGGCCACCAGACAGGGGCCCCCAGCCAAATAGATCCACATCCAGACTTAGAGGTTAAGGCCAGACCCTGGGCAGATTCAAATGTCTGTCTACTAGTGATTCAACCCACAGCACTTGGCTCTCCCTCTGGCCTTGTGAAGTCTCTCTACATGAGACTGGGAAGGATGCTTCCTGCGGCTGTTTGGCAGCGTCCCGCGCCCCTGCTGGAGTGGGACAAGGCGGTCTTGTGCTGCCTGGTTTGCTCATCGCGTCTGAAATACTGAAGACTCATTTAGCGCTACGCTGTGCATCATGGGTCAAATGGCATTACAGTTTTCAAAACACTCTGCAGAACACAAAAGATTTCCAAACCTCTTGTGTTTGAACAACATTCAATGCAAAGGAATTAGAGCCTAACTAAAATACTGGTAGCAAAAGACATTTCTCAAATAATTTCAGTGTGTGTGCAGATGTCTCATCTAATTTCTAGGCCTAACCTCTTCACTCCTACCCAGTCCTGCATTTTACACAAAGGGCATTTCCTCCTGGAAGCTCTGATAGTGTCACCAGCTGGACCCCAAGACCTAACCTTTACTGCCTACCTGCTTGGACTCACTGACTTTTGTCCCACATTTTTTCTGAAGCTCTTCTTTCCAGCTTATCTCTTAACTCAGGCAAAAGACCCAATGGGCATAACATCCTGTGATGGAAACCGAAACTACTTCTCAAGCAATAAAGACTGGCTCAGACAAAGAGCTCCTGCTGGCCCAGACTACCCAGACCAGTATGAATTTAACCCCGACTCACACTTGCCCAGATGGACCGAGGGACTGACAGCTACCTTTACCTCATTCTAATAGTCAAATCTCCGCCCAAGGAGCACAAGCCTCATTTACATAACATACAATTTATGTAAAGGCATGATTCCTTAAGGTGCATGCATCACCTTCTGCCTGCCTCTACATATGATGACAAGGCTCCCCGATCTAAATATGCATCCTAACCCTAAATAAAAGGAACCCATTCACCCTTACTGGGGAGTCACGGCTTTGGAAATTATTCCCCATGATCTCCTTATTTCCTGCAAATAAAGTTTCCTTTGTGCAACAACTCACTTGGTGTAGTTTCTTTTTCTTTTTTTTTTTTTTTTTTTTAGAGAGACAGAGTGCATGCAAGCACAGAAGCAGCATGGGGGAAAGGGCTGAGGGAGTGGGAGAGAGAGGAAGAATCTTCAGCAGCCTCCACACCCAGCGCGGAGCCGACTAGGGGCGATCCCATGACCCTGATGAGCTGAAATCCAGAGTCAGATGCTGAACCGACTGAGCCACCCAGGCACCCCTGGCATAGTTTCTATCTGCGACTCACCACAGAGTGAACTCATGTTAGTTTGGTTACAGTAGGGCCCTTGACATATAGAGAAGTTTTATCTTTCTGCAAAAAAATAATTTTTACCCTCACCAGCCCCCAATCTTTTTTAAAGTTTTTATTTATCTATTTACTTAGAGAGAGAGAGAGAAAGTGCATGCACAAGCAGGAGGAGGGACAGAGGGAGAGAGAGGATTCCAAGCAGACTCCTCACTGAGCCTGGAGCCCGATGCTGGTCTTCATCTCACAACCCTGAGATCACGACTTAGGTGGAAACCAAGAGTCAGATGCTCAACCGACTGAGCCACCCAGGTGCCCCACCAGCCTCCAATTTTATAAACTTGGGGTCATCTTAGACTCTACTCTCTCCTACATTTACTCTTTTATTTTATTTTTTTAAAGATTTATTTATTTATTTATTTATTTGACAGATAGAGAGACACAGCGAGAGAGGGAACACAAGCAGGGGGAGTGGGAGAGGGAGAAGCAGGCTTCCCGCAGAGCAGGAAGCCCGATGCGGGGCTCGATCCCAGGACCCTGAGCTCTAATTTATTTTGAGCTGAAGGCAGACGCTTAACCGACTGAGCCACCCAGGCGCCCCTACATTTACTCTTTTAAATAAAAGTCTGAGGTTCTTAAATATTAGGTAGGGGTACTAATCAATGCAATTGCTTTTATTTAAATTCAATTAGCCAACTTACAGTACATCATTAGTTTCAGATGTAGTGTTCAATGATTCATCAGTTGCATGTAACACCCAGTGCTCATCCCATCATGTGCCCTCCTTAATGCCCGTCACCCAGTTACCCCATTCCCCCCACTGATCCAAGCAATTATATTATAAAAAGTCAGTTAGACTTTATTTTTTTATAATTAAATATTTTTTCTTTTTCACTATTCCCTCACTGTCTGCCCTTTCTATCCCGAAATGCCTAGCTGATGGTGAAGCCACTGAACCCCATTCTCAGCTGGGGAACTGGCTGCAAAGCAGGGTTTCCCCATGCTTTTTTCTCCACCTGAGTAATGCAGCTTTGCAGTTCTAGGAACTGAAGGGGAACTAAACTAGACAATGCTTCAGAGAGAGAGAGAGAGAGAATATCATGTGTAATAATAACTATGTCTGCTCTTCAACTTTTGAGCTAGGAGTAGGACCATGTAAGGCCTTCCTCCTCTGTTCTCACTGCAACAACTTGCTTTTGGAAGCCTACTTAGAGGCAAAACTGACTTCCATGGGCATAGAGGTGGTGGAGCAACGGGAGCCCAGCTGGCATGTTTCAGGGCGTATTGCTAGCGGGTTGCCTCTGCTTCTGGGCCTGAGACACTGATTCTGGTTCCTGTTCCTTCTCATCCGTCAGGGGGCCTCTCTTCCACTCTGTTCTGTTTGATTCGAGAATGGTAATGTGGACCTCCTCCAACCCTACTAGGGAACTTAGCCTACCTCATTTGAACACTTAGAGGTCACAGTTTGCAGCATAACCTAGATCTGGGAACTCATGGCATAGACAAATGCAGTAATGGAACTTGGGATATATAACTTTCTAGAAGTCCTTTTGCTCTGGCCATCCTCATCCTCTACTAGCTTTCAGACACTCAGGGCACTGGCGTCCGGGCCCAGGGTGGGCACAAGGCCTGTCTCATAGAAGAGCCTCACCCAATAGATTAGTCTGCTAGAGCTGCCATAACAGAATACCATAGACTGGGGAGTGGAAACAACAGACGTTTATTTTCTCACAAGTTTTGGAGGCTGGAAGTCCAAGACTGAGGCATCACAGGTTAGGTTTCTCCTTGAGGCTTCTCTCCTTGCCTTGTGGACAGCCACCCTCCTACGGTGTCCTCACACGGTCTTTTCTCTGTGGTTCACATTCCTGGTGTCTCTCTGCATCTTCATCTCCCCTTCTCACAAGGACACTAGTCAGACTGGCTTAGGACCTACTCTAAAAGCCTCGTTTTAACTTAATCACCTCTTTAAAGGCTTTATCCCCAAATACAGTCAGATTCTGAAGTCCTGGAGGTTAGGGCTTTAATACATGAATCTGGCAGGGGAGGCACAATTCAGCTCAAAACACCCAACAACCGGTGATAAAACCAGCATTTTTAAGCTGGAAACAGGGAAGACGAAAGGAGAAGAGAAAATGTACCCAGCAGGAGGATGAGCTGACATTCTCTAACCCAGAACAGAGAATTCAGAACACTCTAAAACTGCTGATTGCTGGGGCGCCCGGGTGGCTCAGTCGGTTAAGCGTCCGACTCTTGATGTTGGCTCAGGTCTTCATCTCAGGGTCCTGGGATGGAGTCCTGGGTCCTCATCGGGCTCCGCAGGAAGTCTGCTTGAGGATTTCTCTCCCTCTCCTGTGCCCCTCCCCCCACTTGTGTGTGCATGCTCTCTCTCTCTCTAAAATAAATAAATAAATCATGAAAAAAATAAAATAAAATTGCTGATTGCCAATTCTAGTTTTACGGCCAAGTAAAAGAAAAGGCTACCCCACACATGACACTAAAATCTCCCCATACCCACTCTCTGTCTTCTGTATCTAATTTATTTATGGCAGAGAAAATTACTAACATCATTGGCGAGGGAAGCAGATGGCACCCTTTGATAGGCAGCAGTCTTAGTTGCCGATAAGATAAATCGTAGGCAACAGCAAAACCCAATGGTGGGAGCTCCATGTGAGTGCAGTGCTTTTTGTCCTATGATAATCTACTGAAGGGATCATTTATACTACCGCCAAACAGCTTAATCTGTCCTCCTATTAGCTAACATTCTTATGCAATCTCCATATAATCTTACTTTCTAGGAAATCCCAAGCCCAACGGATAAACCCTTTGAAACCCAAATCTGATTTTCTTCAGCAGACCCAGAAAAAGGCACACGTCTTCGGGTAAGCAAGGAGAAAGAAAAATGAGAAGAGTAAGAGATAAGCAGAGGAAGGAAAGAGAAAGAAAAGTAGAATGTCCAGAACAAGGGCTAGATTCAAGTTTGGCATCTATCACAGGGCATACTCAGCAATGAAAGGGGACAGGGACAAGTGGGGAGGGGGGCAGTTCTCCAGCTTCCTGAGTCTTGCTGTCACTATGTGGCTTCATTATCTGGCTTGAGAAATTGTGAGTTCTTCCAACCAGAAGTGTAGATAATTGAGAGTTATCAAATAAAGACAAAGAACCACCATGAACATGTATCAGATGTTTGTTCAATCAGCCCAGGCATCATGGACACCTTGGCCAGCGCTCAGTTTTACCTCAACTCTGAACGCAAAACAACTTGAACCCAACTTAACATGACTTATCACGAAGCAGGGACCAAAAGGTCTCAGGCTGTTCCAGGATGAAACTTCTAGGATTGCGGCATCCCCCTGGGGAGTCCTCAGTGAAGCACAGAAGAATCTTAGGGCTGTGTCAGGGTCACCAGCTTTCTCAGTTCACCTAGGCAGTTCTGTTTTATGACAACCTACACTTCTGTGTTTGTTGGTGATTAAGGGGATCTGGTACACAGTTAATGTTATACTGTGAAGTGTATGAGAATTATTTATAAATCACTGGTGGACTTTATTGTGAGAAAGATTATATTTAACAAAAACTATATGTAATTAAAAATTAATTGATATTTGAATAAGGGCTGTTGATTAGTTAATATTATGGTATCAGTATTAATTTCCTAATTTTGATAATTGTGCTCTGGTTATAGCAGATACTAATATTTGGGAAAGCAGAGTGAAGGGTAATGGGAATTCTTTGACTATTATTTGCAAATTTTTTATAAGCTGAAATTACTTCAAAATGAAAAGTTAAAAGAAGATTTTCAAAGATTTAAAGAGGTAATTCAAGAACTTTATCCATATTTTGTGTTCTGGGGGCCTGGACCCAGGAAAAAAGCACCTCTTTGGCCTCTCTCCTTTGCTGCCAAAGTGATGAAATCCACTGTAGGGTAGATGAAATGAACGAATATGAAAGTCCTCGCTAAAGTAAACTCCTAAACAAATGGTAATAGTAATAATTATTGTCTCATATGGAAATGCTTCTCTATAAATAGAGGGAGGAACAAGCCATCATACTGAATACCCTACCAGATATTCTCTAAGTAGCTTACAAAAAGCTTAGAAATTGCTGTCCTGGGGATCCATTGACTGGTTTTGAACAAAGCAGGCATATAACAACAATATTTCAGGAAGGGTCATCAAGCCTTTAGTACATAGGATGGATGGAGTGGGCAGAGCCCAGACTCAGCAAATGCCACTATGAGTTATTCTAATAACTGAGGAGTGAACAATCCTTACTGAATGGGCGTGGAAAAGAAGAAACCCAGAGGAGAGGCATTTTAAAGGACTAGCCTGGAGGTGGGGGTGAGAGGGAAGAAATGAGTCAGTGGTTACTTGAAGATGTCTAGCCAAGATGACTACAGCAATGCTGGTGTCACTGAGAGACGGATGGAAAATGGAAGGAAGGAAACCCCATACACAGAGCTTGGGTTGGGAACTCAAGTGGCTCCAGAAGCCAGGCAGGTGCAAAGGGGGGAAGACAGGCGGTGGGAGCTGCAAACCTGAAAGGGGGCTGTCACAGCTGGACATCAGCAGTCCTTGCCCTGTGGGATTGCACTTTCTTTCCGTGTTACCAGATCTCCCATTTTTGCAAGAGAAGCTAGAAACTCAGATCTCTTAAGTGAAATCTCTTAACCCTTCAAAGTTGGCAATTCATTTAAAAAAATTTTAAAGCATTGTGTTGCCAAACCAAACACATCTGTGGACCAGATTCGGAAGGCAGGCTGTCACTTGTGACCTTTGGCAAAGACAGAAGGTTAAGGGTCAAAGTTCACTGTCACTGTGATACATAGGGAGTTAGGTGACTGTAAAGGGATTCAGTAACTAAAATACTATACTTAAAGTTTCCATCAGCAATCTGAGCTGTATGAATGTCCCTACCCTTCAAGTCTATATATGGATTTGAATTTATACAGGAAGTTTAATCTAATCTTCAAATGGTTAAATCACAAGAATTTGAGTGCTTACTGTGTGCTGAGTACACAGAAGTCAAGGAATTTCAGATCTAACTGGAGAAGAAAAAATCAAGTCCTCCTGAAAACTTGAGACAAATTTTGGAACAGCCCGGGAGACTCCTTTCTCCACATTATGCTAGACTATCAGTCACCTTAAATCCTGGATACCCCGCAAATCACTTCCATTTGGCAAACTTGGAATAATGCGTGTGTGGGATGTGGTGTGGGGGTGGTGTGTGTGTGTGCGCGCGCGCGTGAATCTGTAACCAGAAATCCGATTTCCTGGGCAGTGGTTACAAGGCGGCAGCCCCCAGTCTTCCCTCAGCGTAGGAGGGGAGCTAACTGGGTTGGGGGTACCCGGGCGCAGGAGAGGAGGATGGGAGTGGCTGGCTGGCGGAAAACCGCTCGCCGTCAGGTTTCTCCGCTGGAATCCCAGTCTTTGTCTCTGTCACTACAAGTGTTTGTGTAGGTTCTCCTACCAAAATAGAAAGTGTCAAAGAGATGGTGACAACGAGGATAAAAACAAGGCAGGACTTTTTCTCAGTTCCACCTAGCGCCCTCCGCCCAGAAGGCCAGCGCGCCTCCTCCTGCCGTCCTCCGAGAGCCGCGGTGGGGCAGGAAGCGGGCGGCTGGGGCTGCGGGTCCTCCTGGGAGCGCGGCGGTTTCCTCCCGAGCTGCCCAGTTATCTCCAGAGCCGCAGACCAGCTCTCGGAGGAGCGCGTCCTCCCCCCCCCCCCCCCCCCCCCCCGTACTCCTCAACCCACCCACCTACTTCCTCCGGCCCCGTACACACGCAGCACGGAGCTGCCAAAAATTTCCACCCTCCGCCCCCCTCCCTAGCTAACTTCCTTCCAGCATTTCCTGAGCTGGATGATCCTAGGATTTGTAAGACAGGAAAAAAAGGAAGGCGTGAGGGCGGGCGAGAGAGACAGGATGCTTGTTTGTCGCGTTCCCAAAGCCATCTGAAGGCAAGACAGCGGGCGCAGGGCAGAGGAGCCACGCAGCCCCGGGGCTGTCTCCTCGCCCCCCGGCTGCTGCCCGCTTCCCGCGCTCTCGTCCTCTGCTGGGCATCTGCAGAGGCGGAAAGGAGAGCTCGCCCTCCCTCCGAGGCGGAGGAAAACACCCGAAGACACCGCAGGAGCCCGTGAAAGTCCCTGGGACTCCAAGTGAGGAAGTGACACTCCCGCCGGCCGGCCCGCGGCCGCCAGCTCCGCCCGGCCTCCGGCCCAGCGGCCCTGGAGGAGCGCGCCGTGGACTGCAGGCTCCGCGGCCGCGCCGGGCTCAGCGCCCCGCGGGGTCCATGCGCGCTGCCCCGGGCCGCACTTCCTCCGCGCGCCCATGCGGCCCCCCAGAGCCGCGCCGCAGCCCGTGATCTGAGCCCGGAGACCATCCTAGGCGCGGTGCCAAGCACAGGGGAGGGGGAGACGGAGGGGCAACCTCTTTGGGACTAACTCATGAAGAACAAGGGTGCCAAGCAGAAGCTGAAACGAAAGGGAGCCGCCAGTGCCTTTGGCTGTGACCTGACCGAGTATCTGGAAAGCTCAGGACAGGATGGTAAAGTGCCTTCGCTTTTTCCCCCCGCTTTTCTTTTTGTTTGAGGGCGAGATGGATTCAGTTCACAAGTTAATGTAGTCTAGGCCTGTGGGCGCAGTGTACTTTTTTTTTTCTTTTTAAAGAACACGTATGGTTCCTAAGGTGCACGGCGCTGCCACCCCGACGTGCTGAGGTTGTGGCGGTCCTTCCGTTGGTCGCACACCAGCCGTTAATGGGCGGTGCTGCTTCAAGTTTAACCGGCTACCTCTGCGGGCTGGGGGTGGGAGCTCCAGAGGTCCTGATCGCAAGTTTTGGATGTCGGAGGGGAGGGATGCGGGCTGGACTTGTGGGGTGGTGATCAGTGGGCTTCTCCGGGTACATAATTATGACCGCCTTGGGTGTCCTTCGCGGGATCTCCAATTTCATCTGCTCACATCTTTTTTTATTAATGTGCTGGAAGGCAGGGGGTGCGGTGGATCCTGGCTGGGGGAGTGGTTGCACAAACATTTTCTGAATTTCTGAACTGATGCCAGATATATAGTACCTCCCTCCCTCCCCTTCCCAACCCCCCAGACCCTTTACCTCCTCTTGGCTTTCAGATTAGCATTTGGTGTGTCAGACAAGAAGAGTGCTGTAAAAAGGTCAGAGGGCCTGGATTTTAAAATAGTTTAGGGTATATAAAAGAAAAGGAGAGCCAGTGTCTCTGTTTTCAAGGTCAGATTGGATTTTTTTTTTTTTAAAGGGAATCCTGCAGAGTAGAGACAATTTAAACATTTGTTGGGGGAGAGGGAAAGAAAACAATCTAGAATACAATAACAGCGTTTGAAGTTAGAAGTTTTTAATCATAGGAAAGTTGTGGAAATTGAGCAGAAAATGACTCCTTTTGTAAGGTTGACTGGTCTTGTGCATACCGTGACAAAAAGGCCTTGTCTTCAGAAACTTAAGTGAGAGAGAAAATAGTCCACTATATAGGCCTTGTATTTATACATAGATAGCTATAACAAAGGAGGAAACTGGAGGGCTGTTTAACTGTGCAGAATAATTCTGCCTCCAGGAAAATCATCTCAAAAGCAATTTGATCAGCTCATATCAAACGTGCATCTCAAAAAGAGTGCAATGATTTTGTTTCAATTCCGTTTTGTTTTTTTTTTTAAAGACTCAGCACCACCTAGTAATTTGCAGTGGTGTGATATTCCTGCAGTATTCTAGACTTCAGCCTCTGCTGTGTCATTAGGACAAATGGCTTAGTATCTTAGAGCTTGGGGGACCACAGGTTTCAAAACTGCCTCTTTTGAAACCAAGGTATAACAGTCAACTCATTTCATCCTCTCCAATAATCTGGGAGAGGGCAATTTGAAATAAAATTGGACTGAACTTTTTTGAATGTGATAGAACTCCAAGAGTGCATCTTAACCTCTGCCCTCAGAAGTTCAGAAGGAAATGTTTCCCTCCACCTGTTTTTGTGAGGAACTTCAAGTTTAAGTCCAGGTTCACTACAAATGCTGCTGGGATGCCCCTGCCTGCCATGTTGGTGTTATTCTGGTCCCCCCTTCAAGCATGAGAGACGCATGGGGGTGCATGCTGGTCCCGCCCCATTCTTACAATGTTATAAATCATAGGATGAGCCAGGAATCCCAGCATTCTGTGAAGACACCTCAAAGGCAGACTTTGGCAGCTCTTCTTTCACATGCTTTATAGTTTGGGCTTCCATACAGGTTTCGTTTGGAAAAAGAAAAAGGGAAGGGCGCTACTGCTTAAAGAAAAAAAATTGAAAACCAGTACCCAGTGTTCCCAGCCTTGGGGGGGGGGGGGGAAGCAAGGAAGCCCGAACAGGTAAATTGACCTGCCTAAGGTCATACAGTAAATGACAGAGGGTGCAGAGGGACCTGGCTTACCAGGCTCCTCTCCCCTCCCTAGTTTTCTCATCTAGGCCAACATTCTCCTCTAATGATTTTTTTTTTCCTAAATTGAAAGCAGACAGCCCCGTCACAGGATCAGCAAACTTTCAAGTCTGACATACCTGAATACAATTTAGCTTTGAAACAAAAGGAAACTGACCCAGTTAATGATCTAGACACCATTCTTGTGCCACATGAGAATTAGCTGCGCAAAATAAACAGCTTATATAAATGAGAGTGATTAGGATTTCTTTTTTGCCACATCTAAAACTAGTTATGTAGTTGTCTCTTATTTTTCCTGTAGCATCAGTAAGCAAAATGCTAATGGTTTTTTCTCAAAAAATGTGTTTTCCTCGCGGACTTTCTGAAACATGTATTGGTTAGTAGACAAGGCTTGGACTCTGCTTCCAGGGAGGAAAAGCTGATCTGGGCACTACCCCTCTGCCCACCACCTTGGAAGTTCAACCCAGAATCCTGAGGGTGACAAGTCAACATAGTAAAGAAACCAGAAGGCTGGGGAGGGCCTCATGAGATAGACATGATGATTACTGAATTCTGGAGTCAAGGGTAAGGTGATGATCCTGCAAAGAGACAGAGAAAAATGGATCCAGGTCTGGGAACATAAGGGCAGAAGAGGACAGAGATGTAGGATGCCAAGAGCGCCCTTGTGCTTGGCCAGGGAGGGAAAGCCCCAAGCTGGGGTGGAGGACAAAGCTGGTGACAATTCACTGTGCTCAGGCCATCTGAAAATGGGGAAGCTACACCCCTGAGGCCGAGCATAAAGGATGAATGCCATCCACTTCCGTCATTTGCTGTGGCCAGCCCTGCTACCTTCAGCTGGATAAATCTGCCAGGCCAGGGTGTGTGGGTGACAAATAGGTGTCCAGCTCAGAGTGGAAGCTGCTCAGGCCAAGTGTCATCTTTAATCTTTAGGAAGCTGATGAAAACCAGAAGCCCTTTCTCATAGAAATGTATGCTCGTGCACGCATACACACACACACACACACACACACACACACTCACACACAAATCGTGTATACAGTTTCTGTGGGCATCCACACAGATACCAAGTTCAGACCCTGCTGTTGATTATCCCATCTGCACACAGGCCTGATGTGAAGGGTCAGTTTCCCCCTTTCGCTTCTTTGACCACTTTCCTCCCGCCTGGTAAGAACACTCAAGAATGGCACAGAGTTGCTCGTGGCCAGCTTGGCCAGCACAGTGCCTGCCACCCCAACCCTCAGCTCTCCCCTGGGAACCAGATAATGTTATCTTCCTGGCTGGAGTAGAGGGAGAAGAGCGTCCCTCCCTCACTGGTATGCTGAAAATAGTTTTGGGGGTCTTCTTTTTGACCACTGAATGAGAAGGCCATTGCTTGCATCTATGTAATAAAACCCCATCATTTTGTCATCTGTGGTTGGAAGGCTGCGGGTGAAGCCCTGTGAGGCCAGAGCGCATCCACAAGGGTTTCCCACCTCTCCGTTCTCAGCCCAGTGCCCCGGGTCTCCCCACACGGCTTGGAAACGCTGGGGCCAGGAGCCAAGGGACCAGTAAGAGAACGTTATCGGAAAAGCTGTCCTCTGCCTCCATTTGTGTCAGCTGTCTCCACTCTGAAGGCTGAGGACTTTCTCACCCTTCCGAGCAAATCTGTCATTTTATCTGATCCCTGGGAAAAGGTGATATTGTCTGACGCAGTGGTTTGCCATGGTGGCGGCACATTAGAATCACCTGAGGAGCTTTAAAAAAAAAAAAAAGGTGATGCAAGGTGTTGCCCAGGTCCCATCTCAGAACAATTAAATCAGAATCTCTTGGTGCCCAGGCAGGCATGGGTATGTTTTAAAAGCTTCCTAGATGATTCTGATGTGCAGGCAGAGTTGGGAACCACTGTTTGCTGTATAGGGTTTTACAGACCATTTTCTCCCTGGATAAGGAAACTTGACTATTCAGAATGCATCCTCTGAATGTTTGATAAGAACTGTGAGCCTTTTTATGACTAAGATTTTTTTCTAGTTCTTATCAGATATAAAAGGAAGAAAAAAAATATATATATATAAAATTTCTGAGGCTAAATCATTCTCTCAGTTTGTTTATTGGTTTATTTAACAAATAGGGATTGAGGCACGGTGGGGGTACTGTGAGAGAGAAAGAAACATGCACCCCAGACTCAAGAAATTTACAGTCTAAGGGATGTGAACAAACTTTCAGAAACGAATGGCTCAATGAAGCTTTGAAATTAGCTGTCATAACTGAAGGAGAACATGTAAAAGCTACTATCTACAATCAAACAGATAAGATACCCAAACATAAACAGGAACAAAGTCTTTCTGTTCAAGGCAGGATTTAACACTGCCTGGAGAACCAGGGCAGGTACTCTCTTTGGCTTAGTCTCTTCCTCCCCAGCATCTTGCCGGGCACATCCTTATCACACCCTCCCTTACCTCCTTCTTCATTCTTTAGCTCTCAGCTCCTTCTGGAAACCTTCCCTCACCTCCCAAGTCAGGTGCCCCTGCTGGGGACTCCCATTAGGAGTTCTGGAAGCTTACTGTCTGGCACTGAATTCCAGCTTTGCCTGTTCCTGACCCTGGCGTAAGTTACTTACCCCCCTAGGCCTCAGTTTCCTCACTTGTGAAATGGTGATAAGAGGACTGATATGAAGATAAATGAGTTCATACCGGCAAAGCACTTGGCAGGGGACATGCATGTGGAAAGCTATGAATGTCGCTATTATTATCAGAAGACCCCGGACTTGCCCTAGTATAACCACATACCATCCATGACTGAATGAGGGAGGGCTCCGATGGAACAGGAAAATGATATGGTCAGTTGGGTTAATCAGTCATGAAGAGGGGTGGCGAGCAGATTGATTGCCCCTCTGAACGAAGAGGCCGTTTCATGCAGGCATTTCCCAGGGCCACCGGGGAGTGGACCATCAGTGCAGAGCGGTGGAATAGCAAAACGTCAACCTGAGTCGAAAGGACCCTCAGAACGCTCTGAGAAAGATACCCAGCCGCTCCTGAAACCAAAGGGGACTGAAAGAGAGAAATCAGGTCCTGGAGGTAGAGCTTGTGGGGACAGAACAGCAACCTCACAGGCTTGATTTCGAGGGGCATCCCCATATCTGGGTCTCAGAATTGAACAGGAAGAACCCAAAGAGAAGTAAGCAAACTGAAGCAAACTGACTGATAACACAAAGTCCGACTGTCACTGACTCTGTATGGTCTGGACATGGCAAACAACCCTTACAGAGGATAGAAGCAGCTACTTCCGTCTGCCCACAGCCCTCCCTCCGGCCACCCTCCAGACCTCTGCCAACAGCCCCTTGACCCCAGGCACGGCCTCACCCTTCCGCTTTCCCTCCCCACCCCCACCGGCGGCTACTCAGGTGCCTTCTAGCCTCAGGAGGCTCGGGCTTTGGCCCTGCTGAGGAAGCCCACTCTCCTTTCACCCCAGACATTCGCTGGAGCCAAGTGAACCATCTGCTGTGGGGTAGGAGGGAGCTGGAGGCCTGGCCTTCTGCTGGGGCAGAGGGAAACCTGATGAAAGCGGGAACACATATTTCCATAGCCGAAGCTGTAAATGGGGGGTAAGCTCCCCGGTGCCATTGCAGCTGTAGTTTTTGCTGTATCCTTTTTTTCCCCCCACCCCCACCCGCACTCCATCAGGCATCTGTAAGCTAGCTGGAAAACTTTGCTGTGAGAGTGGGGAGGAGGGGAGAACGCATTCTGAATTCCAGCAGCTGATTGACCTAGGCCGTTCTGAAACACTTGGTGGGGACTGTTTGCTCCTGGGAATCGCCTCACTGGAGAGCTTCCTGGGATCTTGTGGCAGCGTGTGTGACTGTGGGTGGGAGAAGCGGGTGGGCTGAAAGATCCAGGACTTAGTCTGAGGATAAGAAATGTGCCCCCCCCCCTCTTTTTCCATTAGATATTGTAGCTAAATATTTTTGGAACAAAGTAGTGACAGACCCTTCTAATTGGGGCGCCCTGGTCCTCATTTCCTCCAGAACAGACTGATCAAGCTGAGCTGTCCGCCCCCACTGGCCTCTGGGTTTCAGCACTCCACTGTCCCCTCTGTGGTGACTTCACACCAGTCTTGAGGCCCGGGAACGTGGAGCCACTTGTTTTCTTATTGTTTTGTTTTTCACTCATGACTTGCCTTGAATTTAAGCCAATGTAGTTTTTTCCCACTTATCCCCACCCTTCAAATGACCTGTCTTTTTGCTTATGGGTGCATGTCCCACCCGATTTTCTGAATTATTTCTATGCCCCAGTACAAATGCCATGCTTAAGTTTAATTGGTCTTGATGCTCCTCCGCTTCAAGTCTTTACTGAGGTGGGGCCGCAGCCTGCTACAGCTTCAGGAGGCTAGAGCCCATCCCTCTAACTCTCCCCCACCCCAGGATAGTGTTTTAGGTAAGGCTTAAAATAAAGAGCACCCAGAGGAAAGAAGCTGACTGCAACTCAAAGAAGAGCAGATACTGGTATTAGATTTTTTTCTAAGAGCAACTTTTAACGGAGAAAGAGGAGAACATGATGGTGCTAGATGGCTAAAGGAAGAAGGAGGAAAAGAAGGTCTCTTGGAAAGAGAGAAGGGAACCCGAAATGAAGGCCGAGCCCCAAGTCAGACTTGCTTGTTATTATTATTTTTTTTTAAGATTTTATTTCTTTATTTGACAGAGAGAGACACAGCAAGAGCAGGAACACAAGCAGGGGGAGTGGGAGTGGGAGAAGCAGGCTTCCCGCCGAGCAGGGAGCCCAATGCGGAGCTCGATCCCAGGACCTTGAGATCATGACCTGAGCCAAAGGCAGACGCTTAATGACTGAGCCACCCAGGCACCCCTTTGCTTGTTATTTTTATTAGGAGTTAGAGTTACTGTCTGCATTGATTGCTTCCTATGTGCCAGTCAATTTATACATACAAAGTAATATTTTTGACATCTGTAAGAATCAGGCATTTTTTTATTCCCATTTTATAGAGGAGGAAACTTGATGAAAAAGGTTAAATATCTTACAAAGATTATAGAGATAGGAAAGGCAGGATTTAAATCCAGATCTCCCAGACTCCCAAGGCCACAGTCCTCGGCACAAACACAGTCTCCCAGAGTAGCACATTTTAGAATTTGGCGTTTACGTTACAGTTTTGTCAAAACAAACAAACAAACAAAAACAAAAAACAAAACCCACAACCCTGCAAAAAAAAGTAGCTTTTTCTCTCTTTGCTTCGTTCTCCGCACCCCCGCCCCCCGCCATTAGATCATTAATAGTAATAACAACGGACATTTGCATGGCACTTTACCCTCTGCAAGGCGCTTTTCACACACATCTGTTCTAAACCTACCAACTTTCAAGACCAACCAGACCCCACCTTTTCCTCCCAGGCCCCTCCCTGCCCACAGCAGCCACAGTCCTCTTCCCTCTTGGAACACCCTTTGCGTTAGAGTCAGAGACACCCAATTTGATCTTCATTCCCCTATTATTGTATTTTCTGGCTGGCACGTCAGTGGTGAGCTCTGCTGAAGGCAGGTGGCAGTCAGCGGCTTAGGCAGATTTGGTCGTGCCCTGCACCTCTCAGGGTGAGCCCCGTGGCCGACACACAGCACTTGATTGACTGACCCTATTTCCTCCGCAGGAAGTCAGAGTTACAGCCCTTCCAGGAAGCTCAGGACCAGAGACATTGCTGATGTGCTAGAGCATCAGGAATCCAAGATTGTTTAAGGTTCCCCATGGGGGCTTCTAGCTACTCCAAGATAGAAACTGACCCAGACTTTGCACAGGACGCCCCAGAAACACTGCCTTTTCCTGGTGCCTCACCAGTCACTCCTTGGTATGAACCACATTCTTGGCGGGGCCCCAGAACCAACTGAGTTTCTGGGATGGAGTCTCAGGCACTCGTTGTTCTAGTTCAAGCTTGGCTGATGCATACCAGGCCCTAGTACCACGCCCATGGCCTGATGCTGCCCCAGAATGCCTTTGGGGCCCCCTCCCCACCACCCCCAGAGAGAGAGGGATGAATGTCACCCCCCCCAACCAAAGCAACATATCCCAGCTCTTACTGTTACAGACACTAGAAAATAATTTGACATATAAAGTAGGATTCTGGCAAACTATAAATGTATCTATAGCTTTCGTGACAGGCAACTGAGCTAATTTGTGCAATTATGCATATTTCTTTCCCTGGCTCTTTTCATGTTTTTATTCAGAAACCATCTTGTGTGGGGTTTTTCATTTCAACGCAACAAGTATTTATGGGACTCTAATGTGCAGGACACTCTCGGATTTACAAAGATGCTCTCAAGTTGCTCTCAGCCTAGTGGGGTCGTGGGAGAGGAAGATACCTAAAAGAGGTACAAAGAATGAAATGAGGGCTCCATGATAAATATCGTCCGACCATGAGGAATGACAGAGATAGGGGGAGATGGGATGCTTGGTGTCTACAGACAGGAAACAACATGGTCTTGCCTGATACTTGTGATTGCTCACGCCTTCTTGCCCTCTGAGGGAGAAGACGATGAAATTCTGAGAAAGGTGGTTGAGAGTGACTTCTAGTGGCCAGGCTTGGGGGCGGGGGCTGTTTTCAGTGGCAGGAGAGTGAAGCTACCCTCAGGAGAATACAGAGTAGCGGATCATACCAAGAGTGGCAACTGGTTTAGCTGTTGTCTGTGCCCTGCCTAAGGGCAGGACAACGAGGGAGTCTGTTAAAAGAGAAAACTTTTTTTAATGATGTTAAGTGACCGTCCCAATTATGTGTCTTGATTCAGTCTAGCAGTATGGTACCAGTGTACCTCGACCTCTCCCTATGGTGTGGAAAGTTCTTTTTGTCTCCCATTTTTTATATGAAGACCAACTCAGGCTGAGTAACTTACCTAACATCACCCAGCCAGGAGGTAGAGGAACCAGGACTGAAAGCCTGTCTGTCCGACATTAAATTCCCATTCCACAGCTTTGTGTCCTCTGGACCCAAACAGGTCAGCTGGCGATAAATCAGGCTCTGAGATGCAGAGCTCCATTTTACCATGCAGTGCCAAGGTGATAAGTTCAGCAGGATTTAGCTAGACTTTAATAAAACTTCTGGCAATGGAGTTCTCATCCCCAGTTTTTCAAAGTAAAACATTGAGGTTCCAAATGGCAGGCTTCTAAACAGAGAGCATGCCCTGTTACCATAAGTAGTCCCTTCCACCACTTCTTTCCCATCTGTTTCCTGCATGCAGAGTATTATTGGGAAACAATGATGTCAGCCCTTCCATATAAATCTACACCTCCCTGCTTGCCCCTCCCCTACAATGCATATTTTTGTTCCTCTTTCTGGCTTTTGTCTTGCTGTTCTGTTCCTTAAGGACTCACGCTTTTGGCGTCAATTGTTGGCTTTCTTTTTTAATATGTTTTAGCTATTTAAGCGTATTGTGGCCTTCAAAGTGCACATGCTTTTTTGGGTCCATATTTGGAAAATCTTTTGTTTGGCTAATAGCTAGAACATGGGCCTGATGTTAATGGGGAGGAGCCATTTTGCTTTATGGCAAAGCAAAGCTAGATGCAGGGCCCTGAATGGGCTCACAACTGAGGACACAAACACTACTTGGGGCCCCTTAGAGGGTGCATTAAAGCTCTTTGGACCCTGGGCACAGAGCCTGTAGCTGAAGGTCAGGAAAATATACTCATGGAGTAATCTGTTTTTTCTCACCCCAAGCCTGACTTTCAAATGGGACATGGTTTCCTCAGTTCCCCTTTCTCTACTGCCCCTAATGACAATTTGGTTTCAGAAAGGAAAGGCGGGGGGGGGGGGGGGGGGGGGGGGGGGGGGGGGGGGGTGGGCGTGAGGGGGTGGGGGTGGGGAGCATGAGTTTTGAATTCTGGGTTTAAGAATTCTGGACCTCTCTTTTTAAGCCTCAGGCAGTGATACTCAAACTCTACTGGGCATAAGAATGACTAAAATTGCAGCTTTTACTTTTTAAATGGAATCTAAAATTGAATTTCAAAATGTAAAAAATATTAGTTAAAGTTAGTACACTTTAGTACACTATAAGGAGTATTAGAAATACTCCTTAAATTCCATTTCAGACACCTCGAAACAAAATGGACATCTAGTAAGAATTTCCGATAGGCACTTGCCTAGGTCCTCTAGTATCTGGGTCTTTGGAGAGCATGAGACTTCACTGAGTGAGTTCTACGGTTTCTAGGGCTGTGAGCTGAAAAGTACCCCTGCATAGCAACATTCTGAGGTCAGTCCCTCAGAGATTCTGCTTTTGTAGGTCTGAGATGGGGTCTCAAGGAATCCACATTTTAAAGATGAGCTCCAGGTGATTCTGATATCTTTCGTCTACTGATCTCATTTTCAGAAACATGGACTTAGCCCACAGAAAGAAGCAGCTGAGCGAAACCACATTTATTTTCTTCATTATATTTTACATATTGCTCAAATCTTCAACAGTAAACATGCAGTTTTACTGCTCAAATTTGGGGGGGGGCGCAGTCTTTTAAAATTATAATAGAAATGGGATTGTCCTGATTCATTAAACTTTTCATAAAGCCTTTTTGTTTTAATCCTTATGAAAAATCTTTGTAAGTTCTGTTCGTTTGCTTTCCTGCCTTAATAGGTGCAGTTTAGTGAAATCAATTAACTTCTTCTCTGAGAAGCGGTGTGACAAGGTAGTTAGCATGTGGCTTTTTTGCTGATAGTCTGCCTTGGTCCAAATTTCAGCTCTGCCACATACTAGCTTTGTGACCCTGGACCAGCTACCAGATCTCTCTGTGCTTCTGCTTCCTCATCTGTAAAGTGGGGATTATGATATCATTGCGCAGGGTTATTATGAGGACCAAATGAACTGGTGCACTGCTTGGAATTTAATAAATCTTCCGTAAGTGTTAACTATGGTTAGTATTTCCTTGGTGATTGGAAATCTTACCCTGTGTCAGCCTCATTACTCAAAATGTGGTTCCTGAGTAATGCTGCAGATATGGAAAGTTAAGGGAGCTGAGAACGAATACTATTCTGAGGCTCCTATATATCTCTAAGGGCTTCCTCTTTAAAAAAAAAAAATTCTTTAATATACATCCAATTATTTATTTTCTTTGGTTGGATGCATAAAAATGCTAGTCTTAAGACTTCCATTTGTTGATAAATATTTCTGGGGGTAGGACCGTGGCAGCCTTTCTAAATTTTACATTTCTTTAGTAATCAGAAAAAGTAATCTAAACACAAAATCAAAAGGAAAAAAAAATGAGAGGTATGGTACAAGGCTACAATCATAGTGATAGCCATCTAATCTTCTAGTTTCCATTTGTATTTCAGGAGGGCTATAAATCTGGAAAATGAGCCTGTTTTCATCACTGAGGGAACAACGTAAGGCCAGGGTTTTAGCTGGCCCAGATGCTATTTCACATCTGCCTATTTCTTTGTTCCACAGCCGCATTTTGACAGTTGACTGAATGCAGTAGATCTGACTCAATCTTAGCCTGTACGAACAGAATCTTAGGCTGTAAAATGTACGGATCCATCCTGTACTCGTCATGGGTTGAATCAAATATGGAGTCTGTGTTCATTTCTCAGTGCTGTATTTGAAGATGGAAGCTTGTACACAGAAGTATATTTAGGAAGGTAATCAGGGTGGTGAAGTGTAGACCTTCATTACTTCTCACTTTCAACGGCCACCTGTCCTAGTTTCCTAAATTATCTCCTCCCCTGTGTAGAAAGAAAATCTGCTCCTTGAAGACTGGGACCATGCCCTGTTTCTCTGTGTGTTCAATGTCTGCAGGACTGGTTCCTTTCTGGAGGCTCTCAAGGAGAATCCATTTTCTTGCCTTTTCTAGCTTCTAGAGGCTGTTCTCGTTCCCTGGTTTGTGGCCCCTCACCACATCTCTCTGATTTCCTGCCACTTTCTTATAAAGACCCTGTGATTACATCAGATAATTCAAGATAATCTCCTCATCTTGAGATCCTTAGCTTGACCACATCTGCAAAAATCCTTCTAGACATATGAGGCAACATTCACAGGTTCCAGAATAAGGACATGGACTTCTTTGGGGTGCCATTACTCAACCTACCACAGTCTGTTTTCCCCACAGCCCATTGGCTCAATAGATATTAATAATGTGAATGAAGGGGGGCGCCTGGGTGGCTCAGTCGTTAAGCGTCTGCCTTCGGCTCAGGTCATGATCCCAGGGTCCTGGGATCGAGTCCCACATCGGGCTCCCTGCTCGGCAGGAAGCCTGCTTCTCCCTCTCCCACTCCCCCTGCTTGTGTTCCTGCTCTCGCTGTCTCTCTCTCTGTCAAATAAATAAATAAAATCTTTAAAAAAAAAAAATAATAATGTGAATGAAGGGAATAGGGTGTTGATTATGGGAGGGGAGGAAGAGATGGGCATCAGCATTTTAAACACTTACCATAAACCAGGCCCTGGGTTAGCTGGGACACAGGGATGAACATGCATTGTCTGTCCCTGTGGGATCTCACAGTCTCATGCAGGAGATGAACACATTCTCAACTGATTCTCACACAAACCACAATAGGAGGTGGATGACATTAATTCTGACTCAGAGGAGCTGGGTCTTCTAAGATGAGTGGAATCTGAGAGGTCTCTGCCTGAAAGGAAGATATTTCAGACAGAGGGAAGAATCTAAGCAGAGGCATTGGGTGTAAAACATTATGGCAGGATCAACATTCTCAAAAGAAGAACAAAGAGAACAGGGATGAAGCATGAGCCATCCACCTGCCGGGACTAGGTTTATAAGAATAAATGGCTTATTAAATGACCATTATAAATCTTCCAAAGAAAAAAAGAGCAATTGGCACAAATGTGCCAGTTTATATTCCAATTCGATAAAGGAAGAATCTTAAGCCACCTTTAAAGCTTTTGTGTCCTTTTTGCTGTTTCTGTTGTTGCTGGTAAGAAAAAAATTGCACCCCAGTCTAGGAATAAACTTCCTCCAGGGGGAGGAAAAATGAAGTGCCCCAAGCAGTTATATCCCAGAGTTTTAGTTTATTCCATCTATTTATAATCTTAGGAAATTTCACTTTTCTCTGTCTTGTGGATGATAACCAGAGCAATGTTTAATATTTCAAACCCAAGTTTTATTTGAGTTGAAAAATTTTGTAATGTCCCTTCCCACCTACCTCCTGGCCACACTTCTACTCTATCCCATCTCTTTTTCTTCGGCGTTTTTCTTCATCCTTGTCATTCCTCCAGTTTAAGAAACCATGGAGTAGTTATCAGATCCATTGTTCTTGTCAGTTTTCCTCCCAGGTACCATTTTGAGCTTGGCCCAGTATGCTCCCACTCCACTGTAGGATGGCCATCCCCACCTCAGAGCAGTGTCCTCCCCACCCTGAGAGGTCTCCATCTCTGAGGAGACCTTGGGGTCCCTTGGAGGTGGGCCTCCCTGTCCAGCGCCCGCCTCACCTCTGCCAGATTCCACAACTCCAAGAACTAAAAATACTTCAGCCTCTGCTTTTCACTCTGGCAGGCACTCAAACTGGTTTTGTTCCTTGTGACTGAAAAGCAGAGGACCAGAAGGAAGCAAGACTAGCTCGATGGTCAGCACCTGCTTGAGGGGCTCCCTCCCAGAGATGCATTCGCTCCCATTCCGGATGGCGGTGGTCTCCATTACCCCCTCACCAGAATAGCTCCTCTGACAAAGCTCTGCTATCCCTTGACTCCTGAGTGGAATTGGCAGGAGTCATGAAAAAATACAGGATGTGATTTTAATGAGGCATAAACACCTGCCACAGATGCAAGCCATCGTCTTCTCTTGTAAAATTATAAAAGTAATTGTAAAAAAAAAAAAAGAAAGAAAGAAATTGAAACAATATGGAGATTTAGAAAGTACAGAGTCCCTTCTCACACCCTTGCGGTCCCATGTGTGAGTCAGGGCTGGATTCAACCAGACTAGTTCTGTATGGCGGAACTTTCTGAGGGAAATGTGCTCTGTCTGCACTGTCCGATTTGGCAACCACTGGCCACATGTGGCTGGTAGTACTCGATTGTGGCTAGCGCTACTGAGGAACTGAACTTTACATTTTAGTTAATTTAAATTTACATAGCCATTTGTGGCCAATGGCTATTGTATTGAACAGCCCAGAGAACTTTCTCTGTGTATATGCTAAAAAATATACACATAGAATGAGTTTCTTTGTTTTTTTTCCCCCACAAAGTTACAACATATATATGTTTTGAGATAGGCTGTTATAAATAATAGAAGATCTTGCAGAACTACCCATTTTTGTAATTGTATATAGCTCAGTCTGACTCCTTTTCATCATTGCATGGGATTCTGCTGAATGAATGGGTTGTTAAGTTTAATTTTATTTTTTTTAAATCAGGTATCACATTCCTGTGTTTCCAAATGTAAAAGACTCTAACGGGCATAGTAAAAAAATCTCCCTCCCATCCCTGTCCTCAGCCTCCCTATTCCTCATCCCAGAAGTAACTAGTGTTAATTTTCTTGGAAATCTTTCCATAGATATCCTGTGCATATATACAAGCAAATATATATATACTTTTTATAAAATATCATAATTTATTTAACCATTTCTTTCCCTTTTTACAAGTTCCTATAAAGCTTCTCTTATTGTCTAAATACTGATCAATTGATTTAGTATGTATCGAATATGTTGTATGAGCCATGCATCATTTTCATTAATAATTGTTATCATCTATAACTTATTGAATATTAATACTGCTTCCCTTTGCTTATAATGAGGGGAGAATTTGCTAGTCCACAGGCTTCTAGTTATACGTTAAACATGTGTTCCAATATTCCTTAGGGATGTTGGCTGGTCAATCCATAGTCTGTCAGCTGGAGTCCAGGCCCTGGGTTAAGGCTGAGGCTGGGGGCAGGGAATAGTTAGAAGCTATTTGGCCCTCATGGTGGCAAAGCCACGGCATCTTGATCACAGTGCTCTGGTCATCTGAGCCATGTTAGCACAGGCCACAGAGACCCAAGAGGTGGCAATAACAGTGAAACAGGTGACAGCCTAAATAGGAATGTATCCCGAAGCTGAGCGTCCATATTTTTGCAAAAACTATATCTTACAGTAGAATTGGAAAAGAGAATGTCTGATAAGAGCCTTTCATCAGTATCACTCTCTACAGCCTTGACTGGCTTCCCAGTGCCCTTAAGACAAACATCGGCTCCATAAATGCCAATAAGGTTTACCAGATGTCATCCTCAGAGACCTGCTTTCTCTGTGGCCTCAAAGGACACGACCTACCCACCTGAGCATTACCCCCCACCACACTGTTCTTCTCATAGTTCCTCAAAAGTACTGTGCTCTTCTTGCCTTCAAGTGATTGTTTGTGCTCCTCTCTCTGTGCAGAATATTCACCCTATCTCCTATCTCTCTTAAGCTCCACCAGGGGTCTTGACAACTCCAACCCATCACTTGGGTCTCAGCGCGGATGTCTCATCCTCCAGGATGCCTTCCCTGATCCCTCTGAGGAAGAGTCGGGTGCCTGTCCTATGTGCCGCCATTCTACCCTGTACTGCTCAAAGCTGCTCTTGCCACACTGAATGTACCATCCTCACATCTACCCTATCCCTGCCTCATTCTAGACTCTCCATGACTCTGGGTCAACTCTGTGAGATCAGGAGCCATGCCTCCTGGTTCACCACTTTATCACTGGTGCCTAGCATAATGCTCACAAATATGTGTTAAATGAGTAGATGGAGCCAGGGAAGGGCAATGCTTGCTGTCTTGGGTCCTAGTAGTGGTGGGGTGGGGATGGAGGAGTGGGTCTGTGTGAATATTTTGCACATATGTGTGCATCTGTCATGTGACTATGTATCCAAAGTGGAGACTGTGGAGGTGGAGGCGGAATCCACTGGTGGAGCGTGGGGTGGAATCTTCCTTCAGCAAATAATTGTCCACTGGTCTTAGGCAAATCATCACACTCTCTGAATCTCAATTTCCTCATCTAAGAGACAGGAATTAGACTTAGATGAGAAAATATAAGCCAAAGAGCTTTTAAAATGGGAAACGAATTCCAGTATTTATGAATAGTTCTGCTGCAGTTTAGACACTTGTGCTCAGGAAAGACTGAACGGCCCCAAAGGCTGTGTTTACTGATACGCTGTGAATTTGATGCCTCCTTGTAGACATCACCCACTGCCATATTGGAAGGAAACCAGGAGGGCTGTTTCCCTAGGCACCCTTGTGCCTCCCCATCTCTGCCAGCTTCAAGCATCGGCTACCAACAGAGGTTCTTTTTCAGGGCCTTTAAGTAACTCGTGCAGGTGCACAGCTGGGGCTCCCCTTGCATTCAGTGCCGGGGTCATCCTGTGCCAAGGCAAACACGGAGATGAATGAACTAGACGCTAATGTGTCATTTTAGAGCTGAAAGAACCTCAGAAAATTGTTACCCAGACTTCTGGTTTCATACACAGAGAAACCTGAGGCCCTGGACAGGATAGTAATTTGCCTGAGAAAATGCAGCTGGCCAGTGGTGTTTTCTGGCTGCCAGGTGGTGTTAGCCAGAGAGAACAGGTCAGTGCATTTCTCAGAACCATCCAGCATCAGGAATCCCTGAAAGAGGAGAAGAGGCTCAGATGATAACTGCCAAGGAGGATTCAGAAGACTGAGTACCTCACAGCCTGAGAAAAAATATCCTGTATTATATGGCTGGCTACAAGGAGGACGTCTGTTTGCTGGCATAGAAAGATGTCCAACAATATCTAAGTGAAAATGCTTACAAAACGTATACTGTATAATTTTATTTTAGTAACTATATATATAAAAACAAGTCAGGGGGAATATACTCAAAACATTAACAATAGCTTTCTTCTGGATGGATGCTTTTCTCTTTCTTCTGCATACTTTGCTGTGTTGCTGTGGTTGTTTTTTTTTTTTTAATGATTTGGGGTTTTTAATAATGTATATGTAGAATGTGTATACTTTGGAAAAACAATAAGGCGTTTTCATTTTGTAAAACCATACAGATTCCCTAAATTATTCCAACTTTCTTTACTCTGGTTTTGTTTTTATCAACAACTTTTATCATCTGCACTTACCCTCCTGAGGGAGGCGCTCATCTATACAGAGGCTAGACCCAATTGTGAATTCCTATTAAAAAAAATTTTTTTTTAAAGATGAAATTGCCATTAGATGTCACAAAGTCATCCCCACAGGACTTGGTTGCAGAGAATGGATCACTCTCAGATGAACTTGCCAAATTCAGGTTCTGATTCTGCCAAGGAGAAGACAAGGAGCCTAGCTAGCTGTGATGACTCCACGAAGGTCCAGCTTCCCCCATGCACACACCCCTTGAGGCCCTCCTTAACACATCAGCTGGACTCACAGTCCTTATGGCCACTGCTTGGGGTTCACGGTAGAGCACTCTTGGAAGCCGTTGGCAGCGCATCCTTGAATCTCCAACATAGGGAGAGAGAACTTTGGTTTGAGGTTATGCAAAAGTATGGCTGGCTGACTGCTCTAGTCACCTGCCGAATTTTGCAAGAGACTTGCACGAGGCCATCAAAAAGTGTGAGACAAATATTTTTTGGTTTGTAAAAGTAAAGTCCAAGTTAATAGGAGGACAGAGAACCTGCCAAGATTGTGCGGGGGTGGGGGGGGTAACGAACCCTTAGATGGTGCCTTACCAAGTGTTTTTACCAAATCCTCTCCTTTGTCCTTCATAATCCTGTGAGATGAAACAGGTTATTATTGCACCTGCTGTGTAATAAGGACACTGATGGTCCCCAAGGACACAGAACTGGTAACACCAAATCCATGGCCTTTAGTTGCTGCTTACTAGGACGCAAGATTTATGTAGCTAGTATGCATGCGTAAAGCTCTGGATTAGGAATCAGAAGACCTATGTATTTGTCATGTGACCTTGTGGGAGTCCCTTCATCTTTCTGAGCCTTAGCTTCCTCATCTGTAGAATGGGGATAATAATACCTGTCCAGCTTGCTTTATGGGGTGGGGATCTGACAAGAAAATGGACACAAAAATAGTGAATTGCTAAAGGAATAAAAAAGTATGACAATTTCCCCGGTGCAGGACTGAGGGATGTGTGTTTGAGAATAACTTTCTCTAAACGAAACTGTTATTTTAGAACTGGATAAACTTAATGCAGCCCCCGACAACCCAACAACCCCCAGCGAGTTCCCTAGGAAGCCAAACCGTCTATTCTCATGCCTCCTATCCTGCTTCAGGTAGAATCTCAGCTTTGAAGATAAGCAATCGGGTTTGCAGGAAAAAGAAGCATCCCTGACCAGCTGCCCCTTTTCTCTGAAACCCCCCAGGGTTGGAGTGGGCTTGATTTAGGGACTCTTCCTGAAATACTTGCTTGGGAGCCCATACTTTTATCCTAAGAAATTGGGCTTGCTTACTTATTTTGAGGGATATTTAAATGCAAATAAACTTAGAGTTGTGGGGTGCCTGGGTGGCTCAGTTGATTAAGCATCTGACTCTTGATTTTGACTGGGGTCGTGATCTCGGGGTTGTGGGATTGAGCCCTGCGTCAGGCTCTGCGCTGGGCATGGAGCCTGCTTGGGGTTTGCACTTTCCCTCTGCCCACCCCTCCACCCCCTAAATAAATAAATAAATAAATAAAAAGCTTATTAAGTTTGTGCTATGCTTTTCCCATAGGAGGGACCACTGTAGGGGCCTGGAGTGAGAGCCCTGGGGTCTCCCACTCTGCTTAAGCGGAGCACTCTTGCTTTCTTCAGTCCTATTTGTTTTATGCTTTGGGGTAAAATTTATCTGAACAAAACACTTCATGTTTAAAAAAATAAGTTTGAAAACCACTCCTACTTAAATCTGCAAATCAGCAAAACTTTTTTTTTTTTTTTTTTGGTCTGAAAGTCACCCACCCAACCAACCACTTATCTCCTGTGCCCCTCCTGACCTCACTAATACCTCCTTTCTGAGATCTGTTGCCTGAGGTTTGCCCTGGAACCCTTCCTTTGGACAGTCCAGGTGTCATGTGTGTTTGGTTTGGTTTGGTGACATTTCACAAAGGGCCTGCATAATACCATGCAAATTCAGTTCTTTGGCAAAAAATGTCCATCACCCATATGTATTGTTCTGTTTTCTGTTTTATAGGATAGTGAAGTTTCCATTTTCAATGGGAACAGTATAGAAATAAGGCTGAGAGAGGGTGCCTGGGTGGCTCAGTGGATTAAGCGTCTGACTTTGGCTCAGGTCATGATCCTGGGTCCTGGAATCCAGTCCCGTGTGGGGCTCCCTGCTCAGCTGGGAGTCTGCTTGTCCCTCTGCCCCTCCCCCTGCTCTTACTCTCTCTTTCTCTCAAATAAATAAATAAAATCTTAAAAAAAAAAAAAAAAAGAAAGAAGGCAGAGAGAGAGGGCTAGCATTCATGCCACTTCTCTAGATTTCTACGAATAATTCTTAGCCTTCTTGCCATTGTGGGTATAGTTTCTTATGTGAACACCAGCAACGTTGAATAATTTCTGGCACTAAAGAGGCATCCTCATTAATGTGGGAGAAAGGGGAAGAAAGAAGAAACAAGAGGGAAAAAGAAAGGAAGGGAGATCTGAAGGAAGAATGGAATTGGAAGGTGGTACAGAAGAGTAGCTTTAGAATTTTGGAAGTGGCCAACTTAAGTGGAAGACTAGCCTTTGCTAATGATGTTCTGTGTGATGGGGAGTAAGGAGCTTCAGTTTCCTTACCTGCAATAAGAGGGTAAAAATATTTACCTGATAGACTCACAGGGATGCTGTGAGAATCAGCTGAAATAGTGAATAGGAAAGGGACTTTCAGATCTCAGTTAAGAGGTCATTGTTCCCCCAGCTGAAGACTCTGTCATCATTTCTTTCACTGTTCTTTGAACAGATGGTTTGAGGGATTAGGATCTTTCCCTCTTTCAATTTAATTTTGGAGCTCTGAAACTAAACCCAGCTGTTTCTACAAAGTTTTCAAATGTTAGGCCTCAATGGTTTTTTTACTGGGTAAAACTCAGAATCTTTATAAATGATCTCTGCTGGAAGTGTCGAATAATACTCTTATAAAAACAATAATTTAAAGATAGCACTAATGACAAAGAAGTTACAGTCTAATTTTTTTTAAAAAATGTCATCTAATAATTTGAATTTTGCCTTAAATATAACTTTTCCATTCTGCAAAAGCAGGCCTGCTTGATTTTTCTTGAACCTCACATTATTTAGAAAAATGAAAAGATATTTTACTTACTGATCAACTAATTTAATCTGGTTTCACTGAGCCCAAGAAATAATAGTTCCTTCTTTTCTTGGCTAACATGGCAAATTTCCAAATGATATAGATTATTTACATATTTTACTTGGGTTCCCTAAGACAACTAGATTTTTTTTTTTATTCTTGCATACTCCTAATTAGATACTGTAGAATCAGTCTCTTGCTTATGATTATTTTTATTTTAAGTTAAACATTGAAATTTCTGTCTAAAAATTAAAAAAACTAAGCTTAGTAAGTGTGGAATGTAGTAATAAGTCAATGAACAAATATTTCTGGGAAGAAAATTTGAGAAGTGGTGAAAATAAGCTAAACTGCGTTCCAGTATTGGATGGACATCCATCTCTTGGTCCAATGACCTGCCCCCCCTTTTTTTGAACATACAGGTCACATTACTAAAAAAAAAAAAAAAAAAAAAAATGCCTTTTCAAAATAAGCAGTGCCTCTGACCTAGTCTACCTTGGGACTCATTGTTAAAAATTCTTCCCTTCTGCTCTCTTCTTATGGGCCATACCAAACAAACATTACCAACTGTGGAATAGAAGATTCCAGAGCTGGGCTCAGACACATCCCCAGCCAGAACAAGACACTGACTACAGAGATTAATCTGCTGGTATGGGTGTTATGAGATAAAAGCACCTTCTGGATTTCATCACATATTTTTATAAAACAGTCTCTAGAGGGTTGTGGTTTTTTTTTTTTTTTTAAGGGCAGCGTCAGAAAATTCTTCCATTTTGTGACCCAAGTGTCATCCCAATGCTTATTATTCAGTGTTTGGTATTTTAGGCAAAGTAACCCAAAATGCTTTCCGTTCCTCTATTATAATTTTTAAATAACGTGATTTCTCTGCCACCTTCTTTGATTTTGATGGAAGGTATTAAGAATTCACTGCACAATGTAGCATAAGACACTTTAAGAAGATAACATTTCACTGCATTCCACGTGTTGCAGGGTATCCAGCAGGATGGTCTCCCACCTTCCATCTAGGCACTGATACAAAGTTATATCCAACAACACATTGTGCTCTTTATTTCTTCATTTAACCAATAAGTATTTGTAGGAAGCCTAACATTGTCTTAGGACTGAAACATCCTATCTCCTGGCTCTAGTAGCCTTTAATTTTAAAAGGGTGGTTCCTCCTGCCCTCCTGTAGCCTACTTCAGTGATTAGAAAACAAAGTGATGAAATTGGGAAGAGTGGGGGGTGATAGTATTGGGCCCTCAATCTAATATGTCCTTCTGCCTCATCCCCAGTAAAGGGTGCACAGCCTTCAACAGCTGGGGGAGAAAAAGTGAGATCAGCAACAGAAGTGCCATCAGTAAGGTATCTCCCTTGTCAGGGGAAGAACCAAGGGAGGGGAATTGGAAATACCCAAGACATCCTTAAGCCCAAACAGGGAGCTTTTTGTATATGGTTTGTTAACCACTCAGAGAATCCTAGATTTCAATCCCAGAATAAGAATTTTGCCTTCTACCATAACATAGGTTCTCAATATGGTTTATGCTCCATCTGTGATTTTCATACCATATCTAGTATTAGATAACTTGAAGGATACTGCTGTATTCTTCATTCTACTAGGTCCTTACACATGACTGGAAGTTGTCAAACCAAAGAAATGTGCTTTTATGAATTAGTGCATATTTTCTTGCTGCTACATAAGGATCTCCAGGAACACGCAGAATATAGACATGTGGCTTTCTTGATTTTCTCCCCTTCCCTTCTCATAGAAAAGTTATGGGCCCCAAATAAGGGGCCATTTCATTGTTAGGCATTTTCTAACCCCAAATTAGCATAATTATCATCTACTTGGGTTGAGATACAAAATACTATACTGGTATCAACAATCTTGGGCCAAACATAAACATGTTAAGTTCATTCTACACATCTAATCTTAATCTCTGTGATTAGAAAATATTCTTCTGATAAATACATTTATTGTAAAATAAACTTTTCATGATGTCATTACTTTACCTTTTACTCCTTTACCTCCTTTCCTAAGTAATCATGTTTATGAATGTATTCTTTCCTTTGCCATTAAGAGTTCCATTCCAACTTGGTCCCTTCTGTCCATGAATGAGCATGTCCTTGCCAATCAGGAATCAGATGCGATCTCATCATTTCCTTTTTATGTATTCTAAAGCTCAGATTTTGGCCCCTCCTTTGGCCCAACAAGGCATGCTCTTCCCTTTCATTAATGTCTTGGACGTATAAAAATTGCCCCATCCCCTCTAACTTCCACATATCTTTTAAATTATGGAAAATCTTTCAATTGATGGAAAAACTGCTCAAGTACATCTTATCTTCTTTCATCCAAGCCTAGTGACTTCCTGTTCATTAGTGATTTCATATTTTGTATGCCTGTATGTGTGTGTGTATGTGGGTATGATATGGAAAGTTTCTGAAATAAATATTTTAATATCTAAAATAATAATACATGCTTATCCACATTGTAGAGAAATTGGAAAATATATAAACATTTTAGGAAAAAAGATCTAATTTATTTCCAGGGTTTTTTCTATGTATATTTTCCATATGGTTGTGATTACATTGTGTGTGTATGTATGTATGTGTGTATATATCTTATATTTCTTTAGAATAGATACCCAGATGGGCGCCTGGGTGCCTCAGTCGGTTAAGCCTGGGACTCTTAGTTCAGCTCAGGTCATGAGCTCAGGGTCTTGAGATCAAGCCTTGCTTTGGGCTCCCTGCTCAGCAGGGAGTCTGCTTGAAGATTCTCTCCCTCTGCCCCTCCCCACTGCACTCTCTTTCTCTCTCAAAGAAATAAATAAATCTTAAAAAAAAAAAAAAAAATCCCAGAAGTAAAGTGACTGGATTAAAAGGTGTATTATTAGGACTTTTTTGGTTGGGAGTGAAGAACTCAAACTACATAAGAATAAGAAGGGAGTAGGGGTGCCTGCATGGTTCAGTTGATTAAGCAGTTAAGCGTCTGTCTGCCTTTGGCTCAGGTCCTGATCTCAGGGTCTTGGGATGAGCCCCATGTTGGGCTCCCTGCTCATCAGGGAGTCTGCTTCTCCCTCTCCCTCTGCCCCTCCCCTTACTTGTGCGTGGGCAGGCACGCACTTTCTCTCTCTAATAAATGAATAAAATCTTTTTAAAAAAAGAATAAAAGGGAGTGGTAGTGATTGATTCATAATATAAGTAGACCTTGGCACCAGGGGCGTGGGGGCACTGGCTTTAGGGAGTTGGGACCTGAGACTGAAATTTTAACTTTCTGATGTTTCCCTTGTCTCTGGAATGGGATAATAGCATTTATCTTACAAAGATAAATGAAAACAAAGATTATGCATTTAAAGTGCCTAACTCACAGAGACAACCTTGCACCACCTTACATCTTTTTTTTTAGAGCCAAGATTTTGTTTCTGACCTTGTCTTGCCTGGAGGTTGAGCTTTGCGCTCCATGACCCCTCATGGCACCTTTTCTCATTTTCACCAGCTTGTGTTCCAGATGGGTTTGTCATGGATGTCTCCCTTGTGCCCTACTGCAGCTACCCTGGGGGGTAGCTCCCCGACCTCACACCCCAAGCTTTGTTTCCGCTTCCCCAGCTCTGTCCAACCGTCTTCCTCCGCAGCCTCCCACCATAGGGCTGAGAGGCCAACGTTGGAAAACAAAGGAATCTCTGATGGAGAACCGGCTAGTCTGGGAAGGACAGGCTGGGAGGGGAGGTGGGCGGGGGTTCTTAGGGGGGGGCCCTCACTTTGGCACTTCCCTCAAAGCCCTCCTGGCTCTGGGTCCTGGCCGTCCTCAGCCTGCTCCTGTCATTTGCTTGCTGAACTGGGTCTAGGTCAGACTCTGCGCCTAGCTCCGTGTGGGACGACGGGGAGAAGAGGACCAAGGCAGCGGGGTCCCGGGACACCCTGCCACTTCCCGCCGCCCGCCTCTCCGCCCCTTGCCCCGCCCTGCCCCCACCTCCTAGCGCCGGGGGCGGGGGGCGGATCCTCCCAAACGGGGCCCGGGGCCCCGCGTGCGCACTGCCGGCGCGCAGTTCCCTGGGGGACGTCTAAGGCTTCCATAAGGTCAAGGCCACATTCCCTCCGATCCCTTTCAAAAGGAATAGCGACGCTTGGCTTGTGCTCGGTGCGGCTCGGCTTCCTCCCGGGCCACTCCGCCCACGGGTTTCTGATCCCCATTTCGGCGTCAGGAACCCGACACCCTGCGGCTGCGGGGAAAGCCCTGCGCCCCCGCGCGCCTCCCGCCGCTTCCCGGAACGCCTCGGCCTGTCTGAGTCACCCGGAGCCCGGCGGCGCCCCCACCGTGCCCGCTCCGCTCCCGCAGCTGTCCCAGGGCTGGGGAACCCCCAGGGGCCACCGAGGCGCAGACTCCCGCAGCAGCTGGGGTTGGTGGCATCCTCACACCCCGGGGCCAAGGTGCACACCCAGCCCGCACTGAGCGAGAGCACGCGGAGGAGGGGCGCTCTGGACTGCAAACAGGGGGTTTGTTTGTCTTTTAACCACATCCAGGAAGAAGGGAAACCTGACTGATAACAGGAAAAGAAGAGAGAGAGGATACATCAAAACTTTAGGAAATTGTTTTAATTGCCTCACGTGATGTACTATCTGTGGAGAGCGGGAAGCCATGGAAACAGCCGTGGGGGCTGGGGCAAGCTTGGCTTTG
Source organism: Phoca vitulina (assembly GCF_004348235.1). Taxonomy (NCBI): domain Eukaryota; kingdom Metazoa; phylum Chordata; class Mammalia; order Carnivora; family Phocidae; genus Phoca; species Phoca vitulina. Next base: position 41,638,457 of record NW_022589711.1, read on the forward strand.
CCATCTGGGGCTGGACGGTCTTGGGCAGATCCCCTGAGCTTCAGCTTCTCAGGCAAGATGAGCTCATCTTTAACAGAAAACGTTCATATCACTTTTGTGGCTCATATCCTTACTTTCAAAGGGAGGGATTCGGTTCATTGGAAAGTTTTCAACTTCAATGAGAGAGTTCCTTTTCTTCTTCCTTCCTTGCATCTTAGTTACATTCTAGTTTATGTTTCCGGTTGTTAACACTGTTTTCACATTTCCTTTCCTTCATCCTTGCTCTTTCCTCCAGGGAATGGAGAGGTGGATCCCCAGGGAGACAGCCAGGGTACCCTCGTGAATGAACATGAAAAGTTAGTCCCAGAGACCCTCTGCCACTGTGCGCTTGCTTTCTTCAGGTTAATATGTGGGGCTCCTGCACTCCCTGCTTTACAACCAAGGGATGAAGTTTCCTTCGGGTCCAACATGGTAGGGCTCTGTTGTCTATAGCTGTACACAATCCTAGGTCAAATTACTGCTATAGCGCGTTCCTCTCTTCTCTCTTTCCCCCTTTCTAGAATACACCTTCTTCTTTAGCCCCCACCCATCTCCGGGACACTCAACATTCTCAATTCACTTCACATCTTCCTAGCTGTCTAGGATGGTAGCTCACAAATGGAGAGCCATGGAAAAAGTGGGAGGGATCATGTAATATATTTGTCTGTACATAATCATCACAGTTTTAAGATTACAATTGTCCTGTCTTGAAAAGAATGGTACTGGGGCACCTGGGTGGCTCAGGCGGTTAAGCGTCCGACTCGTGGTTTTGACTCAGGTCATGATCTTGGGGTTGTAAGATCGAGCCCCACGTAGGGTCCCATGCTCAGTGCAGAGTCTGCTTGAGATTCTCTCCCTCTCCCTCTGCCCCCCACCCCGTTCATGCTCTCTCTCTAACATAAATAAATAAAATCTAAAAAAAAAAAAAATATCTTTCTCCCTCTCCCTTTAAAAAAAGAAGAAAAGAACAGTACTTTATTCTGAGATTATGTTCTTCCTGACTTTCTTTATTTTGAACTGTCCATTCTATTATGAAATGATGATAGTTTACTTGTTAGTTGATGTCTTCTCTCAGTAAAATAAAAAAATTAGTAATCCCGTGTGAGTCCTCCAGAATCTTTTAAAACTGAATTACAGGGCTGTCTGGCTGGTTTAGTCAGTAGAGCATGCGACTCTTGATCTCGGGGTTGTGAGTTTGAGCCCCATCTTGGGTGTGGAGATTACTTAAAAAAGCAAAAATATTGTAAAAAAAAAAAAATTGATTTACAAAATCCAGAAATCCTCGGTACCATTGTTCTATTCAGCATCTGGTTCACACCAAAGTGCTGGGGCCTTCTTGTTGCCCTTCCCAAGGGCACTTGTATCCATTCAAAGACACTGCACCATGAGAACCTCAAAGAATTTCTAGAGAGATGTGGGGAAAATATATTTGGGCAGAGGGGCCTTTCTATACTCACTCAACATCTCACACTTGCTCTAGATAAAGGTAGTATGGTTGTATCTAGTTTTAACTTCTGGCATTTAGCTTTTACCATGACTTTTAAGGGACTGTTCCTTTTAGTAAAACAAAGAACATATTTTGATTAAGCCAGGTTCTCTTGGCCTTTCAGTTTGCACATCAGCAGAACAGCTAAATGAAGGTGCTGTACTTTTCCTTAAAAGGTGAAAATTAGGTTCCTGTGGGTAAGAGATGAGTAGCACTCCTTACTTCAATAGTAGCATGGTGTGGTCTTACCATTGTACCATCTTAAATTAGGCCTCACTAGTTAATATTTATTGAACACTCACAGGATGTTTGGTGCTAATCAACATATCCTCAAGTCACAGGATCACTTCCTTCTGGTAACCAATGGTGCAGCGAAGTGTAACTTGAATCACTTACCCACATCAGTACGGATGCTACACAGGCATGTTCATCCCTTTTGGATGCTAAGATAACATTTCACTTAAAATTCTTGCTTAGATTTGAGAAATAGGGGAAAGGCAAATTTTTAAAATTTGAAATGAGTCTCCTAAGACTACTGGACAGAAAGACATGGCAGCTTTCATGTACATTATATTCTACTATTTTAAAAGTACTTTCACAGATGACTTCTGTTGATCTTCCCCAAGCCCCTGTGCTCCGCGAGGCACACTGGAGAGATCCTGTTGTTCCCCCTTTACAGAGAAGGTATTGAAGAGTCTTGCCCAAGGTGCCTACTATAAGGCCACACTACTGGGGGGGGGGGGGAAGGGCAGGATCCACTTTCTTTCTCCCACCACCCTGCTGACTCCTTCCTACTTTCAGTCTCCACACCTATAAAGGAATCGGTGAGGCCAAGCCCAGAGTCCCCAAGTCAGGAGACAAAGGGTGGAGGGAAGCCTCTTCTCCTGGTTCTTACCTCTAGGGAAAAATGACCAGGCTGGAGGGCAGGCTGTTTGCCAATTAGGGAAAAAATGGTGGGGAGAGGAATTAGAAATGAAGGAGAATCTAGCAGTGATTCTCAAACTTTGCTGCATATTAGAATCATCTGGGAAGTTTTCAAAACTCTCAATACCCAGCACTCACCCCATACTGATTAAATCAGGTTCTCTGAAGGTGGAATGAGGCATTGGTATTTTTTTAAAAGCTCCCCAGGATTTCACAGTGTGCAGCCACATTTGAAGATGAGTGGCCTAGTGCTCCTTAAACTTTAGTGGGCCCGTGGATCACCTGTGGATCTTGTTAAGATGCAAGTTCTGATTCAGTAGGTTGAGAGGGAGACATGCTAGTGTTTGAATTCAGACAAATGGGTGCTGGGTGGTCAGGAAGAGCCCCATGAAGGAGGACATGTTTGGGCTGGGCTTGGAAGGTGGCATAAGATCTAATGGGACGCCTGGGTGGCTCAGTCCATTTAGTGTCTGACTGGATTTTGACTCAGGTCATGATCTCAGGGTCCTGGGATCGAGCCCCGGGTTGGACTCTGCCCTCAGCACTGAAGTCTGCTTGAGATTCTCTCCCTCCCTTTCTCTCTGCCCCTCCCCAACTTGTGAGCGTTTTCTATAAATAAATAAATAAATAAATAAATAACAAAATCTTAAAAAAAAAAGGATCTAATGCAGAAGTATGGGTAGAGCTTTCTGGCCTCTGTGACCAGTTCTAGGCCTACAGGTGGGAACATGCAAGGTGTATTTTGGGGGACAATGGCTGGTCCAGTATAACTAAAGAGGAAAATTTCAATGATCTGATCTATGCTATTTAGCACGTGGCAGTTGACTGCCTATTGTTCTGAGTACAGATGTGTTCCTTTTCCCTCAAAATCCTGTGCACACAGACCTGTGTTTTACTTCTTTTTGTCGAACATGATGCTAAACACAGCTGATTTTGCACCTTTGACTGAGGTTTTACATTTGCACTTGATATCCCCTCTGCCTGGAATGTTCTTCTGATAGATAGTTATTTTGCTCACTCACTTCCTTTGAGACTTTAAATTTAACTCTTACTTTCTTTGTGGGGCTCCCATCATTTAAATAAATTGTAAAGGGACTTGACCAGCTTGTTTAAATGGAAACATCCTCTTTCTTTCCCCCACCCTCCCACACACTTCTCCCTGCTTTATTCTTCTGTTTAGTAAGTGTCCCCATCTAGTATATATTTTGTTTATCTTGTATATATTTACTTTCTTATCTTGCTTACTGTCTCCTCCATTAAAAGGCAGCTCCACAGGAGCAGAGCATTTTGTTTGTGTTATTCACTGCTGTTTCCCCAGTGCCTAGAACAATATTGGACACACCACAAATGTTTATTGAATGAATGAATTAATGATCTGAATTGAATGCTTACATAGTACTATTGCCAATGTGAGTAAATTCGTCATTCAGGGGTATGAGAAACCAAAGGAATTCATCTTGCTACTGTTCCATCTGGAAGAGGAAATGATGACAGTATTTGGTCACTAGGTAGGAAAATTTGGAATAATGTGTTCATAAAAATAAATTTTCCTCCCTGATGGACAAGAGATTTGCTTAAATATCCCATGTTAGAAATCTAGGACAAATGTTTGGCTGATCAGAAAGATCAAGTGTCTTTAAAATTTTCTTCAAGGAAATCTCATAAAACCATCAATGATTAACTTAATATGGAAATATTTTAAGATACAATTGATTCCAGTGAAGGGAAAAAGTAAAGTTTACCAAGTGTAACAGATCAAATGCAAATGAGATATTAGGAAGAAGAAATACAGAATCTGAGAGGACACTTCTGATGATGAATTTATTGATGAATTGTGGGATTTGGGGTCAGAAGGGACTTTAAAGGTCATGGAGTCCTAATGCTTGACTGTCCCCTATCTCCCAGTGACAGGAAACCCACTACCTCACAAAGCAGACTTCCATCTGTGAACAGTTTCCACATACTGGAAAGCTTTTCTTTCTGTTGACAGTTAGCAACATCCTTATGCTAGTTTTATAAGTGAATAGAGCCATTCATTAACATCACATTGGAGAACTGCATTCTTCCTTTAGACAGCATTTCAAACTTCAGAGATACCCACTACGGTCCCTTCTCCTGGCCACACACCCCAACTCCTACATGGCACCAGAAACTCCAACTCTTCTCCAAGCCAAATAACCTCAGTCTCTCTGTTTTTCTGCAAAGGACATTGTTTAGGTGCACTTCCTTTCAAGGTCAGACTCTTCTGAATGTGGCTCGGTTTGCCTGTATCCCTTTTAAGCTGTGTTTCCAAGGATGGAACATATTGTTCCAGGTGTCGACTAAGGAGTGCAGAGTGGTGTTCTCCTTCTTCTTTCTAGACACTATACTTCTGGTAATGCAGCCTGAGGTAGTTCAATGTCCTTGTCAGCCACATCATACTTTGGCTGTGATTTGGCTGATTATACTTCCTGTCAGGTATAATCAGCAGGATAATGATTGTGCCCTTGGAGAGGAAAATGATACTCAAATATGGCAACTAAGAAATTATAAAATACTTAAAAATTGAGTGCAGTGTCTGCTTACTACTTTCTCATCTATATTTATAATTATAAAGATACAAGCTTTGGGGTCAGACAAACCTAGATTTGAAAGCCACTTCTGCCCCTCCCTGGTTGGGCAGCCTTAACCTCTGAACCTCTGTGTTCTCATTTATTCAAGGGAGTACTAATACCCACTTTCCAAGATTGTTGGGGAGAAGAAACAAAATCATATAAGTAGATGTGTGGCATATCATAGCTGCTTTTTTTTTTTTTTAGGATTTTATTTATTTATTTGACAGAGAGAGACACAGCAAGAGAGGGAACACAAGCAGGGGGAGTAGGAGAGGGAGAAGCAGGCTCCTCACTGAGCAGGGAGCCCGATGCAGGGCTCGATCCCAGGACCCTGGGACCATGACCTGAGCCGAAGGCAGACACTTAATGACTGAGCCACCCAGGCACCCCATAGATGCTTTTTTTAAAAAGCAGTTTCCACACCCAGCGATGGAGCCCAACGCAGGCTTGAACTCACGACCCTGAGATCAAGACCTAGGCTGAGATCAAGAGTTAGATGCTTAACCGACTGAGCTACCCGGGCACCCCTCATAGATACTTTAAATGCTAGCTACTAGAAAAAGACTAATCATCATTATATTCCAAGAAATACCTACCGGATAATTAAATCACCCATGATGGGACTTGATGACATGATCATATAGCCTCACATACCTTGGAAGGAACCTCGAAACCCTATGGCAAGGAAGTCTGTCTGAGGATATGAGTCCGGCTTGCAGAGTCTACCCTGAGCTGGAGACTATGGCAGATCCTGTCATTTCACTGCCTTTTAGATCATGGTGGCATGTGGTCCCCAAGCTCATCTCTCTCTGCTGCTCATCTCCATCACACACCAGCCCTGCCTGCATCTAGTCCCCGGCCCTGCCTGCCGTGCCATTGCAGGACCGCGCACACGCACGTGCCACATGGACACCCTGGGCTCCGGGTCCTCCCGTACGAAACCTTGCAGCCTGTGTGAGTGGGAGCAGCCGACAGGAAACATTCGAGAGGTGCTGAAGGGTGCTAGGAGAACTGGAGAGCTTATTACAGTGGATCCGCCCTGGCCTGGGTCCTTGGTTTGTGGGCCTGCAGTTCTGGGCCCTCTTTCCAGTTCTTTTTCCTCCTTCCTTGCCAGGCCCAGAACCCAGCTGCCCACACCCTCCTGCTAGAGAGTCTCCAGGGACAAACAAAGGCCCCTCACAGGGCCTTCCCACCCCCTGCAGCGTCTCCAAGGTTACAGCGGAGAACTTGGAAACAGGACTTGGCCCTCAGACAGAGGATGCCCTGCGTGCCCGCTCACAGAGCTCGCGCTCATTCCACAGTGGCCAGTGAAAGGACAGACTGTTCTGTGACTGAACCATGAGCGCATGGAGGGACTGCATGCGCCGCGTCCCCACCGCAGTGTTAGCCAAGCCTCATTGTGTGGGTCTTCCCTGGTGCTGAGAAACGGGTAAATGACGACCCTGTCTGGGTAAACAGAGACACTGATGAAGTCACATGGAGAGGAGAATGAGGCTGTGTCTTAAGCAGCTCTTCCACTATCATCTTCGACTCAGCCAACTGCTTCATAAAACCTACCGGTGTGGTAGATATTTCCGTTGAATTGACTGATTGTTTGAACCGATCTAATCACCCCAGTTAGTATTGTGGTCCAAGCCATCAGGAAAGGAACAAACCAGGCTGAAAGGCAAGAGCTACACACTGAGGAAATGTAGGAGATGGGGTTTCGGTATCTTCCCATTTGACTCCTCATATACTTGACGGATCAAAACAGCAATGGTAGAGAACCCAGGGCTGCACAAGAGAGGGAGCGTGGCGTGGCTAGCTCTTTGCTTTGCAAGCAGGCTGGTGCCAGCAGCTGGTTCATAGGGACAACCAGCCATCTTGCATTCCACGCCAGAGGCATGACTGTTCTGTGACCCAGTGTGAGGGCCCCATGGTTTTTGTGACAGTAGCCAAAAAATGGGACACGATGTGCCTTCCTTTGCTGGGATAAAAACCAGGGCTCCCGGCCCCCAGAGGCTTTGCCCATTTTTTAGAACTGTTTTGTGACTGACAGTGTGGATTATTTTCTTTCTACCATCACATAGTAAACTCTAATTTTTAGAATCAAGAAACCTAGGCTCTAGGGCCTAACTTTCTGACGGCCCTAAAGCAAGTCACCTCTCTTCTTGGAATCCCAGTTTCTTCATCTGTCAAATGAGGAAGATGGGGGTGGCCTGGAAGATAGGGCATTCCACAGTTCTGTGGGGAGACGCTTTGCCTCCTTTATCTCTTTATCCTTCACCCCACAGCACTTAGGAGAAGCCATTACTAAATGGGCTTTGAAATGCTTTTAAATAGGCTGCGGTGTATACATGCCCTGCTTAGAAACAGACCTATGTTCTATATGTGCAATATATTTATAAAGTGTGTGCCTTTGAAAGCTGCAGACATAATCTTCGCTGTCAAACTCTCTCCTCACCAGGGCACTTGAAAGCTGCTCTGCTTATCAATAGCTCCTTCAGATCTGCCACACTGCACATTCCTCAGGAGGTGGCAGGGCTGCTGGTGGGAGTGAGGTTGTTTATAATTTTTCAGATTAAAATGTCATTGGGTTCTCCTCTAAAACTGCTGACATGTTTCAAATGTCCACTTCTCATGGTCTTGCCCTTGGTCTAATGAGTTCAAGGGGGGCTTGGCCAGGACCTTAGAGTCCCCAAAACTCCGTTAGCCCCCACGGTCCTCATGCTGAATAACTGAACATTGTTTGAGCACTGAATCACATTTCTATGCCGTTCCGCGCTTGAGATGACATACACAGTGCAGTATCTGTGGCTTTCTTTAGAGGAAAAAGAGGATCAAAATCAGCCCAGCCCTTTAATTGTTCATTTCTATGTGTGCGTGTAGTATTCCTACACAAATTCATTCTGAACTTTAGAACAATTGGAGAGAAAAAAAAAACCATGGAAGGGGTTAAGAAAAGTGATATTAACCTTTTTAGACTTTAAATTAAAAAATACTTTAACTTTTGGGCAGAGCACTAGTAAATAGGACTCTTTGATTCCAGGTTGGATTTTGAGGGTGGGAGGAGGAGTCAGGGAAGGTATGTAGAGAGTGCCTGGGAACTTTAGTAACTAATCATTAATTCTAGACCGGAATGAAAATCATCCGAAAGCATTCTGAATCGAATGATGAAGCATAGTCACTGGCTCTTCATATGTCTCAGGAGGATCACCCTGAGGAACAATTTTGAAGAACTTGAGATTTATAAAATTTGATTTAATAATATAAAATATGAACAGGAGATGATAACAGAATTTTACAAACAGGGCTCTGTGCAGACAGGGCTTCTGTTGACTCAGAAGGGACCTCACAGGGCAGCTACTCTCAGTCCAGCCCAGGGCAGGAATCCTGGACCAGGGGGGTTGCCTGCCGTGACTTTCCCTGAGGTGAAGAGCTCCCCTGGATGGAGAATCTTTTCTGCTAATGAGCCAACTAGTGCTTCTGGCATTTCTGTCTCTGGGTCCTGGTTTGCTTTCTAGACCCGTAAAGAATATGTCTTCACCTGTGTCCGCATGAAACCCTTCAACTATTTGAGAACAGTTCTCGCTTTGCCCTAAGACTTCTCTTTTCCAGGTTAAACACCCTGGCTTCTTCAACCATTCTCCACATGAGGTAGTGTTCAGGCCCTTTGGCCTCCTCTTCATCCTTCTGGAGTCCCTGTATTTTAAGACGAATCTCCACAAGTTGCCCCCGGACCTCCGGATGTGGTCTAACCAGAGTAGAATGCACAGAGATCAAACCCACGCCCGAGTGCCAGGCCCTCCGCTCCCATGCACAAGGCCTGCGCTGGGTTAGCTTTCTCGGCAGCCTTGTCTCCCTGCTCACTGCCATCGACTAGTCACAGCTACTGCCGTGGCCTTGGTCCCCGACTTCTCAGCAGTGCAAGGCAGAGGCCAAGGTGCTTTCATAGTGACAATATGGCAGGTGTGATTTAATTCGGTCTTCCCAGCAACCGCCCTCTTCATTCTCCAGGTGAGAGCACCTCGGCTCAGAGAGAATGAATACCTCAAGTCGCAGAGAAGCAGGAAGGGCTGGCCTGGAAAGGGGCCCAGGCTTGTCAGATTCCAGAGCCCACACTTTATTCTGTAACACCATGCTGCCTTGATCAAACAGCCATTTGTCCCATCTGTTAGGAATACTGGTCGAAAACAGCCCAACTCAGCAGTCTGGTTCAGACCAGGAGTGTTCATTAGAAAGAAAAGATTGTCCTTCCTTCTTCAAAAGGGGACTCTGGATTTCCATTAATATTAATATTCCAGTGTGGGACTATCATCCCTGTATCTATCCCAACCTTTTGGGAGGATATTTATAGTATCTGTTGTATGTTTCCAGAGGGAGGTGAGGTTAGCAACTCCCAGTAACATATTCAAAGAGCATGTAAAAGGAGCATTTCTGTAGTGTTTGAGGTTGCGATTCTAATATACTAGAATTTGTTTAGTACATTCACCCCAGCTATATATTTTTTAAGTAGGCTCCACACGTATAGCCCAGTGTGGGCTTGAACTCACAATCCTGAGATCAAGACCTGAGCTGAGATCAAGAGTGAGACGCTTAACTGACTGAGCCACCCAGGAGCCCCAGCTACATATTTTTTAAATACAGTGTTATTTTTCTGAGCTTTTTTCTTTTTTCTTTGTAATTTTTTTTAAAGTAGGCTCCACGCCCAATGTGGGGCTTAAACTCATGACCCTGAGACCAAGAGTCACATGCTCTACAGACTGAGCCAGCCAGGCGCCCCTGAGCTTTTTTCTTAATACAAATGATAAATGTTTGTTTTATAAAATACTGCTACATTATTATTATACTGGATATTGTCCAGCTTATATGTATTTGTATATTTGTTAGCGTTCTACAATCTTTGTAATGCTTGCATACCCATACTCTCTATGTTCACAACTGTATTCATCATTGACAGTTGAGAAAAATGAGCTCAGGGAGGTGAGGTGACTTAGCTCAAGAGTCAGAGTCAGAAGGAAGCAGAACCAGGATAGAACCTCGTTCTGACTCCTACCCTGTTATTTCTTTTTGCCAACGAACCTTTGGATTAGTAGGGCTTTCAGTCATTGCACCCCATTTATGAGTTTTTTTCGACAGTCGCTTTGTGAGAAAGACTCAGGTAAAATTGTAGTAAGCTGCCAGTTCTGTTTCTTCAACGTGGAAAAGTGACACAAGCAATGTCTCGGGAGGTGTGAGTGGCCCCACGCACGCTATGTTTGGTCCTTGTTATCACCAGCAGTCTTCTCAAAGTCACTGATTAACCGTGGCACATCTGTGGCATAGTGGAGGGAGCCACCCACATGCGCCCTGGACAGTGCCTCAGCCCCTTTAAAGACGAGGAAGGGTGGAGCCAGGTACTGGGGGGGACTGATGCCCAGCACCCCTTTCCACACACAGGGAGTCCTGTCACCCTTCTGGCACTTTGCTGAGCTCCCTTACTGGTGTCCCTTGTCTCCTGGTTCATGCTCACCTCCTATTTAGCTTGCCATATTGACCCCCTCCCCAGCCCCCACCCTGCCCCTGTGGCCTGGCTTCTTGGCAGGGCTCCTGGCTGACCAGACACCTGCATGACTGTTAATTCCTTTGGCTGGACTCCCTAATCCCTGCAAGCTCTCTTCCTGGTTTCAGACCCTCAGCGGAACCCAGACTCAGCTTCTGGAAACATCCAAAGGGTAACTCTCAGCTCCCTGATGGTACACTCTTGACAAAGGCTGGATTTTCCTATGATTTGGGAGCTCTGGCCTTAGAGCTGTGCAGTCCCCTAAAATCCCAGTTCCTGGGCCCTGCCAGCCAGCCATCTGTAGGGAGGGTGATTTATCAGTTCTCGTCCATATTGGGGCACCAGAAGAGTGGGAGGGATACTATTAATAATTTCACCTGCACGAGAAGATAAACAAGGGCCATCCCTGGCCAGTGAGGATATATTCTGGGTTGTAATCAGCCTGACTGCCCTGTTAAAACAACACCGCGTATCTACAGCAGATGGACTTTGCACCAAACATCGCCCCGCCCCGGGCACTTTACCTATGTGCCTTCTTCATTTAATTCTTACAATATTCCTCTATGTATAACGTTGCCCCTCTTTTACGGAGGAGGAAACTGAAGTTCAAAAAGGTTAAATAATCTGCTTGAGGTCACATCTAGGAAGTGGTGGGCCCAAGCCTGACTCCAAAGCCTTTGTTTTTAATCCTTTGGGTCTTGATCAGTGTAATAATGAAATCAATAAAAACAAAACCTTTGGTGGAGAGCTGATAGAGACAGCCCCCAGATTAAAAATGAGTTAAGCTCCAGAGAAACACTTGTACATTGATCACTTGGAATTCAAAGTGCATTTTCCCATGGAAAAAAAAAGTCTAAAATGGTGGTTAGGTTCCAAGACCAACCAACAAAAGTCTATGTAGACTATAATTTCACTGTGGTTTACTCCTCTATGTAATACTGAGCTGGAATAGGAAGCAGAAACCATAGGCTTCTGTCATAGTTCTTTCATTTGTTGGCTGTGCAACTTCAGGCAAGCTGCTTAACCTCTCTGAGCCTCGGTTTTATCATCAAAACTGAGAAAACAGGGGCATCTGAGTGGATCAGTCAGTAAGCCAACTCTTGATTTCGGCTCAGGTTATGATCTCAGGGTCGTGAGATGGAGCCCCACATCAGGTTCCATACTCTGTGGGGATTTGGCTTGAGATTCTCTCTCCCTCTCCCTCTGCCCCTCCTCCCGCTTATGCTCTCTCTCTCTCTCTCCCTATGTAAAATAAATAAATAAATCTTCTAAAAATTTGAGAAAATATCTAGAAAATGTTCAGTTTCAGAAAATTACAAGAATCACAGGAGATAATGTGCATAAAACTCTTTTAAAAATAGCACTTGTAGTCCTATTGGAATGGACCACCACTCATGACATTGCCAGGAGGCAAGTTAGGTTTTCAAGAGCTCTAAGTAGAGACAACAGCTCCCTCCAGCTGGGGACGTAGTGGGAAGAGAGGTGACCACCAGGGCGAGAGACTTAGATGGAGCTGGTGGCCCTGTGAGTGGGGAGCAGAGGGATACAGAAGTGTGTGGAGGGAGGAGAGCACATAGGCTCCTACAGGGATTTGGGGCTCAGTCGGGAGAGGAGAGGTACGTGGCAGCAATGCTGTAGGGGAGGTCTGGACTCTGAGGTGCAGGAGCGTTGGGCCCTGGCTGGAGGGGGAGGTGACCTCAGGGACAGTGTCTCCACATGAGAATAGGGGCTCTTACTGCTCTGGGGGTTGAAAAGAGCAGCAGACGCATATCTGTGGATTCAGTCACAGTTCATCAGTATAGGGTGCTCTCTGTTGGTCAAGTGTACAGGGAATCTAGATCCTTGGGTCAAATGAGTTTAAAAACCAACCATGATTTCTGAGTAAAAAGTCTACAGAAGACTCACTTAACTATATAAAAGTTTTTATTTCATTTGTAGGGGCTCTCAATTCCCCCCAAAACAAGAGTATTCCTTCAGTTTTTTTAAATTTTAAGTCTCAAATTGTACTTTTTAAAAAGATTTTATTTATTTATTTGACAGAGGCACAGTGCGAGAGGGAACACAAGCAGGGGGAGTGGAACAGGGAGAAGCAGGCTTCCTGCTGAGCAGGGAGTCTGATGCGGGGCTCGATCCCAGGACCCTGGGATCATGACCTGAGCCAAATCAGATGCCTAACGACTGAGCCACCCAGGCACCCCTAAACTTTTTTCTTTACATAAGCAATTTATATCAGCCAATCACCAGGTGGGCCCTGATGTAGCTATACATTGAACATATCAAGAAGGTGCAGTGGTGGGAGAGGTCCAGCCTATGTGCCCAAAATGAGGGGTACACTGTCTGCAGAGAAGTGAATGACAATAACACTAACTAAGAGTGGGATTGCTTTTCTTAATCACCATGCGCTGGTAGTTCTAACAATGACAGTGATAAAATATCCTTCCCCACAAAAGTCTTTTGTTGGTCTCAGTTCTAAACAAGTGCTATGTTTATTATTGTATTTTAAGAAAAAGTTGTGTTGAGATATAATTGACCCATCCTACAATTCCCCAATTAAAGACAGATGGGTGGTCTATAGTGTATTCAGAGTTAGGCAGCCATCACCACAACAAATTTTAGAACATTTTCATCACCCTTAAAAGAAACTGTGCCCATTAGCAGTCACTCCCCATTCCCTGACCTCTCTGCTTACCCCTCCCGTGCTAGGCAGCCACTAATTTTCTTTCTATCTTGACAGATTTGCCTATTCTGGACATGTAATATGAGTGCAATTACACAATACATTCCAGGTCCGTCCATGTCATAGCATGCATCCATACTTCTTTCCTTTTCGTTGCCGAATAATATTCCATTGTATGGATACACGAGAGCTCATTTACTCAACAGCTAATGGACATTTGGGTTGTTTCCTCTCTTTGGCTATTATGAATAAGGCTACTATGAACATTCATGTGCAAGCTTTTGTGGAGATGTATGATTTTATTTCTTTTGGGTATATATAACTAGAAGTGGGATTGCTGGATCCTCTGGTAACTCATTTTAACATTTTGAGGGACCGTGAGTTTTAATAATGTATATGTAAATATATTTAGTGTGTTAGTACATTTTTATGACTTATCCTTTCATAAACATTGTATTCTACATGGATGTTGACTTGAAGACCTCCCACTTAAGCCTTCCCCAATCCATGTGGACTCAACTATAGGTATTCAGTTTAATGACCATTCATACTGGCTTGAATAGTTTGAGCTCATTTCAGGTGCAGTTTGTGCCTCCAACCCACGTGGTGCTATACATATTCTTGCATTTAAACAATGGATGTGAAATAACTAATGATAGCACAATGCTTACAAAAAGGGAAAAACAGAACATAAGTCATTATATGACCACTCGAGTTTTTTTATTTGTGGTTAAAACTCGAAATAGTGAAACAGTATAAACTGCAAGGTATGATATTTTTGTTTTACAAGTGTAAATTTTAGTTCATACCTGAAATATTTGACTGAATTTGATTATCTTTACCATACAATTTTATTTTCCCTTTTTAAGTGATTGATTCAAAACTGAAGAACAAAATAAGAAAATAACAACAATTACTATACTACTATTTATTGTATGCTAATTACTAAAAATAATTTCATTATATAAAGGAAGGTGGTATTAAAAGTGATCTGCTCTGGGGGCACCTGGGTGGCTCAGTCGTTAAGCGTCTGCCTTCGGTTCGGGTCGTGGTCCCAGGGTCCTGGGATGGAGCCCCAAATCAGGCTCCCTGCTCAGCGGGGAGCCTGCTTCTCCCTCTGCCTCTGCCTGCCACTCTACTTGTGCTCTCTCTCTATCTCTCTGTCAAATAAATAAATAAATAAAATCTTAAAAAAAAAAGTGATCTGCTCTGGATGTCAGATTATTTTTGTTGATCTGACACTAGGCATGGCACTTTGTATGAACAAGTACAAGACAACCAGATTATTTAGGGTATGTTTCTTGCATAGAGTAAACTTGAATTGGCTTTCCATGAAAGATGGAAACAGATTAGCCCAGTAGTGTGGAAGGAATTCCTAGCTAAGTTATAAGAATAGAGAATGATACAGAGTCATGAATTACCTGGGTATACAAAAAATGAATGGAAAGTGGAAATTTGGGGAGTTTGAAGAAGAGGGTAAACCTGGGTTTGGGTCTGGAGTAAAAAGCCATTTGAGACTCCCAAACAAAAACTTTGTGGAAGAGGGTTTGAGTTCATTATTTTGGCAGCAATATGTAAGATGAATGGGAACAACAGAAGACCACAATTCAAAGTCGAGTTACAAGGTTGGTCAAGTAATTGGGACATGAGCTAATGACATTCTCCTTTGGGTAGAAGTTACAGGAATGGTGAAGGAACAAATAAAAAAGATCTTGTAAACTCAACATAGGGAAGATGTGAATTTCCCCCCTAAATTGCCCTAAAGGCTTAAAGCAATTCTTCTTAAAATCCCTGCAAGGTTTTTTGTAGACATAGGCAAGCTTATTCTAAAATTTATATGGAAAGGCATAGGCCTTAAAATACCTAGAGCAAACTTGAAAAAGAAGAAAATCGGAAGAATCAGTCTACCCAATATTAAAGCCTAATACATAGCTACAGTATGAAGGCAGTGTGGTATTGGCAGAGGGTGGACACATAGAGCAATGGAACAGAATGGAGAACCTTGTAAGAGCCCCATGCAAGTACATCCCAACTAATTTTTGCCAAAGTTGCAAAAATAATGCAATGTAGAAAGGATAGCCTTTAAAAAAAAAAAAAAAAATGGTACTGGAGCAACTGGATATCCACAGGTCAAAAAATGAACCTGGACCTAAACTTTGTACAAAAGTTAATTCAAGGGGCACCTGGGTGGCACGGTTGGTTAAGCGTCCAACTCTCGGTTTCGGCTCAGGTCATGATCTCAGGGTCGTGAGGTCGAGCCCCACATCAGGCTCCATGCTCAGTGTGGAGTCTGCTTAAGACTCTCTCTCCCTCTACCCTACCCCACCCTCAAATAAATAAATAAATCTTTTTAAAAAGTTAACTCAAAATGGGTCATGGACTTAAATATAAAAGGCAAAGCTATAAAACTTTTAGAAAAAAAAAAAAAATCTTTGGGATCTTAGACTAGGAAAGAGTTCCTAGACTTGACACCAAAAGCATGATCCATAAAAGGAAAAATCGATCAACTGGACCTCATCAAACTTAAAAACTTATGCTCTGCAAAAGACCCTGGTTACAAGGTAAATAAGCTACAGAGGGGGAGAAAAAATTTGCAAACCACATTTGACAAAGGACTTTGAAACCTTCGCAGTAAATAAAACAACAACAGATAATCCAATTAGAAAATAGGCCAAAGACACGAGCAGGCATTTTATTGAAGAGGATATACCGATGGATAAACACATGAAAAGATGTTCATCATCATTTAGCCACTGGAGAAATGCAAATTAAAACCAGAGTGAGATACACGTCATGCAGTCATTTCAGATTTTGCTGAGCCACACATTTATGGCACACATTGAGGGTCTGGCATATAGAGATCAATAATTTAGCCAGCAAAAGAGCTTCGCTGACCCCAGTCGCCATCTCCTAAGGTAAATTGTTCTGTTCTCATTTTATCATATAAATTAAGTGCTCTAGAGGTATTCACAAGTTTTGGGATCCACAAAGGTCTCCAGAGGTATCGCTCCCAAATGCCGTATATAATTCCAGCAGGATTTAGTGACTAAGTAGAGAGAGGAGTAGCTCTAGTGTCTATGAAACTTGGCACCAATCGGCCATATCAGCAGCAGCTACATGAGGTGCACAACACCTGGGCCACTTACCAGCTGTGTGATGTGACAGGGGACCTCTTTCCTTGAGACTCAGTTGCTGCCTCTGGAAATGAGGATGATAATTCTTACCTTGGAAGGTGTTGTGAGGATCAGACTGAAATCCGTGAATGGATTTGAGGTACTCAGCCTCGTTCTCAGCGTGGGGGTGGATATTGTTTCTACACACAGCCAAGACCCAAGTCTCCAGGAGGAGTTTAAGGGACTTTCTGAAGCAGTTTAATTTGGTTGACCATATGGCCAGAGCTATCTGAGACAATTCCATATTTATTATTCCGCCTTGTTCTTCTCTTAAGTATTCTCATGTTTGTCCGAGCACATATCTTGATTGAAAAGCCCATCGCTGATATTATATAACCAGCAGAAATCTGTGCACAAGACATTCCTGCTATCTCTCAGGGCTCTTCCAGATGTCTTCCCACTTTCTGACACACACTTAGGAGTTCTGGGCACTCCTGGAATGTTGATCTAAACCATTCCAAGCTGCACATCACAGCTTGTACCCCACCGGTCCCCACCACTTGTTTCTTAAGACAGTGATTGTTTTACTTTTTCATATTCATGGTCACATTCCTCAAAGTAAAATCCCTCTGTGTTTCACAGCCTGATGTCCTGTGACCCAGTGTGTGTGTGTGCATGTGTGTGTGTAACAGAATGTGTGGTATAAATGTATGGGCTTTGAAAAAACAATTCTATCCTAGGCCAGCAGCTTCAAGGACTTTTCTCTTAATAAGCCCTGCATCTTCATCCAACTCGAGCAGGGCTCTGCTAAAAACAGACTGAGGTCATTCATGTGTAAATGGAAACACACCAAGAAAAAAATTAATACCAAATGTACATCAAGATCAAAAGAAAAAATAAATTTCTCAATGGAATACTCAGAGCTATGCAGAGACCACTGGTTACTGCTGGTTCACATAAAATTGAAGGTCAGAGCATGTTTTCATGAAGTTCTTTAAAAGGCAGGGACCAGCCAGAGGCTGTGATTTGAGTATCCCACAAGGATGATTTCCCAAAAAGCCAGCTGAATCCTGAATTACACAGGGAATATGTTCCCCCCAAACATTATAATAAATGTAAAATATGACTAGGAGCATCAAAGTCTGTGGAACCCAGGACCACAATATTTTCATTTAAAAACAAAGATTGCGATGGTATTAGCTGTCATGAAAGACTTGATCACAAATTATACTTTGATGAATCTCCAAAGTAAAAAATATATTAAATCCATCATGACAAATCATTCTCCTGCTGAGCATTGTCTATAGAGGTAAGTGTAGACACATTTATTTAAATATTCAGTTGTGCACTCATTCAGGAAATAGTTACTGAGCACCTAGAAGGTACCAGGGTGAATTCTCCAAGAGGAGCAGAGTGGGAGGCCAGTTAAAGAATGGCATTTGGAGTCAGAGAGACTCAGGTTATATACTGGTTCCATTACTTGCAAACTGACTGAGGTTCAGCACGGGAGTCAACCCTTAGCCCCTGATTTCTCATCTGTGAAATGAGGATACGTATACTTACCTTGCAGGTATGCACTGAATGAAGTAATACATAGGAGATACTTAACCCAGTGCCTGGCATGCAGTAAAGGTCTTAAGGAAAAGGAGGAGCAAGGGGAAATGGTACTCCAAACATTTATACTTCCTAAACTCAGAGATATCCAGGTTTCTTGCTCCCTCCTTTTCTGAAAGAATGCTGCCAAGATACCCCCACCCACCCACAGACTCATACAATCAAAAATATACTTGGTCACCAAGAAAAAGGGCCACCAGGAGGTGGGAACATGCAGAGACAGGCTTAGAAGACAAACCTATGGGAAGAGAAATCCTAATTAGATATCAAGACTGGCTTTACCCTTGCCATCCCTTTTCTCCCAGAGACCAGGTGGAAAAATAGCTTTCCCTTACCTCTACAGGGAGGAGAACCCACAGACACTTGTGGACATCCAGAGTCCTCTGACCAGTGAGAATTCTGGCTCCCCGACACACCCGTGTCTGCTGCCCACCCCTTTCTCAGTTCCTCCTTATGTCGGAGTGAGCTCAGTCGTGAGCAGGGTCTCACGTATAGGCCCAGGCTTGGCCAATAGGGCAGATAGGAGTCAGGGGAGATTTGTGGCAGCGGCTTCGTGGCTCTGAGGCTTCAAGGGAACAGGGGCAGGCAGCGGGGCAGGCAGCAGCCAAGAGTGGGAGATGGACTCAGGAAATAAGGTTACCATATTTAGCCAATAAAAATACAAGACCCTCAACTAAATTTGAATTGCACGTAAACAGTAAATCATGTTTTAATGTTTGTCCCATGCAATATTGGAGACATAGTTACACTAACAATTATTTGTTGTTTATCTGAAATTCAAATGTAACCGGGTGTTCTGTAGTTTCGCTGGCAGCCCTACTCAGAAAGGGAATGAGGACGACATCGTCCGTTTTCCTGTGTTTCTGTCTGAGGCCAGATGGGAGGCAGCATCTCTGGACAGACCATCGATCTGCTATTCGGCAGGTTCACCCTGCTATGGCTAAAGCCTGTGGCCTGGTGCCTTTGAGTAGACTTTGGGTCAGAATCTCTGTGCAGGGCACGGTGCTGGGTGCAAGGAATTCAGAGAGAAGTAAAACAGTCCCTGACATAAGGACCCACTCACTCTGGAGGACCAACGTCCAAAGGGACCATAATCACAATAAAAGTAACAATGGCAAGTGTTAATATTTACTGGGAGCTTACTGAGATATTGTTCCAAACACTTTGCAGATTATTTTATTTAAATCTTACAACTACCCTCTGAGGTAGATTTTATTAACTCCAGTTTATAAGTAAGGAAACTGAACATTAAAAGTGAGGTAACCAGGGGCACCTGGGTGGCTTAGTCGGTTAAACATCTGACTCTTGATTTCAGCTCGGGTCATGATCGCAGGGTTGTGAGATAGAGCCCTGCATGGGGCTAGGCACTGAGTGGATCCTGCTTAAGAATCTCTCTCTCCCTCTCCCTCTGCCCCCTGAAGTAACCGTATAATTTCTCACCCAGATTGGGAAATGCTTTTAAGTGAAAGGGATTACTATTCGTTCTGTAATTATACAGAACAACAGGCATAAACTGGAACCAACCAAGGACACCAGGATTATGGCATCAACTTATAGGAGACATGCCCAGGTCTCACTGGTAGAAAGGTGCAGTGGAAGGATTGAACCCAGGCAGAGTGGCTTGAGAACTTGTCCCCTTCACCAGGAACAGTAGAGGAGGAGATTAATTTCGATGAATTCCTTCCCACTACACTCAAATCCCTGAAGATGAGGCCTCTTGTTTTGCTTTCCATTGTGTCCTTGACACGAGCACCCACCACCCAAGTATAGAGTGGGTGCCAAAAAATACTTGATTGACAGCTGAATCTGGGAAGCCTTCATGGAGAGGGTGGGACATGAGCATAGATTGAATAATGGAGAGGACTAGGGCAGGGACTACTTTCTCTTTCTTGATCTGTCCCTCTTTCCCGGATGTTTGAAGGAAGATAAGTGAGAGATGGCCATTAAGTGAGCTAAGCAAGCGATTCCAAACCAAAATGTTGGGACATGATCAAGGAGAAGTGTGCGCTTGAGACTAAGCCATGAAGGGCTCTCTTTCAGCCTTTGCCCACCCCGTTTATGCGGTCACCCAGGCGTGGCCGGCCTGCCCTCTCCAGTCTCTCGGATCCCATGGATCGAGAACTGCTCGCGTCGCCTGGGTCCCGTGGCACCAGGGCTGCTCTGTCCTCCGCATAGAGCTGATCTTCTCAGTTAAGTCCCCCAGAATTTCCCCAGCCAGCTCAGGCCTGCTTTCCTGTGTGTTCCCAGCAGAGCCCCCGGCCTGAGGCTCCCCTCCCACGCCCACACTGCGGCGACAGGCTGCTTGGAGAGTGCCTTCACAGCCTGCAACTTCCACCTCTCTTCAGGGAACTTAAGCCTGGGACAATTCACTGCCAGCCTACATCCTCTTTCAACAGGAATCAGGAGGTCTTTAGAACAATAAACAAACCCCTCCTCCTTGCTGAGGATCAGCTACTCACTTTTTAAGAAGAGAGAGCAGATTTGTAGAAGAGGAGAGAGCCTCTGGTGGCTGACTCCCTTTCCTCTCTCTCCAGAAAGATACCATTAAACCCGACTGACTCCTGCCTGACAGCGGTAGAACGAACGAGAAAGGGCTCTTCCTGACATTTTTGTTTTACCCACAATTTCACTGCATGTAACTGAACTAACTAGAGTGTCAGCTGAGGTCATGGGCAGTGTCTTATAAGTACAAGATACTTCTTTCAATCCCAAAAGTTTGGCACAGGATTTTACATGTGGGGATTCAATAAACACACTTAATTTGGTTTGACTGCTCAGGGTGTGCCTAAGCTTAAATATCATAAATTGCTTCTGGCACTGAAGTGTGTGTTAGTCCGGGCCAGAGAGAGGCCTACCAGGTATTTAAACCCTAAGCCTCAAAATTTAAAAGAGAGGAAATCCTGCTCCCTTTTCAGTACTCCTGCCCCCTTTTCTCAGGCTCTCTCCAATTCTAATCTTTGCCACCATAGAGCTGGGGGACCTTGAGTAGGTCCCCAAACTTCCTAGAGCCTTGCGTACCTGGCACTGAATCAAGCAGCTTCAACAAGAAGATCTTAAGGCCCCTCGCAGCTTTGACATCCCAGAATCCCAGGATGCTGGTTGCCCAAGCAGTGAGGAGCACAAATGGAGTATGGAGGCAATGGGTGGGGGTGGGGATGGGGTGGCCAGAAAGGAGAAAATAAATATGGAGCTGGGAAGGAACAAAGCCCGGGAGACAAAGGTGCACTTGGCCTCTACTTTGGTCTTCGCTAAGACGATGGCACCTTGCCATGTGCCCCATAGGGTCCAGTTGATGCCTGCATGTGCGGGCCCAGCCTTTCCTTTCACTCCTTCATCGGCGAGCGCTCGCCTTGTTCCGGGGCCGCTCGGGAAAGGGCCGATCACGAGCCTACCAGCTGAGCTCATGAGCAGTGTCTCCTAAGTGGGGTAGGATGGAATAGCTCCTCATGGAGTTTACAGAATAGATAAAAAGCAGTTGTTTAACAGCACAAAAACAAAACCACTCGATTGAGTATCAAGTGTCTATCAGTTACTCTAAAACTGTATAACAAGTCCTCCCCTCCTTTTGGGATCAGAGATGGCTTCCCAGAGGAAGCGACCTGGAGGTGAGTCCCTCAGTGCCTGGATCTTTCCCAGAAGGTCTCTCCACCTCTTGATTCTCCTCACTATAATTGATCCTGATGGATCTTGTAAAACACCAATTTCTTACCATTGTTTCCTTGATGGAAGCTTTACAGTGGCCTCGTTGTATGCAAATTTGAGTAGAGACTTAGTCTCCCTTTGAAGCCTCTTCTAGGCTGTTACACCCAGGCCTAGCTGCTGCCTTCTGGCACCCAGAATGCCCCGGAGGCATCCCCAACCCCTTCCCTGACCCCTTCTGAGTACCCAGGAAAGGGATCAGGACCTGAGCCTTAGCATTGAAAAGCTGCCCTTCCCTGCGCTACCCTTGGATCAGATCTGACGCTCACATTTTCTATTGCAAACAGCAAAGTGCAGAAAATTCCAATCCTGAAGCTGTTACAGGAAAAGTGAGAACAAAATTTAGAAATTTAAAGCAAAAGAGATCTGTTTGATATTTAGCTCCTCGTACTCTAGACATGAGGGTATCTAAGTGGTACACTAGCATTGTCTTCACTAGTTGTCTGCATCCTTTATATATTCTGACTGCCTCGTCCTCTAAGAAGGTGTCCGGAAATCTGACAGTAGTCCTCTGTGCCATCTTCATTACAGAGCCGTAATCCTAGGTATACCTGGTGAAAATCATTTGTAAAGACAGGGGTATAATGGTTCTGAGTGAAGAGAAGAGTGAGCACGTTCTGGTAATTGTAATATCTAGTCTCTGAATGAGTGCTGGTTCCTCACAGAAGACATTCAGAGAATAGGAGGTCATTTTTGAGCTGCAGGGCCTCACGATAAAAGCTTGAATATCATCATCCCTTGCTGTTTTTAGAAACCACAGATTGCTACTAATTTTTGCCTGATTTTATGTGAAGGATAATACATTACCTGCAAAGGTAAAGATGAAGTCTTTCTGCAGGAGCACATCTTTTGTTGGGAATCTGTCTGATTCACAGAAAAAGTTGGGGAAGGGGAGTGTGTTAGTCTCCGAAATACTCTACATCACATGCCTCAGCTGTGTTCCTTGGGACCGCAAAACGGAAACTCCCAGCAATTAGGATATCTTGATTTGCATCATAAAATAATGTCCAGAATTCTAGACAAGAGAGCAGAGATTTGTGTCCTGTGTTGGGCGGTTTATTCTGTTTGAGATCACAGGAAAGTTGTGGGATAGCGCACTTTGGTAGGAGGAAGGAGGATGCAAAGGCACGAGCGGTGGTCTTTGTAGAACTTCCATGGGGCTGCAGAAAGTACTGTCACGAAGACCCCGCTAGCCCTGCGATGGACCTTGGTCTTCGCAAGGGAGAAACACAGTCAGATCTGTGCTTTTGAAATCTCATCCTGGCAGCCGGCAGTGAGATGGATTGGGTAGACTCTGATTCCTAAAAACCCCAACGATGTCATCCCTCTGCCACCTCCCCAATCCTTTCAGGTTCAATTGCTCCAGGAGCTCCTCCCAAAGTCTTTTAACAAAATTCTTAAAGAGGACCTCTCTCTGAATTTCTCTAAGAGTAGTCCTGAGAATTTGCAGGGGAATCACCTAGAGTCTATACTTCCCTGAAGCTGCCAAGGGCTTTTGCATGCTAATATGTGAGAACCTCAAGAGGCTGGTTTCCAGGCAGGCCTCCTTGCCTGTCTCAACCATCGGGAACGAGAATCTCTTCAAGCCCTGGGTCCCGTGGTAAATTCTGTGTATGTAGATGCCTGATGCAGAGTCTTAGCATATGAACACCCAAGAGATTTTAAGTGCTAACAGAATGGATGAGATTTGGTGATTTTTTTTCTTTTGCTCAGCTATATTTTTATATTTGCATTTATAAATGATAATAATCCTTTTTTAAAATTTAAAGAAAATAAATTTAATGAGCACCTAGTACTTGCAAGCACCGAGCAAGCTCATGTAAGAAATGAGTTGCCCCAAAAGGGTTACATACTGCAGGGAAGTGCCCTTGTTTTCAGCAGGAAAGAGAGGCCTTGTAACAACAGGAAGCGCTGGGAGGCTGAGGAACCCAGGCTTCCAAGCAGAGCTGTTCTGGAAACAATGGCTGCCTGTGGCTCAGGAATATTGGGCAGGAAATGAAAGGATGCTGGGACAGGGGGTACAGCGAGGAGCTGATAAGCACTACCTGGCTGTTCTTCACGTGGACCTAGAGGGTCAACGATGAAGTTGTTTTTTCTAAATGCTCCTCATCTTTCATCAGCAAATTTGGTTTTAGAAAAACACAGAAATGAAGAGAACCCATGGTGCCATAGGTCTGGAAACTATTAGGAAGCTGAGCCTCTAGGGAAACCAGAAGGTACAATAAGCAAGAGAAGGTATTTCTCACCCTCAGGGCACGGTCACCTCAGATGGGGGTGGGGGTGGGGCCTTCAGATGGACTCACACCGTTTCAAGCTAAGTCCCCAGAGGACTCTCGCATCCATAATAATAAAAATAGCATTGAGCTAATAGCTCAGTTATACCAAGGGAGGTACGTATAAACCTTCTGAGATTGAAGTTTATATTTATTTAACACAAATTTCCATTCATATGGGAAGGGTAAGCTCGGGAGACATTCATACAAGTAAGAAACAAAAACAAAAGTAACAAAAACGGAAGAGAGCGATTTGCCCTGGAAGACCTAGATAGAAACCAGCAGGGGTGAGGACTTGAACACTGCCGGGAAAAGTCAAGTCTGCCTTCTCAATCTCGAGCCCGGCTTCATCCAGGAAGTTCACGCGTCACAGGATGTTAGACCTGGAAGGAACTTTAGTGGTCATCTAGATCCAAAACCTGCTCCTGGTACAGATGAAAGTCTGAGGCTGGGAGTGCCTATTTTTTTCCCCCCTGGAAGAAATACAGCTGATTCGTGTGGCTTTAATTGATAAGAACCCAGCCCCTAGTACCTGTGGGAGAATTCAAAAGGCGAATAGTCACTCTCCTCAAAGGTCTGACATCTGGTACCTGGGGATCCAGGCGAAAACTCAGCTTTCTTAATTCATTGTTTTACATCCTTGTCCATCATCAGGTTGCTCTTGGACAGGAAATCACCTCTGCTTCCTGCTGCTTTCTGGTCTTCCTCATGCCTGGGCTGTGCCTCAGTTTCCCTAGCTTGGAGGTCATGTTTATAAAATGTACTGGAAAGTGCATGAACTTTGGACTTGAACAGGCTTGTGATGGCACCCTAGTTTTGCCACTAGCTGTTCGACCGTGGACAAGTCAACCAACTACACTGCATCTTAGTTGCCCATCTATAAAATAGGAATAGGAATGCCTACCAGTCAGGGTTGTAAGAATTAAATAAAATAATGATCGTTAAGCATGATACTCCACACAGCATTTGATGAGTGCATCCCATGACCACCCACTAGGCATGCAAAAAAAAAAAAAAAAAATGTGGCCTGGATACACTCTGCTGAGAAAAAAAGTCACATTGTCCTTGTTTTTAAGATGACTGGTGTTAGTGAAGCATACCATTCAAGAAACAGGTTTATTTTCTCTGTTTATCTTTTGTTAACCTGCTCAGCAACCATCCGTTCTCCCCCTGGGACTCTCCCTGGAGGCATATGCGATCACATTCTTTATCTGTTACCAAGATAGAGCCTCTATCCATGGCATCCCTAGAAGCAGGTGGCAAGGAAGAGGGGCTGCTGGTCCAGGGACTAAAACCTTGATTAGGTGACCAAAACTGACTGTGGCCTTCATACAGTTAAATTGAGGATTTAAATGATTTCTTGGCAATGAAAAGGAAAGTGATGCTCACAAGCTGGGCCTGGGAGTATACTGAAAGGTCAGCCCCCCATGGAGTGAGTGATGCCTGCCTCACAAATATCCTGGGAACAAAGTCAAACAGTAGGAAGGATGAGCACTTAAAAAGTCTACAAATGACACACAACCCAGAAGCCTCCATTTTCAGCAACAGGACCAGGTCCTTTTGTACTGTTCCTGAGGACAAGGTGAACCGGGCCACCTAAGCCCCAGGCAATGGAGGGGCTCCTGGGAGGCTTGTTTTCCCCGAATGCAGCCTCCTCCCTCCCACCCCTTGTCTCTACTCAGCACTGCCCTTCCTCAGGGGCCAGAGCCACCTCCCTCCTCCACCCCACCACCAGCCCTTCTGAGGTTGTTTCCACTTGCCCACTAACTTGCTGACAATGTGTGGTCCCAGATATTTCCCTGCCCTGAACCAGCCTTTTACCTCTGAGTCAGAAAGGCACTAGAGAAAATTCAGGAATCAGCTAGAAAAGAGTGAGCCTTCTCCCCTTCTCTTTCATCCTCAACAAAGCATAAAAGGTCCTCTCCACTGACCTTCATCTTTTTCTTTTTGGAGCAATAGGTTTGGGGTAAGTCTTTTCCCTCATAGTATCTCCTCTCCCTGCCCAGTTTTCTCGAAGGACTATTTCTTGACAGGAAGAATTCCTGGTGAGGCAGCTAAGAGTCTGGTCCTAGAGCTGATGATGTCCAAACATCATCCTGCAGGCAACAGGGAGCCACTGAATGTTCCAGAGGAAAGGAGCTGTATCATCAAGTTAGTGTTTTAGAAAGGTTTGTCTGGTAGTGGAGATCAAGATAGAACACAATCTTCCTGGGCTGTCATTAAAAACTCCCCCAATTTACCTGAACGCTTCTCCACCAGACTGGTCTGGTCAGCATTCCTGGAATTCACCACATTGTTTCTTGCTTTCCCACCTTGTTTATACCATTCCCTGCACCAGAAAGTGGGTGGCATTTATTAAGTGCTTATTATATGCCAGGCACTTAACCAAGCGTTCTGCTTGTGTCATAGTATATGTTATATACTTTACCTCACGGTGTACCATATCGCATCAGAGCATCTCCCATCACTCCCTCAAACCAGCGTCAAGAGTTCTAATGGCCTAGCCTGGATTTGTCCTTCTTTATCCACCGATGTCACACATGTGAGCCCTTCGGGGTGAGGGTCCTGTCCCAGCAGCCTCTAGTGTGGTCCCCATGTACCGTCAGCACCCTATAAATGCACACGATCTCCTCTTTTGTACAGCACCCCAAAGCCCTGCCTGACCTCCCCCACTGTGTGTAATCTCTTTAGGAGGACTTCTATCACATTTTTTGTGCCTCTGTAGAGCCCTTAACATAGTTTGCTTGATATTCTCATACTGGCCAAGTTACTTAACACCGCTGAGCTTTAGCTTCCTCATTTATCAAGTAGGGATGAATACCTCCCTCATAAGGTGGCCGTGCATTGGGTACAAATAATGGATGAAAGTGTAGAGCTCAGGGATCAGCACAAAGTAGGTGCCCAGGAATTCCCATTCCTTTCTTGTCTTCCTGGGGACAAAGGTCTTACTCACCTTTTTGTCCTTGGGGCTAGATGGCTTCTCTATACATTTTACAGAGAATCATTGTGACTGGGAAGGACGGGGTGCATTGATAGCAGCTGGGGCAAGTTAGGGTATGCACCAGAGGGAGGATCTGGACACTCCTACAAGGAAGAGCTGACTTGACTTGGTATCTGAGACAGAGAAAGCGCCTAGAGGAGGGACCTCCAGGATGCAGCCCACCATCGCGAGCCCAGCTCTGGAACAGAGCTAGTCCTTGGCCACACCAGGCCAGCAGGTCAGGCAAATACTTGTATTTAACAAGGAATAATTATCTCAGTGGGGTCATCGGAGAGGATTTCAACGTTTAGAAATTGCCTCACTGACTTCAGCAGGCCCTCTGGCTTTTTTAATGAAACTTGTTTTGCGAAAACCTAGGTCTTTCTTTAAAAAAATTATTTCTACCCCATCCTCATTACAGAAAATTCAGAAAAGCAAAATTTTAAATATAACAAAGCAAAAGGCTTTTTGGTTTCTACCACCTATAGGTAACTGCTATTAACATTTCAGTGTGTGTTATTTTTTATCATGTAAGATTTGGGGAAGGGTGGTATAAAAGAGAGACCGTCACTATATGGTCTTTAGATTTGTTTCTTGCTTTCCAGCTTATTTATACCATCAGGGTTTTTTTTATTATTATTCATTAGAAATTTTTTCTAGTTTTATGGAGATATCATTGACATTACTGTATGAGTTTAAGGTGTACAGAATAATGGTTTGACTTACATATATTGTGAAATGATAACAGCAATACGTTTAGTTAGCATCCATCATCTCCTATAGTTAGGATAAAAAGAGAAAGCAAAAAAGAAAAAAAATATTTTCTCTGTGATGAGAACTCTTAGGATTTACTCTGTTACCAACTTTCCTACATGTCATATAACAGCTTTACTAGAGTCTTCATGCTGAACATTATATCCCTAGTACTTATTTATCTTGTAACTGGAAGTCTTTTGACCACCTTTCTCCAATTTCCTCTTCACCTACTTTCTGCCTCTGGTAACTTCAATTCTGATCTCTCTGTGAGTTTTGTTTTGTTTCGTTTTGTTTTGTTTTTAAGATTCCACAGGTAAGTGGGATCATACAGTATTTGTCCTCTGCTGTTGACTAATTTCACTTGGCATCATGCTCTCCAGGTCTACCTATGTTGTTGCAAATGGCAGGATTTCCTTCCTTCTTATGGCTGAAAAATATTCCTCTGTGTGTGTGTGTGTGTGTGTGTGTGTGTGTGTGTGTGTACAATCCATTGATGGACACTTGGGTTGTTTTCATGTCTTGGCTATTGTAAATAATGCTGCTATGAACAGGCAGGTGCAGATATCTTTTTGAAGTTAGTATTTTCATTTCCTTTGGAAATATTCCCAAAAGTGGAATTGCTGGATCATAGGGTAGTTCTATTTTTTTAAAACCCCCCATACTGTTTTCCATAGTGGCTGTACCAATTTGCAATCCCACCAGCAGTGCACAAGTTTCTTTTTTCTCCGCATCCACACCAGCATTTGTTATCTCTTATCTTTTTCATGTTGGCCATTCTAATAAGCATGAGGTGATACTTCATTGTGGTGTTGATTTGCATTTCCTTAATGACGAGTGATGTTGAATATCTTTTCATCTGTCTGTTGGCCTTTTATATATCTTCTTGGAGAAATGTCTATTCAGGGCTTTTATCCATTTTTTAATTGAATTTTTTGGTGTTTTGGTTTTTAGTTTATTTATTTTTGGTTTTGTTTTATTTTTTGCTTTTGAGTCATTGAGTTCTTTGCATACTTTGGATATTAACCCTTAATCAGATGTAAGATTGCAAATATTTTTTCCCATTCTGTTGGTTGTCTTTTCACTTGATTATTTCTTTTGCTGTGCAGAAGATTTTAGCTTTATGTAGTCCTACCTGCTTATTTTTTATGTTGTTTGTGCTTTACGTATCATCTCTAAAAACTCATTGCCAAGACCCATGTCAAGGAACTTTTTCCCTATGTTTTCTTCTAAGAGTTTCAGGTCTTACATTTAAACTTAATTCATTTCAAGTTAATTTTTGTAAGTAATGTAAGATAGGGGTCTGGTTTCATTCTTTTACATGTGAGTATCTGATATTATCAGCACCATTTATTGAAGAAACTGTCTTTTCTCTATTAAGTATTCTTGGCTCCCTTGTCGAATATTAGTTGGCTATATATACTTGGGTTTATTCTAGGATCTCGATTCTGTTCCATTGATCTATCTGTTTTTATGCCAGTACCATACTGTTTTGGTTACTATTGCTTTACAGTATAGCTTAAAATCAGGAAGTGTTTTTCATTTTTTTATCAACATATATTGCCTGTGTAACTTTTTCAAGAAGAATTTTGAAATAGATATTAACCATGAGGTACTGAATGCCTAAGGCCTGCAGTAGTAGAATTTCAGGCATTTGGGTTGTTAAGGGCAAGGAACCCATCAGCTCTTCTCAAATGGATCTCCATACTTGGCCACCAACTCATGATGGGGAGGCTTTTCTTATTCCTCCCCAACTGTAATACTATGAAAAAAGCATGGGCTTTGGAGTCCGTCACACCTGGTTTTGGAGCCCAGCTCTGGCATTTACTAGCTGTGTGATGTTGGGTAGCTTACCTAACCTATCAGAATCAACTTTCACATTTTCAGAAGGGAGAATTTCACCTATTTCATGGATTGGCTATGATTATAGAATGGAGAATGCTGTTTAAAAAAAAAAAACAAACATCTAATGTGGTGCTTGACACATGATAAGTGTGGGATCCAGGTATCCATGGAGCTTGGAAAACCCATCTGGAGAAAAATGACCAATCGCCTGTTCAGCAAAATATTCGAGTGCTTGTGTTTTCAGTGCCATTCTGGATGAATGAGACACAGTACTGTCTTCAGTGCCCCCAAGGAGCTCACAACTTAGTGTTGGATAAGAGTAGGCTTGCAGTAAATATTTGTTGAATTTCATTTTTTTGTTGTTGTTAAATTTCATTTTTTATGACTTTTTTTTCCTTATAGTTCAAAATTCAAAAGTATAAAAGAATATTTAGTGAGAAGTCTCCCTCTTACACCCCTAGCCCACCCCTTAGGTCCTTCTCCTGTAGGCAGCTAAATTTAATGACTTTATTATGTGTCCTTCCATAAATATTTAATGCATATACAAATGAATTGCATATCTATTCTTCTATTCTCTCTTTTTAACAAACAGACGCTAGCATACTGTCATGCTTGTCTGCATCTTGTTCTTTTTGCTTGACAATATACCTTGGAGACCACTCTATATCTGTACATGAAAGTTTTCTCATTCTTTTTAATAACTATATAGTATTTCATGGCATGGATGTTCTATATTTATATAAGCAGTCTCCTATTGATGGACAATCTTGTGCTATCACAAAAATTGCTGCAATGAAATAAGCTTGCCTATATGGAAATATCCTGGAATTGAGGTAATGAGAATGTTCTGAAATGTGATGGTTGCTTAACTCTGTAATATACTCAAAACCACTTAACTATATGCTTTGAAAGGGTGAGTTTTACAGCATTTGAATTATATCAGAATATTTTAAACATAAAAATTAAAAAAAAAAACAACACTTTCTTCTGAGGAAAACATGCCAAAGCCTGAATATATTTAAATTTTTTTCCTTAGAAAATTAGAAAGCAGTTAATTTCCTTTTTTAAAGAACAGAGAACATTATACTTCTTAAAATTAATACCACACAGGTGTGCCTGGGTGGCTCAGTAGGTTGAGCATCTGACTCTAGGTTTTGGCTCAGGTCATGATCTCAGGGTCGTGAGATCAAGCCCCGGTTGGCTCCATGGTCAGGGCAGAGTCTGCATGAGATTCTGTCCCTCTGTCCCTACCCCCCACCCTGAGCTCTCTTTCTCTCTCTTTCTCAAATAAATAAATAATAAAACCTTTTTTAAAAGATAAGAATAAATAAAATCAATATTGCACATTTTCAAACATTTCTTTAACTCCACACTAGGCCAGGAGGAAGAGAGTAGAAAGAAGTTACAAGAGGAGGAAGAAGAATCAGAGGGGAAATGGGGGGGGGGGGGGAACAGCGACTTCTAGGCAAGCTGAGACTCCCAGAGGCTAGAGGGGAGCATGGGACAAAAAGCCTGAGCTGCAAGACAGAAAGGGTGGAACACAAAGAAAGAGCAGAAGTTAGCAGAGAGAGAAATTTCCAGGAGCCACTGGGACAGCTCTTAGAGTCCCCGGGGGTGGAGGAGGGTTCTCTGCTGATAGCCAAGAATAATGGAAAAGTAATTGAATTCTTTACTCCATCTCATGAAAAAATGTCATAGGACCACCTCATTCACAGCACAGCAATGCTGCTTAAAGACCTCACTCTCTGCCCAATGCACAGCAGCAGAGTCTAGAGAATTTCTTCCCTGTGCAGGGGCTTGTCTCCCTTACCCTTTTACCTTCCTCCTGCAAGTATCAATTCTTCTTCACCCACCCGTGGCCCTTGGTCCTTTCTAGCACCTCAGTCAAGATGATGAAAATATCCTTCATTCCTGAAAGTTTCCCTGACCCCTTCCCAATTCCTACCTCCTGCCTCTCCCCTGCTTTCTCCGACTATAAATTAGTGTGCATTTGCTAATGTAAATGGAAGTGTACAGTATGTACTCTTTTATAGTCTGGCTTCTGTCATGCATATGCTATATCATTCTTTTTTTTATGGCTGAGCAGGATTCCACTGTGTGTATACACCATTAGACTTCACTTTAAAGATTAGAAATGCAGGACCCAGAGAGGGGATGAAATCTGATTAGTAGAAGACCTTAACAAAAATCCAGAACAGGGAGGAAAGAGGACCATGTTTTCCTAAAACCCAAAAGCACTTTGCACTATGACATCATATGGCTGCCATGAGCACATCAGTAACCAAGCAAAACTGTGCTTGTTCCAATCTCTGTCTCCAGATCTGATCAGGTCCTGGGCCACAAGGGGAACCGGGGCAGCTTAGCAGACATTACTTCTGGGGGGACTCAGAGAAATGCTTTAACTGCTGGTCTTTTCTGTACTAAGCCCTTGAAGAGGTTAGGAATTGAGGAAAGAAGTGCCCCACATTATGTATAAGTATAAAATGTCTTTTAGTTGTACCAGGTTGGATCAAATGAGACAAAGGACTTTAAAATGTTGTGTCAACTGTAAGGCATAAATCAAAGGCAGAGTTTTCTTTTCCATCAGAAACTACTTCAAGATTTATTTTGTGCTCAGATTAAAATTTAACATCTAAGATTGCTGATCCAGGAAAAACAAAACAAACAAGGGTCTTCGAGAACCTTCAATGAAACAGTTCAAAGAAGTTATAAAATTATATCACAATCAGCAACTGTGTGGACCTCTGTAGGAGGGGACTTCAAGTTCTTTGGGTCCATGATAAATCCTACAGAACTAGCTCTGTGACTCTGACCTCTAGCATCACTCCTTCCCATGCCCAAAGTGACAGTGAAAGCTTTCTTTCCATCTATCACCATTCAGCTATTTGGTGTCAAACTTCTACCCTGTCCAGAATCCTAGGGTGTCCCCAATTTGGTTGGACTCCAGGGACAACAGTCTAAAGAAATCTGAGGCTGCGACTAAACTCTTGGTAGCCCCTGCGGCACCACACACCAGTATTACTGCTAGACCCTGGCTACCCTAAGTGTGGGCAGCAAGGTGGGCAGTGTTCCCATCATCTGGGAATTTCTTAAAAATGCAAATTCTTGACACTCTTCCCCCATTGGAACCCACAAGTAACAAGATCTCAGGGATTTGTGTCACATTAAAAAGTATGTGAAGCTCATGTCTAGACTAGTGTTTCTTCAACCTTAGCACGTATCAGAATCTTCTGGATGCAGCTGCTGCTAGTGCACCTGGCCGGGGGGCCCCAGTCTGAGAACCACTGCTCTGGCTCTAGAGCTAGATGATTACGGAGATGAAGTGGATCCTTTCCCATTTGCTGGGTTGATGGAGAATCCCTACATCTCCAACTCAGCCTGAGAGAAGCAGCCAGGGAAGCTAACACTCCTCAGAGACTGGGACCATGGCCTCCTCCCCTGAGTTGTTTTAATATTGCCTCTTGTTTAAACAGAGCTGTGGACGAAAGGTTCTAGGCCCCTGTATCAAAGCCAGAGTAAATTTATGGCAGAGGCTCCATCCGGGAATGTGTTTTCTCCACCTTTAAAACAAACAGACCCGAGGTGCTACAGCTAAGAGCTATGGTCCTGGGAGGGCCCTACCTGAGAATGGGATAGGACGGGTCGGTGACCCTGCACAACCCCTTCTGTAGAGTGTTTTGTAAAGGCCCTTCAAGGCCAGGGCTTTTGTCTTGAGTCCTTCTTGGGAATGCTCAGAGCTCTTAAGTCCACTTGTGCCCTGCACGGCCCAACGACCATATACCTCGGTACGGAGACACACTGCAGAACACACCAAGGCCAACCACAGCCGTGGGACTCTAATTCTAAGTCTGTACTGTGGGATCCTGCTGCCTTTGTGTTATGAAGACACACCTAAATGCATAGAAAAGAGACTTCAGACAAGCAAAATTATCTTCAAGTAGAAATATTTAACCAAAGAAGGACACAAAAGCCATTCCAAATAGTAGAGATGAGTGTCAGCTGGTAAGAGGTTGATCCACTCTACCCTAATCACCCACTGGATGAGAGGAGGCAAAATATTTTCACCAAGATTACTTCTCACAAATTATGAATTTAAATCACAAACAGGCTTCAAACAGGAATAATAACTGTCATTGTAGAATGCTTATTATATGTCAGGATCCATTATCCTCATTTTGCAGATGTAGACTCTGAGAGACAGAATTATGACATATGTATTTTGCTCAAGTTTACAGAGGCAGTTTGATATCCAAACATGTATTCTCAACCATAAACCAAATGTGGCAGGTTACAAAAACAACAGCTTGGCGTGGTAGGGAAAGAGTTGACCATTATTGTGCATGATAGGGGTTAAAAACAAAAACAAAAACAAAAACAAAACGAAAAAACCCAAAACAATTTTTTTAAGCATTGGAACTCTCTTTGCCTATTTATTTATTTATTTATTTACTATTTATTATTTAGAGGCATGGGGTGAGAGACAAATCTCACAAGGAACACTATCTCATACAACAGATCAAAGTAGAGCTTTTCTGGTGGAAGCCAGGCAGAGGCCCTGGACCCCTTCCCATCCTCACAACCCCTCTGGTCCCGCCCTGTATTCATTCATAGTGAGCGGTACTACCATGCAGGTCTCTGCTCTCAATATTTCCAAACCCAAGTCCATTCCTTGCCTGCTACCCACCTGGGATAACGAAGAAGTTCTTCCCCAGTTCCGGTCATGAGAGACAAGGGCCAAACATGGATGTGTCCTGGAGGGGAATGGTCCTGGGGGTGCACAGCCTTTGAAAGATGGGTGGAATACTTGAAGTAGACAAGTTTTACTGAGCATCCAAAGTTACAGTTAGTAGTTTAAAAAAATGGTCGGAGAATTGTTTAGAAAATGTTGTAATAGGGACTCCAGGGAGAGTGTTGTGTCTAAATACCTGGTGTCTACTTACATAAAAGCCCAGCCCAACTTGGAATTGTGTGCAGGCACCATCATGTACATTAAGCATTAATGGGTTGGCATTAACTCTAAGCCTAAGGCATTCATGGATTGGGTGTATTCTAGGGGGAGGGAGCACAGTGCCAACCCAGCTCTAGCTCATGGAGTTCCTACACCCCACCGCCTCCACAACTGAAGACTTCGGTGCCCAAGGCTTTGGTAGCTCCATAAAAAACCACCATCCACAGCACTCTCTATGGAGGGACCTCAGGTGGATCTGTCCAGGGACCAAAGTGGCAAGTAACTCGCTGCTCTCTCCATGCCATCCAAAAGGCCTACAGCTGCCATTCTATGGCACTGAATTGGCTGGGCCAATCAGGGTCAGTGTTGAGGAGAGGTCGGCATATCCAGACTTTTCTACCTGGGCATTGAACTTCTGGAGTGGCAGGAATTCAAAGGGCCATGTTGGTCCCTTTTAGGTGGTCCATTCAATCAATGGCTGGTTTGACCCATTCAGTGGTGTTGGTGGAGGGTGGTTCTCACCTTTATTTTTTTTTTAAAGATTTTATTTATTTATTTGACAGAGAGATAGAGAGAGAGCACAAGCAGGCAGAGCGGCAGGCGGAGGGAGAGGGAGAAGCAGGCTCTCCGCTGAGCAGGGAGCCGGATGTGGGGCTCGATCCCAGGACGCTGGGATCATGACCTGAGCTGAAGGCAGACGCTTAACTGACGGAGCCATCCAGGCGCCCCTGGTTCTCACCCTTAAAAAAAAACACTTTAGCCTGTAATCACTTTTGACATTCTAGTAGACATCTTCAGTCTCTTTTCCTTTGCATCTTTTTTAACATAGCTAAATTCACAATGTATATTTGAATTTGTGCCTTGTTTTTCTTTTACTGACTTCTATCATAAGCATTTTCCCATGTATTAATTACTTTTTATAAGCAACAGGTAATCTTGAGTGAGGTAAGTAAGCTTATCTGCACCCTTGGTTTCTTCATGTGTAGAATATAGACAATTGTATCATGCAACAGTCACCTGGAAAGCTTTTAAAACACAGATTGCTGGGCCCCACCTCCAGAATTTCTGATTCAGTGGGTCTGGAGTAGGGCCTGGGGATTTGCACGCCCAACAAGTTCCCAGGACATGCTGATGCTGCCAGTCAGGAGACCACACTTGGAGAACCAGTGAAATGTGGAGATCGAGTTGTGGGATTTCCAAGGTCACTGCTGGTTTCAAAATCTAAGTGTTTGCATATTTTTCAAATTCTTTGAAAAAACCCAACCAACTTTTAAAACACATGACTTTTCTAAACTTTAACAAAACCTCATGATTTTTTTTAAATACGAAAGAGTATCATCTACCATTTAGAAGTAATTGTTTCCACTTGTAACTCATATGCATTCCATACTTGCTTCTCTTTGAAGTTACCTGTATTTTTAAAAGGATATCTTTAAAGGACAGTTAGACTTATATCTAATACTTTATTGTTTTTCTTTACATAGTTCCATATGTATTGAAGAGCTGTGCAGAATTTATAGAGACTCATGGCATTGTGGATGGAATTTATCGGCTTTCAGGAGTCACCTCAAATATACAAAAGCTAAGGTAAGCTGAAAGAATAGCCCCCAAAAGAATTCTCCCGCGATCCTTCCTCTGTCCATAACTCCGCCAGTGCTGGGAGTATTAAAAACCTGAAGGGGTTGAGGGAAGGCTGGCAGAGCAGATCAGTGTGATGTTTTCAGATGCCAAAGTGTTCTTAATCTAATCAGGAAATCCTCTAGTCTGATGTAATTCTTTCCAACAAAAGCTCCTGAGGGTTTTTAATCTGTTTCTTTGTCTTGCACCAGGTTTATCCTTCTTAGGTGGATTCAGTTGAACTCAAATGATTTAGATCACAAGTTAGAACAATGTGATTTATTATTCACTTGCCTACCCAGAGCTCAGTTAGGTCCCCATTCAGAACTTGGAGATGATGCGAGTTTTTCTGTTGACACAGACTCAACATTTGACAGTTCACTTGGTCAGGAAATAAAAAATCTGCATGATAGTGCATTTCTCTCAATGAGGTTGATATTTTAAAAAATTATGGGTAGATGAACTATTTCCAATTCTATAGATTTATCCTAAACAATTCTAAAATATATCCTAGAATTTGGGGGAAGAAATTTCTATCACATTGAATTAAGAGTACAATAACCTTGGGGTGCTGGGTGGCTCAGTCGTTAAGCGTCTGCCTTCGGCTCAGGTCATGATCCCAGGGTCCTGGGATCAAGCCCCGCGTCAGGCTCCCTGCTCAGCGGGAAGCCTGCTTCTCCCTCTCCCACTCCCCCTGCTTGTGTTCCCTCTCTCGCTGTGTCTTTCTCTGTCAAATAAATAATTAAATCTTTAAAAAATAAAAAAAAAAGAGTACAATAACCTTCACACAAAACACAGATACGTATGTGTGTGTTTTATATGTATTATACATATAAAATAAAGGGAGTAGATATATAGTATATTTACAGAGTGTTTTATCAGGTGTTATTTTTATATATCTCTATGTTTAATTATAAGTGTAGACTTTTAAAACAATAAAAACGTTCATGTTAGCATTAAATTGAATAGATTGTACAGTTAATTCATCTTCTGTCTTCTTCCTCTGATTGGGTTTTCGGCCCCTCCTCCCCCCATCGCAATTGTAATGACATTCCACGAAAGGAATAAGACATCCTTTTTACTCCTGTTAAAAACTAATTGCTTTGTTGCAACCATCAATTTTAACAGATCTATGTACTTACATAATTTCACTAATTTACCTGCGTGACGTTTTTTAGCGTTTCAACAGCAAATACTTTCTAATGTTTTACCCTTAGCTCTGAAATAGACGACACAGTACTTGGTATGGTGGGAGAACACTTGGGCGATAGCCAAATTCTTTTTCATTAAAGGACAGACCTAAGCCTCCGCAGGGAAATTTTGGCTAAATAAATGGATAAGCTCCAAATTTGTTCTTGTTCTGCTCTTCTGCTCTCTTAAAAACAAAAACAAAAACAACAAAAAGCCGAAGAAACAAAAAACACACTGGTGAATTTATAAGGCGCTGCAAGGTTTTCTTTTCAGGGCCCCACCCAGCTCCTTTCAGGTTCAGACAGCACCAGGGATTTCCCCACTCTTTGTTAAAGGGCCAGAACCAGGTGACAGGAAACCGGGCAGGGGGCCGTTTTTGAAATGCTGGCTCTGTGAGTCCCGTTGAGTTTGCCACTATTCGGCTGACCAGATGAATTCTCTCAAGAAACTTAACTTCTCCTCTATATGAAAGCTCCAATTTGTCACTTTTTTAAACAGGTTTTTAACTTGTAAGTATATATTATTTGAAGCAGTGTATTCACATCACCTTGGTCAAGAAATATTTTTCAATTAGAAACAAGGCCTGGAATCTGATGTTGTTCCCAAACACCTCACTGTACATTGTTCATAAGAAGATATTTATAATCTCATCTATCCTGTGGGAGTCACTATCAGGCAGCTTGGAAGGGTTCGAGTCTCCAGATAAACAAGTTTGTTGACATGAGTATATGGAGATGAATGATAACAATCTGACTCACCCTGGTTTTGGTCTCTCCTCCAAGAAAGAGAAGTTCATTTAGAACAATCTTTTGGAAGAACTGAAATCTCAAAAGGCTTTTTTTGGCAACAAAAATTCATATTTCCCCACTGTTCATAACTGAGACTGGGACATAATGCCCTGAGAAATCCATTTGTAAATGGGCATTATGTTTTTCCAGTGACAGCAGCTTTCACAGAGAAGATCCAGACCTGACGTGGAAGACTTCCCGGAGCTTCCTTGTGCCGGGAAGAGAAGGTCATCTTGATGGAGGTCAAAAACAGAGTCAGATCAGCAGTTTAGGGTCTTTTTACCCTTAAGCAGCCAAGCAGCTGCTGACATGGAACACATGCTCTCGGGATTGTTATGTCTCTGTCTGTGTTGTTTCAGGCAAGAGTTTGGCTCAGATCAATGTCCAGATCTGACAAGGGAAGTGTACCTCCAGGACATCCACTGTGTGGGCTCACTCTGCAAGCTCTACTTTAGGGAGTTGCCCAACCCCCTCCTGACTTATGAGCTCTATGAGAAATTCACGGTGAGTGTTTGGATTTCCATTATGGTTATCGGGTGGGACTCCTAGATGGGCCAAGGAGAGTTTCAACGCTAAAATAACAATAATAAAATTCATCAGATGGTTGACATTATCTTAGCCAGGTAATGGAAGTAGGATACTATAGTGAGGAAAGTAAGGTAGTGGGCCCATTGGCTAAATTTGTCCTTTCTTAGATTTTCAGAATCATGTTTATTTGTTTCAAGAGCTGGATTAGAATTATCTCCGTGTTTACTTAACCAAATGTGCCTCATTGTATAGGGGGAAGCTAAGCACCAGAGATGTGAAATGACTGGCCCAAGGTCACAGCAGGACAGGAACCTAAGACTCCAGATGTACACCTACAGCTAGTTCATTTTCATCAGGCTTCTCCTTTTGTAGTTCTTTTGGGGGTTGGGGAATGAGGTAGGCAGGTAGAGAAGG
The DNA here is from genome assembly GCF_004348235.1 of Phoca vitulina. Taxonomy (NCBI): domain Eukaryota; kingdom Metazoa; phylum Chordata; class Mammalia; order Carnivora; family Phocidae; genus Phoca; species Phoca vitulina. Next base: position 41,677,440 of record NW_022589711.1, read on the forward strand.
GAGAGAGAACAAACCCAAGTCAAGGGAGAGATCAGGAAGCTGGAAAGAGAAAAGAATCTAGGAAATGCAGCCAAGAGGAAGAGCAGGCTGGGCCCATGAGTTGGGTTGGTGGAGGGTGGATGGGCAGAATGCCTTACTAGCACCTGTGTGGTCACCAAATAGGGGCACCTGTAGGAAAAGTAGAAAGAATAAAGGCTTACAGGATGTCTGTAGAGATAGCATTAAAAATCAGGCTTGAACGTTTGGCTGCTGGGGTGGAGGTGCCGAGTAGGTGGAGAGATGGGTTTAACCAAGATTGAGTTTCATCTAATGAAGGGGGTGAGGAAGATGAGGGTGTATGCAGGAGAGTGATTGAAATAGTTGACCATGGAATTTTGTCTGGATAACAGGGGAAGTGAGGCCATAGGCACTGAGTGACAGTGAAAAAGTGTTATCGGTGGATTATTCATCCAATGAGGTCAATAGACTGTTAGAGTCGGATGGTCAGGGGGGTGCTTGCAATTAAGATTATGGAGGAGTTGCAATTATTGATAAGGACCAGGTCTAGGCTCTAACATGGGAAGCAATCTTTCTCATGGCTCCTGTAATAAACTTATTCTGAGCATATAAAAGTTTGTTCACTTCCAAACGATATAGGAATAAGTGGATGCATTTTAAAAGTTGGGTTTGGACCATTAAAATATATTTAAGAGTTTTCAATAATAGAGGGAAACACTCATAATGATAACCAGAAAAGAAAAGATGCATAATTTTACATTAAAATATGATTAAAAAGAAAGATGTTCAAAGGATTAATAGCCATTTATTTCAATGATGAGATTATAGTTTTCCCTGCTTCTTCAGACTTTAACTTTCAAAATCTCATCTACTAAGAGTATGTTAATTTTTTAATGAAAAAAAATTAGGCCAAAACACAAAGAACTTGGGCCTAGAGGTTGACTACTGGAGAAGCCAACACATACAAGCTGATGTGAAGTGTCAGGGGTTTGTGGACCCTAAGGCTGAAGGCAAATGAGCCTCCGCTCTGAGTGGCTAAGTCAAAAATAATGGCAGCCTCTAGCCATTGAAACCATAGAGGAGTCTTTCCTGGGAACCAGGAGGAAAAGTTGTGGGTCTCACGTGAGTCGGCCAGATTATAATCTGTGATTATTTCCTCATTTTAAAAGTAATCATATTTGGTAACAGTTTGGAAAATGGAAGGAAGTAGAAAAGAACCCTTTGTCTCCTCTCTTAAAAACCAAAGACAGCTACTCTTAACATGTGGGTATTTCTTTCACTCTTTTATTCCTCGCTTAGTGTTTTTGTTGTATTTTGTTTTCCCAAATCAAAATGGGATTTTATTGCAAAAATGAAAGCAATACAGGACAGTGTAAAGGAGAAAGTATAAATCGCTGGAAATCCCACACCCCAGGCATATCCCCTGCTAACATTTCAGGAGACATCATTACAGATCTCTCTCCTTTTCCCTCTCTCTCTTTCTCTCTCCCCACTTTCCCTTCTCAGTACTATATATATCGCTGCTTTGGAATGTTAACTCAACAATGTGACCATCTTTCTGTGCTAACAAATAGAGAAACACTATTTTTACAGAGTATTTTCTCATATGCGCAATGAATTTCTGAAGCCAGTTTCCTACTGATGAACATTTTGACTTTTTGTTTCTCAACACTTTGATTTTATAATAATAAATATTTTTGTATATATATCTTTATCCTTTTCTCTGTTTATATCTTTAGGAAAAAAATCATAGATTTGGATTTATTGAGTAAAAAGCTCTTACTTAAAATTTTGTTATGTATTGTCAAATTGTTCTCCAGAGAGATAAGAATGGTCTTTTCCCTGCAGTCTCACTAACACTCAGTATTTCTAATTTGTTAAATTATTTGCCAATCTGAATCAACCAAAAATATCTTATTTTTGTTTTAATTTGCGCATAAGACTTTATTGTCTTTTTCTACATAGCTTTAATCCTTTTCTCAGTATAATAATACATCTTAGAATATGATAGAATAGAATAGCATCATGTTAAAGAACAGAATGAGTCTAATTTATTTTAACTAAATTTCATTTTATGATAGTTGGGAGTAGATAAGAATTCTTATCTGGAAACTTCAGAAATATGTTTTTTTGTTAAATCTTGCTTATAGGCTCAGAACAAAACCCAGATTTATCTCTTCCCACTTTTGTTCCCTAAAATTGTTCATCGTTCTCTTCTCCCACAGCAACAGAGTAATACCAAAGCAACATTATTTTCAACTTGTCATCAGATTTCCAGGAAATCTAACATGGTATTAATACTAAAAAATAAAATAAATGTTCTGCTGTGCAACTGATTTCTACATAAGTAGGACCTAGTGAAGTTAACTATGTTGAGAAATTTATCATTTAATTGATTTCTTTGGTCACAATAACAAATTATGATAATATAAGCAAACCTTCAGGAATATGGAAATAGCTCTGTTAACATTGTCACACATTCTTAAAATGATTTATTTAAACCCACTTGCACAACTAAAGTAGAATACTATCTCAGTGGAATAACAGATAATAATGAGTTTATTTATTGAGTACTTACTATATGATAAGCTTTTTAAAATATTATTTCATTTAATCTTCAGAATAACTCTATAAAGTAGGTTTTATAGTCTCTTACAGATGAGTGTATTACAGATCAGGCTCAGAGACACTCTTGTCTGGGTTTGTACAGTTAGTAAATAGAAGGAATGATTTAATATTCTGTCTCAAAACTACCATACTATTTTAAAACAGAGTTAACAGCTCCTAAGTAGGCCCAGGTAGTCAGTAACTTAATATGAGATAAAGAAAGCATCCCAGGCTAACAAAGAATTCAATAAACGGTATTAGAAAAATTGACTATTGGGAAAGGAGGAAAGTCAAGTTACATTCTTACCATTTAACAGATTTCAGGGGAAAGCTTTCTAACAACAAAAGCAAAAGGAAAAAGATCACCAGAGACAAATGTAACAAACTAAACTACACATAATTTTTTTCTATATAAAAAACACATTAACAAAATTAAAAGGCAAATGGTCAACTATAAAAAACATTTACAATAAAGATGACAGGAGATTAATGTTCTTTAATTATACAGAACTCCTACCTATTGATAAAAAGAAAAAAGCCCCACATAACAAAAACCACCTGCTGAACAAATGAGCAAAGAACCTCAACAAACAATTCATAGAAGAAATATAGTTTTTAAAAAATTATAAATGCACCTGAAACTGATATAACATGGTGTATAACTAATCAATTTAAAAAAGAAAAGTCAGATAGGTAGACAGGTTTTTTAAAAATTTTATTTATTTGAGAGAGAGAGAGAAAGAGAAAGAGTACGAGCAGGGGAGAGGGGTAGAGGGAGAAGCAGGCTCCCCACTGAGCAGGGAGCCTGATGTGAAACTCCATCCCAGGACTCTGGGATCATGATCTGAGCCAAAGGCAGATGCTTAACTGACTGAGCCACCCAGGCACTGTAGATAGACAGTTTTGAAATGTAAAAAAAATTTTTTAATTTAAAAATAAAAATTATAAATGTATTAGAAAAATATATTTGCATATTAAATAATTTTTTAACATTAGTATTTCATGCAGCAATCCTGTGTTGACACTGGCTCTTTTATGGTGTTTTGTTGTTATCTTTTTAAGATTTTATTTTCAAATAATCTCTACACCAGCATGGGATCTGAACTCACAACCCCTAGATCAAGAGTGGCATGATCGGGGCGCCTGGGTGGCTCAGTCGTTAAGTGTCTGCCTTCGGCTCAGGTCATGGTCCCAGGGTCCTGGGATTGAGCCCCACATTGGGCTCCCTGCTCTGCGGGAAGCCTGCTTCTCCCTCTCCCACTCCCCCTGCTTGTGTTCCCTCTCTCGCTGTGTCTCTCTCTGTCAAATAAATAAATAAAATCTAAAAACAAAAAAACAAAAACAAAAAAGAGTGGCATGATCTACCAACTGAGCCAGCAGGTGCTCCTCTATGGTTTTCTATGTTGGAAAGTGTGAATTGGCTGGACACCTCAGAAAGTCATTTGAAATTACTACTGAGAATCCTAAAGTGCTCATATTTTTTAAATATAGTACCTCTATTTCTAGGACTACATTCTAAGATAATAATCAGATGTGTACACAAGTAACGGACTTCTAAATGCTTCATTGCAATAGTATAATACCAAAATGTGGGGAGTATCTATGTGTCTAACAACAAGGGATATGTTAAATAAATGATAATAAATCTATTATTTTTGGTCCTGGGTAGCCATGAAAAGTTGCATTTCTGAAGAGTATTTATCGGCCACAATGTAAAGTGAAATGGAAGAAAGCAGTATATGCAACTGAATAGGAAGTGATGCATGGTCATATTTGGTGCTGGGAAGTCAGGCAGATTGCTTCTTATATGCTTCAAATGTGAGGAGGTTAATAGTAGTATGTCTGGCTGGTAGGATAGCAAGTGATTGTGAATTCCTTCGTATTTTGTATTTTAATTTTGAACGCACATATTAGTTTCCTGTAGCTGCTGTAACAAATCACCACAAACTTAGTGGCTTAAACAACAGAAATTTGTACTCTCCCACTTCAAGAGCCCGGGGCGGGGGGGGGGGGGGGGGGGGGGGGGGGGGGGGGGG